>NC_090188.1:28859123-29459123 GCF_024679245.1 Pseudorasbora parva | reverse complement strand
AAAAAAATGGGATGGGAGGAAAAAATATATTTCAAATCTTTTGCGTTCCCTGAGAAACGCTTCCACGCAAAGTCATTTGTGTTCTCTCGCAAAACCTGCAGTGAGTTCGGAGTGTAAACACTTCGTGTTTAATGTCCCTGGCAGTGTTTCAAACAGCTCAATCCATTAACAATTTAGCAGTTCATAGAGTTCTAGTTTAAACTTGGACTTAAGTATAAAGAAATATACGGCCAGTGCTTAGTTCAAGGAGTTCAGCAATATATTCACAGATTCAAACTTCCTGGATCAATACCTCGTGAGCTAAACGTTCTTAAAACACAAATGCCACCTCTTTAATGCAGACAATAAGCTACAACCTAATTTGTCCTCAAAACAATTGTTATAATATAAATTGGTCTATGAGTATGCGACAGAGACAAGTCCGAAGGCACCGCCTGCAAAGTGCAAAACATGAAAAGCGTTTCTTCAAAAATGGTCATTAACTTTAAAGTTACACTGTAGAGTCCCCATATTCAGTTTACACATCAATGGTCTCCAACTGGTCATAATATAACACTTTTTCATAACTTTATTAAGAAAAATATTCAATAACTTACTGTAACGTACTGTACTGTCAGCAAATTTAGTACACACATCATTGCTCTGCTGCTAGTAATAGTATAACACTTAGTTTGGCAAGAAATAGCACAAAAAAACAACAACAAAAAAACTATTAAAATATAATAAAAGTAATAGCAAGTGCGCCTATTCTTTACACAAATGATGATGATACCCAGCTAACATACTGGTTATGTTTTTGCATGATAATTGCTTACTGAATTTGATGGCCTTACACTGTATAACAGTGAAGTTTTTGAATACTTTTTCTAATAACAGTGAAAGTATATGATTTTCGAAGTAACACAAAGTTTCTCAAGGGAATGCAAAAGATTTGAATATTTTTTTCCTGTAATCCAGGGCCCCCGTAAAAATGAGACTGCAGGCATTAGTAAATACTTCTGATTTTGATGATATTTTTAGCTTTTGCTGTATAATTTCTCCACTTGACTTGGAGAATGCTGGATGTAAATGTTGCTATAGATTTTTATGTAACCGGTGATTATCCTCATTGTTAGAGATAGTTGATCTGTTTCATATATTCATTAATCCACTTCAACTTTACACAACTGAATTATAATACTGCACTATCTAGCTGACAAACTTTTAGCTAGCATGAACACACATTAGCATCTTAAATGCTAAGCATTAAAACCTCCTGCAGGAAAGCCATTATAACAAGTGATGGGGAGCCGACTCCAAAAGAGTCGATTCCACTGAATAGCCCCAGAGTCGGGGTCGACTCCAGTACAGGAATCGACTCTCTGTGTCGACTCTGTTGCTGTGTCCGAAATCGCTCGTTTACTGATTGTTAACTGAATCTCTCATCTAAAGTGCATGGCGGTTGAGTGCACTATAAGCAAGGAGTGAATGAAATTAAGCGAGCCGTGGCCCGCGAGGTAATACACTGATGAAGGCCTAATACACGCGTCAGAGAGCTGCCACAGAAACTGTCACACACATTTATTTGAGTGCTTATTTTAGAAATAGAAAACAATCACAGGCAGCGACTTTAGTTTGTAATTATAGGCTTCCTCCATGCTAGCTTTACTTTATTGATTGTATATATTATTGCAATAAATATAGATTTGGTTTCCCATGGTTAACGTCATTAAACTAACCATAAATCATAAAAATTCTGACATCAAGAAGAAACGCATCAATAGTGTGCATATTTTTATGTATAGGCTATCTTTAAATTACTTTTAAGACAATGATCATGTGCGTTTAGCGCCATCACTTGACAATCACATCTTTTTTCGTGACTTTTCCTATGTAAAATTATTGGTAATAGATATAGAAACATGATAGCCACTAAAGTTATCGCTAAATTGGACTAATTTGGACAGCCACGCTAAAAGTGTGCGTTTTTAATCAGAGGATTTTAGGACCTTGTGTCAGGGGGAAATCATTTAAATATGTAACAACATCAATTTTTTCTGATTTCTTACCCTGTTTTGATGTGAAGTAAATGGAGTCGAGGAGTCGATTCCATAGACTCCCATAGTGGGAGTTGGGAATCGGAGTCGACTCCAAAATACCTGGAATCGAACACCCCTAATTATAACATTAGTTGTATCAGTCCACAGCCTAAGCAAATGCTCAACTCTTCTCCACAATGGTAACCCACAATAATTTAAATTGTTCTAATGATTCCAACATAATTAAATATTAAACTCTATTAAACACAATCAAGTATCCCCCTTTCTCATTTTGCTCAAAAATACATAAAAAATAAATAAAAAACACTTTTACATATAAAATAACAACATTTACTCGCTCTTGATTTTGCCATTTTGCCAAATCATGCTGGGAACTAACAAGCCCGCCCAGTTTCAGTTAATGCAACACAAATCATTCATGTAACACAACACAAACGGATTAAGTTTGACCTCAATTTGACTTATATTTAAGTGGACTGAACACAATAAAATTGATTTTGGACAAAACGTATAGCAATTGTGTTGCTTTAGCTCATTTTAACCAAGCAATTTGAACAAGCAGTATCATTTTTTTTTCAGTGTAAGGTCATTGAAACCAGTTTAACTTATATGAGGTGTATTTTTTTGATGAATATACTGGTCACTACTTTTTTCATAAAATAAAATCTAAAATAAAAGTTTATCCTCCATCGAAGCTCTGTGTGAACTAAATTGTATGCCAGTGGAAGATTTCCAGTGAATAACTTTATTGATAAAATGATCATATGGCATCTGTAGACTTGAGTTGTATGTAGAATTTCAGAGCTTGAGTAATTCAATGCCAAGTTGAGTACATTTCTATTTTAATTTTTAGGTAAACTATCCCTTAAGTGAAGTGTCCAGCTAATCCTCTAACCCACTTCTCACGTAGTTGACACTTTAGGCAGAATTTTATTTGACTATCTCCAGGAGTGAAACATATTGCTTGAGTGCTCTGATACTCAAGGAAGCGGACTGTCTGACTGACTGATGTGTGTAACCTTGCATGAAATGAGTCTCCACTTTCCTGCCCACCCCTAGTCTCCAACAACCCTGATCTGAGCTAGTCATCTCATCACATAACTCTGTCCAGCATGCAGTAAGAGGTTCTACGCAACGGCAAAAAGTTCCCCACTTTAAAGCAATGAAAAGCCACATCTCGACCTTCCCGTGTAAGCATTCTGGGATGCGCTTTGAAGCACGGAACGTGAGACGGCAACATCATTCAGAGATGGCTCGATGTTTTCAGGCTTCGCAGAGAAAGGGATGGAGTTGATTGCAAAGAGCGCAAGCCATACCAAAATGTTGTTCTGTTTGGAGGATGAAAGCCATGTTACTGGTAATGTCAATTTCGGAGGAGTGTATTATCAGCATAATCTGGTGCATCAAGCATGTAATTGTTAAAGCCTCTTTTTACAGAACGCCATATCCCCCTTAACTCCGATTTTATACAGCACACTGGGCATTATAATGATTTTGGCCAGAGTGACGTAAAAGATAGGCCCTGTTTCATGGCTCAATAACTTTACATTTCCAATATCAGGTCTGAGTATGTCCCATGCTCAGCTTACAACAAAACCATTTTTATATCACTCATGACCAACAAGTCAAACAGACACACTTAATCATAGCAGGGGGGCAGAAAAACATGCCCCAAACTCACCCATCTGTGCTTCTGTAGTTAACAGCAGATTACTAAAGCAAAGTAGTTTGAGTGTTGGATCAGTGTGAATATATCTGTGTAAGAATAATATTTTAAAGCCACATGTATATATATTATTTTTGTTTAACTTGAAAAAGTAAATAACCTGGTTAATACAAAAGTTAGTTTAAATCAACATGAACTCAAAATAATGATTCTAAACAATGTAACATTTTCTAAGTTAATTTGACAAGATGAAAAAAAAAATGTTTCTTTTATGCCAAAAATAATTGTTAGGATATTTAGTAAAGATCATGTTCCATGAATATATTTTGTACATTTTCTACCATCGATATAATAAAGTATTTGTAGTAATATTTCTTGCTAAAGACTTCATTTGGACAACTTTAAAGGTGATTTTCTCAATATATATATATATATATATATATATATATATATATATATATATATATATATATATATATATATATATATATATATATATATATATATATATATATATATATATATATATATAAAAATTGAACGCTATTACAGATTTTCAATTAGTCCTATATTGGCCAAATATTGTCCTATCCTATCAATCCACAAATAAATGGAAAGCAGATTTCAGATGATGTATACATCTCAATAAATAAAAATATCCTTATGACTAGTTTTGTGGTCCAGGGTCACATATATATTTTAGTATAGGGCGGTCAATAAAATTCAAGGCACCCTGGGTTAGGGTTAAAAAATCTCCCCAAAACAGAGCTTGTCCTCTTTCAATGTAAGAAATGTAAATATATGCATTATATTTAAATAATAACTATAATGAAATTCATATCAATATATTAATACATACACAATCAGATCAAATTAAACCTATTTCAAAGTCTGCATTCTCAGGTCACACAAATGCCATTGTCGTGTAAATAAACGGCAATTAACAGTTTTTTTTGTTTGTTTTGTTTTTAAGGTGTCTTTTAAGTTGATTAAATTAATGAGTAATTATTTGTATAATGGAAATAAATCAATCAAAAACTTACTTAAGCTGGACATTGACTTTCCTCTAGAGCTGATGTACAGCCAACAAAAAAATCTTTGTAGCATTAATTTCCTATTATCACTGTCAAGCTGCTTTGAATCAATCTGTGCTGTATAAATGAAGGTGACTTGACAACCAATTATGTATTCATAAAAGTGTATTAACAAAAAATCTTTGCCAGAATAGTGGTGGTGGGGGGGCTTAATAGTTGGGGGATGGTGGCAGCAATGAGCAGAAAAAAGGTCAAAATGTACTGTTCAGTTAGAGGCAAAAACCACAGCAATAAAATAAAATTAATAATAAAAAAAGAAGAAAAAAAATCAGTTTGGGGTCCATTCAGAGGTCCTGCGTAAAAATGCACAATGATCTCATCCGGCAGTACCACACAGGGCACCTAGATGGCACTCTCATGTTGTTTATGCTGGGCTGCAAAGGGAGCCCTGTTGCTGAGAGAGACACACACATGAATTTGAATATACACACACCCACGCATAGTTCAGACCGCCCAATGCCAGTTCTGTCACGGACTGCCTGGGAGAGCCGTGGCCCGATTCTGTTTTTCTGACAAAATAAACAAGTGCATTTGAATTCAGCCCACCAGTACTTACAGCCTAATGCACGTCAATGAGGCAATAAGCTGCAGCGCAAATATGCGGCTTTCAGTATTTTCATTTCTCCTCACTTAGGTGCCTAAAACATTCACACAAAATAAATCAGCCAGATTTATTATGGACCGAGCTCATGAAAGCGCAATGGAAAGCATTAAAGCGGCGGAATATATCCGCAGCCCTGGAAACTGCTTGGGATTACGTTTAAATGTCATGATACCATTATGTAGTCTGTGGATTCTCAGAGACCAGTTTTCATCGAAATACTAATCTGTGCCATCAAATCACGTTAACAAATGCACTTTCATTCCATAAAAAATGGATAATGTTTGAAGGGACATCTTTGAGATGTTGTCCAAAAAAGCATTCTAACACATCAGCTCTAACAACAGGCCTGTGCGGTTCTCCTACAGTAACTGCAGTCACTCCTAATATCTTTCCACTATTCAAGCTTCGCTTTCATAGATAAAAAAATGAGCTCTGTTGATATTGGGCCGTATTTGATTGTTTTTTCTGTTATTGATGTTGAGCAATGACGAAGCATGCAACATCAGCTCACTAATGGTAGAGATTGCAAAGAGCAGAATGTTAAGAAGATTATGTGTGAGAGAAGCATAAATTATCCCTTATGTAACAAGAAATTCATAATAGGTTCATTTCACTTAGCATTCGTCAAATACGATTTCAATTCAAGTCTAAAAAAGCTGTACTTTTTAGTAGAGTTTCCTCCACAAATCAGCAAACACTACGTAAAGTGAACAAAGTTATGTTTTCTTTAGCATGTTTATCTTTATTCATTTGGCAAACTTTTCATAAAGCATTAAGGAATGCACTGCATGTTGCTCCCAGGGAAATAAAACCACAACGTTGGCTAATTCGCTAGTTGGGTGATCTGCAAGCTACAGGTGCATTGAACACCTCAATGCAGGTGTTCACTGCCAGATGTCAAGGTACACTGTCAGATGTCAGTTCTGAGTTAAGCTGTATTTGAATTTTTCACAGATTTTTGGGGCTATTCTATCTCACCGTTCACTGCTTTGTACACTGAATGTTCTCCTTGGTCCACACATTGTAGTTGTTGTTTTTTTCTTTCAATTTGCCACTGAAGAATATTTGCGTGGTGCATTGTGGGTAACAGTTTGCGAGGGCAACCACAGATGCGACCTGGAGTGCCTGAACCTCCCACAGACTCCGATCAGCTGTGAGTGACTAATTTGCACAGCAAATGAAGGATTTATATGATTATGAATTCGTACATGCTCTGACAGCACTGAATGTAGGACATTTTGCAACAAAATACCATAGATAATATGTCAAAGTTGAGTGGTATGTTCACAACATGGGCTCTCCAGTGAGCACAGTTACCTGATTTCAGATCGCACCTTTCTGTCAGAACCAGCATTCGCTTCTTGAGCAATCTGAGCTACAGTAGCTCGTCTGTTTGATCGGACCGCACGGGCCAGCCTTTGCTCTCAACGTGCATCGATGAGCCATGACCCTGTCGCCGATTCACCACTGTTCCTACCATGGACCACTTTTGATAGATACTGACCACTACAGACCAGGAACACCCCACAAGAGTCACAACATGACTCCAGTTTTGGAGATGCTCTGACCCAGTCATCTAGGCATCACAATTTGGCCCATGTCAAACTTGCTCACATCCTTAGCCTTGCCCATTTTTCCAGCTTCTAACACATCAACTTTGAGGACAAAATGTTCCCTTGCTGCCTAAAATTTACCACCCACTAACAGGAGCTGTGATGAAGAGGTAATCATATATTTATGATTAGGTTAACTTTTATTTTTGCACAACTCTCAGTTAAGCATGCATGATACAAGCTGATTACTACTTAATTTGCAATCGATATAGTAAATAGTCCATGCATAATTGCTGGTCAGCTGCCCACCCTGCATAACTCCAGTCGACACTGATGAGGGGTAATTTTTGGCTGTGTCTCATTCCACTCCTAAGATGTGCATTAAGTATATCGTGAACCTAAATTCAAGGCATTGGAGTGCTGGTGACTCAATTACCGTGAAATTACTATGTGGTCGGACATTTAAACAGATTTTGGAACTTATCAATACTATTGATGTGTAACACACCATGGGTGGCTACTATCATTTGCTTTGTATACTTGGAAATGGAAGAAAGTGGGTCTTAAACCATCCCATTTTGTCTGATGAATATAATAATTTGCTATAGGAATATAGCAAATAATATAGAAATAACAGAAAAAAAGTCGGTAAAATACATAGCATAATAAATAAAGTAATACAATTTACAATAATTTAATTTAATTAATTTGTTACATTTATATAGCGCTTTTCTAGGCACTCAAAGCGCTTTACATAGAAGGGGGAATCTCCTCAACCACCACCAATGTGCAGCATCCACCTGGATGATGCGACGGCAGCCATATTACGCCAGAACGCCCACCACACACACCAGCTGATTGGTGGAGAGGAGACAGAGTGATTAAGCCAATCAGGATAGGGGGATGATTAGGGGCCAATGGACAAATTTGGCCAGGATGCCATGGTTACACCCCTACTCTTTATCGAGGGACATCCTGGGATTTTTAACGACCACAGAGAGTCAGGACCTCGGTTTAACGTCTCATCCGAAGGACGGGGCTCTTTGACAGTATAGTGTCCCCATCACTATACTGGGGCGTTAGGACCCACACAGACCACAGGGTGAGCGCCCCCTGCTGGCCTCACTAACACCTCTACCAGCAGCTACCTGGTTTTCCCAGTCGGTCTCCCATCCCAATAAAAGACATAACATCTGTCTGATGCCCACTTATTTATTTATTTATTTATTTATTTATTTATTTATTTATTTATTTATTTATTTATTTATTTATTTATTTAATGATTTAACTTATTATTATTATTTTTATATTGTGAAAACCAAATAAAATATACACTAACACCAAAATACGTTTTTAGGCCGTTTTTCTATTTAAAAAATAATCTCAAAAAGGCTGCATTTAATTGATCAAAGATACAGTAAAGAAAACAATAATATCATGAAATATTGTTGCAATTTAATAATATGATCATTCATCACTGTAATGGCGAAGCTGAATTTTCAGCATAATTCTAATGCTGATTTGCTGTTCAAGAAACATTTCTTATTTTCAATGTTATAACATTGGAAAACATTAGTTCTGCTACTTCATTTTTTATTTATTTTTTTAGGATTCAACAGAATTAGTTTCAAACACAGTCACATTTGATCATTTTAAAGAGTCATTGCCTAATAAAAGTGTCCATTAACTCTTTTTAAAAAATCTTAGTGTAGAAATTAAAAGTATATAAATATCCTTAAAATAATACCAATTTAAACGCATTATCTGTATATTGTTTCCAGAGAACAAAGTTAATTGACTTTATTTATTTATTTTCACTTCATTGGCAAAAAGTATAAATCTAACAAATTGTAGTGGGGTTCATGTGGGGTTAAACAATTGCTTGGTGACCGCAAGAGATTTAATAATGAGCTCTTGATTTTCCAGCACAGAACAGATACTGTGATTGACACATCAAGGAATGTGCACTGTCTTCTCCCGTAACGTCACAGAGTTCAAAGGAAATGCTGAAGGAATTTGGCATAAGCCACCAGCAAATCAACCATTTCAAGCCCTTAATATTCCTTAATGGCCACTGCCAAGACCAAGGAGTCCATGCCAAGAGCTGCATCTGTCATGTGAAAAACACACCACATTTTTTCGCCTTTAATGTATACTTATAAGAAACATGTCTTGTGGCTTTGAGTTATGAGCATGGATGTCCAGATCTTTTAAAAAAGCAGCCGTTAAAAGACTACCCACAGAGTGGACAGACAGAAAGCCCCCGTTTAATGTTCTCGGCTTGTGCACTCAGAATAAAGGCCTCTGTAATGGCCACACACTATTATAAAAGCACAATTCCTAAAGTACCCCGACTGATGGAACTCCCATAACTCATATTCCTACTGCAGTGCTGCTCCTGTCACCTGCATTACGCCGACAAATTCAACAATCGCTGACCACCGTTCTTGATCTAGCAGACACAGAGCACATTCTGTCATACACGCAAGGCAGCCATGAGGAAGATGTCCAGTGCCAGACTCGCCTTGGCTCATTGATAAAGCTCATGTAAAGGCAAGTACGCTTTACTCAATCCATAATTCAAAGAGACGCAAGAGACAAGGGCAAAGAACATCGGGAAGACAGCCGCAAGAGCCTCCCTGGACATAATGTGCAGATGCAAATTCATTAGAGCGGACAATATCACACTTAAGGACATCAAAAGGTCACTAAAAATGGTTTGCGTTATGACTGCATTATTATTTTAAACATGTTGAATATATAACTCAAATTGCAATGCTTTTTAATTGCATGCTTGAATCAAATGATATCTTGCATTTTATAAATTCATGAATTTTAATAAACTCAATGCAGAGCTCATTATTGTAGCAAAAATATATGAATATATAGTATGTATATATACATATATTATATATATATATATATATATATATATATATATATATATATATATATATATATATATATATATATATATATATATATATATATAATATTTTGACTGCCTGAGCCATGTATGGTTAATATTTGAAATTTGAATACTTGAAACTAATGGAGAGTTATCATTAGAGTTATTAGGATTATTACCTCTGGAAACAATGGAGTCATTTAATCCTTGCGCCAATTAAAAAAAAAAAAAAAGCAACAGTAAAAACAGCACGCTTCACAGCAAGTTATCCAGATCATTACTTTCATTAGAACACAAATAACTACATTCAGATCTGGAATAGCTCAAAATACTCTGCCAACATTTTGTGTTATTGTTAATACGTAGTCTATAATCTATGGAAGAAAGACAGATAAACACAAGATTGATGTAAATTGTCTGGAATATGGACTTTTCCAGAAAGCGCTCAATTGTAATATACCAACCAGTCTGTGTTAGCGTTCGCCAATGACATCCTCTGATAAATTGAGTCCCACCCAGAGTGGAATGCCTGTGATTGCAGAGTATTTTTTATTTTTTTTTGCAAAACAGTTCTAATTTATTTTGACCTTTGCTGAACAACCAAGGGTAAATTGGCTGTTATTATGAAATGAGATCAACATTCTGGTTAAATAGCACCTGGTAGTTTGATTATGACTAGTATCTCATCAGATTTACAGAACAAACAGAATTAAACCACTACCTATCAGGCCAAAACAGTCCTGACCCGCCGTGGCGTGGATTCCACTAGACCCCTGAAGGTGTGCTGTGGTATCTGGCACCAAGATGTAAGCAGCAGATCATTTAAGTCTAGTAAGTTGTGAGGTGGGGACTCCATGGATCGGACTTGTTTGTTCAGCTCGATTGGATTGAGATCTGTGGAATATGGAGGCCAAGTCAACACCTCAAACTCGCTGTTGTGCTCCTCAAACCATTCCTGAACCAGAACCTTTTTTCTTTGCGGCAGGGTGCATTATCCTGCTGAAAGAGGTCACAGCCACCAGGGAATACCATTTCCATGAAAGGATTTAGATGGTCTGCAACAATGCTTAGGTAGGTGGTACGTGTCAAAGTAACATCCACATGGACAGCAGGACCCAAGGTTTCATAGCAGAACATTGCCCAAAGCATCACACTGCATCCGCCGGCTTTCCTTCTTCTCATTGTTCATCCTGGTGCCATGTGTTCCCCAGGTAAGGGACGCATATGTACCCGGCCATCCGTGTGATGTAAAATAACTTAATTCATCGGATCAGGCCACCTTCTCACATTACTCCGTGCTCTAGTTCTGATGCGTATATGCATTATATATATATATATATATATATATATATATATATATATATATTACACACTCACCTAAAGGATTATTAGGAACACCATACTAATACCAACATAATGGCACTAAGGGGCCTAAAGTGTGTCAAGAAAACATCCCCCACACCATTACACCACCACCACCACCACCAGCCTGTACAGTGGTAACATGATGGATCCATGTTCTCATTCTGTTTACAACAAATTCTGACTCTACCATCTGAATGTCTCAACAGAAATCGAGACTCATCAGACCAGGCAACATTTTCCATTCCAGTCTTCAACTGTCCAATTTTGGTGAGCTTGTGCAAATTGTAGCCTCTTTTTCCTATTTGTAGTGGAGATGAGTGGTACCCGGTGGGTTCTTCTTCTGTTGTAGCCCATCCGCCTCAAGGTTGTGCATGTTGTGGCTTCACAAATGCTTTGCTGCAGACCTCGGTTGCAGAGGTGGAAAGGGTAACAAAATATTCTACTCAAGTAAAAGTACTGTTACTTAAGTACAAGTAAAATCACTGGTCTAAAAATGTATGTAAGTAAAAGTAAAAAGTAGCTCATTTAAAATGCACTCAGAGTAAAAGTTACTTAGTTACTTTTTTTAACAGTGGGGGTGCAGTTATTTTACATCACACGGATGGCTGGGTACATATGCGTCCCCTGTAGGGTAGTGATAGAATGAGATTTTCACGATATGACAATATGATTTTCACGATATGACGATATTAAACTATTATTTAATAAATAAACTGTACCTATTATTAAATTATGGTTATTATCACTAGTTAAAATTATGTTAAATGAATGAAGATGATTGGTCTTTTTTTTCTTTTCTTTTTGTTTTAAATTTCAATAAAATATGTCTAATAAACTAAATTCAATAAATGATTATGAATTAGATTAACAACTTCTTTTTTTTTTATTAATTCATTAAAATGTTTAAGAATAATAGAGTCCTGTATGTAGTAGATGGAGCAGCTCATTCACAGAGACAGAAAAAGCAGATCATATATTCATATAGCAATGTTTTGTGCTTTAATATTCACAGACCATGTTGGGATTTGATTTATTCTAGGCCTACAGCTCTACTTTGGAGTTTTTCGTTCATTCAGAATTCATTCGTGAATTCTGCGTTATAATGTAAAGTTAATGTTCATGACTTGATTCCGGGATTCCCTCTGCATCAACAAAATCGTTCGGCCTTAAGTTTTAAACATACCTTTATCTGCACAGAGGGATGTGTTCCCGAAAATGTTCTATGTGTTTCTTCATTTGCATCCACATTTTGTGCAAATTTAATATCCTCCACGAGACAACACCACGTTATTTTTTTCTATATCCAAAGTATTTCCATATTAACCAGGGGCTCACGACGGTGTTTTGCTTCCACCTGGGTCTGCGTCAGTGACGTGTCTTGTTCGTTTCCATCTGATATTTGCGCGCTCGTTCTCTCCCTATTCAATATAGACTCTATTCAAAATAGTCGATTCCGGTTCGCGTTTTTTTTTTCCTCCTTTGCATTAATGATTTATTTTTACTCAGTAACAGATGTGGTTTAAAATGTAGTGGAGTACAATACTTCAATCAAAATGTACTTGAGTAAAAGTTAAATTACAGATTTTTAAATCTACTTAAAAAAGTAGAAGTACAGAGAAAACCTCTGCCCGGTTGTAATTAGTAGTTATTTCAGTCAATGTTGCTCAGCTTGAATCCGCCTGAATCACTAAAACTGGCCATTATTACCATCTGAGCACAGAAGTAGCATAACATATAGGTCTGTTTGCCTGGAGGGGGTTATTTAGATTTACCATTTCCATGTTAACAGTGCAGATATTTCAGTAGTGTGTATGTGTGTGTGTGTGTGTGTGTGTGTGTGTGTGTGTGTGTGTGTGTGTGTGTGTGTGTGTGTGTGTGTGTGTGTGTGTGTGTGTGTGTGTGTGTGTGTGTGTAGGCTTTCCGGACAAACACAAAGTGACTCATGTAGCCACTATGAGCTATGCAGCTCCAGCTGAAAACAGCAATACTCTAGAGTTATTAAAATTCTATCAGTGCCGCTTTCACTCCCACCCAAAACACACACACAGCCAGACACACACACCTTACACGAATCAGCAGGTCATGAAATATTCACTCCGTGGCTTTCTAGGACATATTTCTATGATGTACAAATAAGGTCCCATGCAAGAGATGACTTGTTTTAATACCTATGGCAGTTTCATAATGAATAAATTCACAGGGTTAAATGAGTTTGTATCATCTTGCTTTAGAACACGGTTGTTGGTCTCATCAGAAATCGACACAAGAGGTTCAAGATGACAACAATTGCTCAGTTTGCACCGTCCTTACAGACACGTACTTGTGAAATAACATCACTGCATGCATTAGATTTATTTATGTATCCGAATAAGGATCTGATGCCCGTGATGTCTCCCAGACACACCGGGAGCTGAACATCCTGTTAAGAAAGCACACAGACAGCTGGCAGTGTAGGACAGACGGTTCACAATGCTGTCCGTTTCCTTAAATAGGTCATCGTTGATGAAGAATATTCCACCATACCCCCGTCCAGGCGGTCATTCCATGACACTTATTATCTTCCTGACCATGTCGAAGCACATATGACTATCAGATAAGTTACAGGGTTTACAGATGTCCGTGGACCTACATAATCTCCTAAAGTCTGCATTACTAAATGGATATGACAGTGCATTGATGCATACTAACTGAAAAAAAACAATGCTTTTCAGCCTTTTCCGAACATCCCTCATGGCACCCAGGACTGCTTTTAGTGTGGCTTGAGTAAATGAAGCATGAAATGGCTTATCAACGATGGACTTCTTGTTCTAAAGAGCCACTGAGGCAGCCAAGAATAGCGGCGCTATTGGAAATTAATTGTTTCTTAATGCATACCGTCGCCGACGCCCACCGTCGCAAAGTTAAGCCTCGGTAATGCGTGCAATTAACCGTCCGACATTCTCTGTTGGTCACAAGCAGTTACGGAAATGTATGGAACTGCTTATCATTCCACACACTTCATCCTGCAGTGTTTTGACATGGCATGAGAAACAGAGCAAACATGGAGTGACCAGGGTTGGGTGAAACACAGAATTGAAGGATACACTCCTTTGCAATTCATGTGTGAATTTGAATTGAATTGGCTATGACCCAAAGGACAGTGAATTAGCATGAGAGGAAGTTCAACTTACTGAATTCAATACAGCCACACAGGAATTTCATTAGGCTCTAAAAATGCTGGGTTAAAAACAACTCAAGTTGGGTTGAAAATGGACAAACCCAGAAATTGAGTTGTGTGAATGGGTCCATTTGTCCAATTTCAACCCAACTTGGGTTGTTTTTAACCCAGCCTTTTTTAGAGTGTAGTCCAACACAAGTTTTGTAACACAACATGCACTAAGCACCACCAATATTTTTTTATTTTTTATTTTTCAGAAACCAAATGATAAATGTTAATATATATACATATGTATATGTATATGTATATACTCTGGTTTGGTCAGCTGGTCCAGTATGTTGTGATCGACTAAGTGCTTAGAGCATGTTCCGGAAATGAGACACCCCTTACCATAACTGTGAGTTTTATCATCTCAGGTGTAAATATTAACGATGCCATCAATTTTGTCATAGCTACCAATTCGAGCTTGATTCTGGCCCTGTGAATGTTTCTGAGTAAGATGATTCTGCAAAAACCTTTGGAAGCACGGTTTTTATAGGACATTTTAGAGTGGTAAGTCCCTAAAAATTGGTGAATACAGTATTACAAAGGCATGAGCCCCGTAGCCAAACACTATGTGTACATCAATACTGTAACATTAGCTGAGGAGGTTAGCAGAGCCAAACAGCTTTGCCGTTTGTTTACATCATAACAGCAACATAAACCTTATAGTTGGAACTGGTAATAGAAAACACAACAACATATAATAAATACATATAACAACTACAGGTTGTGATCATAAACAACTGATTGTACCGACAAAATTGGAATTGCTCCATCTCTCAGGAGAAGCTTTTATGCCTAGCCTGCATTGTACACTCTTAGTTCCTGGAAATGTGCAGAAAATTGATAAAATAATACATTTTATCTACTGTTTTCTAACTTTATCCACCTTAGGAAGGACAAACAAAGTGGTTTTAGAACCGTGGTGGAAAAAACTGTTAACTTTTACACTAAAAAGTGAAATGAATAAGCCTCAGGTTGAAGGAAATGCAAACTCACACCAGTGCAGTAGAGGGCGCAGCTCAAGCAAACCTTTCAGCTGTGCTGCCATTCTGGATCACAGAACAACAGGACGCAGGAGAAGAACATTCTTACTTCAGTAATACAAACACAAATGTGAATGGCTGAATTGTATCTTCAAAGGTCAGCAGCAGCGGGGGTGGGGGCTTCCAATTCAAATATTTTAGGGAAATAAAAAGGATTTTTATCTTTTATTCACCCAATAGCCTACAAAAGTGATACAAATTCAGCACAAAACATAAAAAAATATATAGTATTAAAAATACAGTGGAATATTCTATGGTTGGTTGTGCAATCGATATTCATGATTTGCCATAACATATGCAGGCTGCAGCCAATGGCTTCTTTATCTGCGCTTATCCTCACCAGTCAGTGCAGTTACTTTAAAGGGGTGGTCGCATGCGATTTCACTTTTTTAACTTTAGTTAGTGTGCAATGTTTCTGCTTGAGCATATGCAGTATCTGCAAAGTTACAGCTCTGAAAGTTCAATGCAAACGGAGATATTGTCTTTTAAAGGTATGGCAGTTTATTGCCTACAAAAACGGTCGGTTTGAACTACAACAAGCTTCTTCCCGGGTTGGTGACATCATAAACCCTTGCTAGTCACCGCAGATGTGACTTCTGGCTGTAATGGGGGGCGTGGCGTTTCCAGACAACCTGTGCTTGGCACTTCAGCCAATAAAAATACATGAAACTACATTTGGCCATCTAACCAATCTAAGACCATTGCGTTTTTCGGAGGGATGGGCTTTATAGAAGCAGGAAGCAAACGAGCTGGTCAAAGGACAGTGGAGACAGCAGTGTGGAATAAAGGTCAAATATAAGAAAAACGCAGTTTAAAAAAATAATAATATCAAGACATGTTATGCTGCACATAAAGCATACACACAACCAAGCTTAGAAAAAAAAAAACATGGAACCACCCCTTTATGTGACAACATTAAATTTGATATGGATAAAACTGCATTTACATATCGGAAATTATCCAGGTTTAATGTAAACTCAGGCTAATGATGTCTATGCTGAAAAGAGACTGCATTTTCCTACTTATATATGTAATTTATAATTAGTGAAAAATTTGTATTCAAGCACCTTAAAATCCAGTTACAAAATAACATCAATTATTTTCAAATTCAGCAATTGATTTGCCTTGTTATCATGCCATAAGAAAAAAACGTTAAACCCTTCATTCTCCTTAAAAGATATTCATGCATGCTGTAATTTGAACACCATCTTTTATCCATAATGTGCACATTTTTTAACATTTGCTCTGAATTATTAAAGTCAGGGAGCATTAGAAAAAGTCCCTTTTGCTCAGTTTCAAAGCAGTGCCATCCGCTGTGACATTCAGGAAGATTGAAATGCATTATCTGCCTGCACAATGTGTGCTGTTCTCGCAGGCAGCGAGTGATGCCGGACCGCTGCTGAGCAGTCGAGTGAGAGAGACACTGCAGAGAGTGAAAAGTGGAAGGGCCTTTCAGACCCGTTGACTTCCTAGATCTTCAATAACTGCTCTTGAATAGCCTGACTGACCTCCTGTCAGCCGGGCCGCCTTACTCCCAAAGACCCTGTCCGACACATTCTCTCAAATCCCCCAGGTCTCCCACTCAATAGGCCAAAGGAAAGTGTGATTTTAAAGAGGATGCAGCCACACCTACTGTATGCTTTCTCTCCTCGGAGAATGTCACAGACAACTGCATGTGTGTGTGGCAGGGATGTTTGCTCCAAAGAAACAGACAAGTGAGACATAAGCCTCCTAAACCACTGTATTAATAAAATATTGCAAAATGGCTCATTTATCTACAACTAACACTGTACAACAGCAACACCAGCAGAAGAGGGTCTGTATTAGCGGCGCGTACGCTTGAAGCAAGCGCCTGAAACAACAGGACTGCTAATCGTGTGAATGTGTCACGCCTAATTGCCTCCTGTATCTCTAGCATCACTGATGGCTATCTTTACCTAAGACAAG
The DNA here is from genome assembly GCF_024679245.1 of Pseudorasbora parva. NCBI lineage: Eukaryota > Metazoa > Chordata > Actinopteri > Cypriniformes > Gobionidae > Pseudorasbora > Pseudorasbora parva. Next base: position 29,441,702 of record NC_090188.1, on the reverse strand, counting down.
GTGGTATTAAGCCAAAGGATTGATTGTTTGCATACGGCTTACAAATCAGAGAATCTGGTTTCTGTGCACACCCTCTATTTTCCCCTCAGAAGATCATTACGCAATCAATGCATTTGTTTTGCACGGCTGGATATGGCCATTTGTTTCATCTTAAACAGCATGGGCTCCAGACACATGTCTCAAATAGAAACAGTTTTTTAAAGTTCACCTGTCGGGTTCAGAAAGTAAACCTTTTTAGACAGCCTTGCTGTGAGCTACAAGTTTGTTAATTGATAGACATAGTTCTGTTGAAGCCACATTATTTCAACTTATTAAAAAAAAAAACAAAAAAAAAAACAACAACAGTTGATTTTGTGGTGAAATCTACACTACACATGGATGCTGTACAGAAAATTCCAGTCGAAACTGTTCTTTAGCTCCGCCTATTTGAAGCACTGCGAATGGCGTAATCGAGTTGATTTCCCTACGCCCGCAAAATACTTAAAAACTTTACAATAAACTTAAAATATATTGTTTCTTTAGATATCAATCAACAATTTTAGATTAGTATTTTTAATTTGATTATGCTGTTTGCAATGTTTCATGGGATTGTAGTTCTTTCCCTCACTAAAGCCGGTAAGTACACAGACTTGTATCTTTGTCGTTCTATTCGATTTTTTTAAATTTCAAATATTCAGATTTTTATTTTTATTTTGTAATTTTATGATTCACCTCATAGCTGGCTGGCTTGGTTATAACAAAATCCCAATGGGGAACATTTATGAAAAAAATACTTCCAAAACCAACACCGCTGAAAAAGTGGATGGTCGCTGTTGCACTCTATGATTTTTAGCATGTGTGTCTCGTTTTCCAGTAAAATATCTAAACATCTTTAAACAAGATAAACTGACTTAAATTGCATATAAGACTTGGTTAAATTGGTCTTGAATTACATTTATTTTTCAAAACCCACTAGTCAACAGTTTTTCCCTATGTTTTCAACATAAAATTAACTACATTGTATTAGATGTATGCAAAAAATACTTAATTTAATATTCTCTGAAAGCAATGTGTATTGTTGCATATATATGCAACAATACACATTGCTTTCAATGCATGTATATTATTATATTATATATTTATATATTTTTTAAGTAATTTTGCTTCTCAAGTCATTTTTCCTTGTTTAAAGGATTTTTTTAAAAACATTTATTTACAGTAAAACATTAAAAGCACTGAATATAACCAATGAAGAAAATAATTCATGGCAGTGTACTAATTGGTAAAATGCAAGAAGGATGTGTCCTTGGAAGAATCTTGGCGGCTCTTAATCTAATTAGAATTTTTAAACTCTTCACAAGTTGAAGGACATAAAATGAGTGCAATTCTGTCTTCTTTCTGTGGGTCCTGAAAAGTCAAATAGCCTCTCAAGAAACACTGTCACAATCACTGATTTCTAAATAAACAAGTTGGATCACCTGTGGATAGAGTTAAATGCTCTTTTTTGTTGTTGATGCAAGTAGGTAATTTTGAATCTTTCTGCAGAGTTAATAGCTACAGACCTCCACACTTCATGTGGCCTTCAGATTAGCTCAAGAACAATGCATAGAGAGCTTCATGGAATGGGTTTCCATGGCCGAGAAGCTGCATCCTAACCATACATCAAGTGCAATGCAAAGTGTCGGATTGAGAGGTATGAAGCACGCCACCACTAGACTCTAAAACAGTTGAGAATTGTTCTCTGGAGTGACCAATCACGCTTATCCTTTTGGCAATCTGCTAAACGAGTCTGGGTTTTACAGTTGCCAGGAGTACAGTACTTGTCTGACTGCATTGTGTCATGTGTAAAGTTTGGTGGAGGGGGGATTATGGATTGTTTTCACGGGTTGGGCTTGGTCCCTTAGTTCCAGTCTTTTAATGCATTAGCATGCCAAGACATTTTGGACAATTTCATGCTCCCAACTTTGTGGGAACACCAGTCCACAAAGCAAGGTCCATAAAGACATGGATGAGCAAGTTTGGTGTGGAGGAACTCCACTGGACTGCACAGAGTCCTTACTTCAACCCGATAGAACACTTTTGGGATGAATTAGAGTGGAGACTGTGAGCCAGGCCTTCTCATCCAACATTAATGCCTGATCTCACAAATGCGCTTCTAGAAGAATGGTTAAAACCTCCCATAAACACACTCCTGAACCTTTGGGAAAGCCTTCTCAGAAGAGTTGAAGCTGCAAAGGTTGGGCCAACTCCATATTAAACCCTACAGATTATGAATGAAACACGGATTAACATTATAGTTCATGTACATATAAAGGCAGGCATCCCAAAACTTTTGGCAATATAGTGTATCACACACACACACACACACACACACACACACACACACACACACACACACACACACACACACACACACACACACACACACACACACGTTCATGTAATTTATTAGTCAGCTTTATACACATACATACAGCTTTTGTAGGCTAGGTTCACACAGCAACAGAATACGTTTATCAATTCTGTATTTGAGCCCATTCACACACACACAAACAGCATTCTACAACCAATCTCTTACCCGCATTCTCATTCGCTGTGTGAATGCTATCGAACTGGACAACTAGTAATCTGCATGCCATACAATGTGAGAGCTGCTCTGAGCAGCACAAACGCGTGTCTACAGTGTGCTACGGGTTTTATGCGCTGTTTTAGTAACTTACAGCGACAAAGATATGAGCTGTGTGTCATTTGAAGACGCACTGTTCTGTTCACCGACACTGAACGAAGCCATTTGTGCACCTTTAATTTATGCCACTAAAGCCAACAAAATTCTATTCATTCTCTCTGAAGAACTCATGAGTGCAAGTTTACAGTTTCATTATTGATGGCCTTTAATTTTTCTTTCTATACCTGATATTTAAAGTGTAGAAAAGAAAGAATATTAAACTGTCTTTCTCAGTACAAGCTTTCCTAGAATCAAAAGAAAAGCATTACATTTGTAAAACTGCATAATTTATCGAAGTCAAATGATTTTCAGCAGTATTTGTGCAGCAGAGACACTTGTGCTGCAAGATCCCAAGAGAACAGGCCAAAGTCTGAGGCTTTTGTTTCGGCATGCATTTCTTGATGCAAAACACACCATAGGCCCAACAGTTTTCACACCATCTAAAGCAAACAAAGTGTTTTCAACATGTGGATTGTAAGTTCTCAGTCTTGCAGAGCTACATACATATACATACATATATTCTAGTCCACTTTGGAGCTTGTTATGTAAAAATGACCAACTACTGCTAGCATCTTTAGACAGTTAGATATAGACACATACATCTAACCAATTGACTCACACCATCATAATGCAATGAACTGGTATTTTGTTCAGAAAAATGTGGATTCTGTATTGTAATCATAAAGACAACACCAAAAAGATTGTGTAGGCTCCAAAGTATGTAGATTCATGAACAGCATTAAAATATTCATTTGGGCTCCAGGATTTCTTGTTTACTTGTTACTTAACTAAACCCTTCATCTTCTTGAAAATAATTAATGCCATGAATCCCACATCCAGTACTCAAGAAAAGAACTCAACCTACATAATCTGCCCCTGACATAAAGTATATTACAATTCCAGTGTTGTACACATTGACGCTCATGTTTCTTATGAACATAGTTAAGCCTGTGCCGCAGTATTTACCTCATTAAAAGTAACAAGTGACAAATCCAACAAGTAAGCGACTGAATAACCTTTTTTTTTTAATAAGAAATCAAACGGATCAAGTTAGTGAGGCCTGACACATCAAACCAAAAGCAACGTGACGCTTGTCTCTAGTGTTATCATCAAAATAGAAGAAATCTTGCAGTAACAACAGCGACTACACACTCTGTTGCTAGTTCTAAGTCGACAGCAGACCTATTTTAAGTAAGTAGGTCAAGCAGGAAGAGGGAATGAGTCCCGTAGTCGACTAGTTTTATAATTCAGTCACATCTAAACACATCAACTGGTTTAAGTAGGTCCCCTGGCAGAGGAGATCCGCTAAATGCAATTAGGTGAAGTCATTAGACAGTTCTTCATACAGCCAGATGAACGGATAGAGCAATGCCACATAAACCTGATAGATTCACTTTAATAAATGTAAAAAAAGGACTTTGAAAATCAAACAAATGTGGAAATCCTTTACAAACCGAGCCATATAATACTAAATATACTAAATAAATACTGAATGAAAAATCTTTCAAGATGGAGGAAAAATTAATTGCATAAGGACAGCGCACTGTTTCCCTTTTAAATATTAAAAAAGGGATTTAGAAATGCTAACAGAGCCAACTAACGAGCCAAGACACACTCGCATGGCATTTAATTCAAGTTAATGCAAAATTCGCGTACATTCATTTCAAGTTGGCATGGTCAGCATTTCTGCAGACCCCAGGCATCTCACTGAGGAAAAATTCATCATATATCTTATTAATAATTCATCTTGCACGTCTTTGACCCTCTCAGATCTTAAAATGACTGCCCTCCCTTCGTTTTCCAAGAGCCACGCTCGGAAAGAGACACTCAAAGCCTTCCGAAAGACTGAGACTCAATGAACATGTCAACCATCCCTCATACATCCACAAACACCCAGAACAGCTTTCGGTCTCATCAGCATCAACACACAAGACACATTAAACATTTCCTCAGGGAGCTGAAGAGGTATCAATCAAAGTTGCTGTTTTTTCTTCTCCTTAAACTGTTTCTGTCTCACTTTCTCTCAGTCTCCTGTCTCTGTATCTCTCTTCTCTTCAGTACTTCACCAACTCCCCATTGCCCAGTGCCTCTCCCTTCCATTTCCACGCCGGTTTAGTGGTTTGAATGATTAATAAGCAGCTGGGAGCAAGGATCAAGTCGCATCTGTTATGCCTTAATATCTGAAATTAAAGTTATAATGGGAAAAAGAGCAGAACTGCAGTCCATTCTGGAGCATTTTCCAAAATGAGCATCCCAGACTCTTTTTATAATTCCATTTACAATTCCCATGTGCTTGTTTTAGAGCTCATAATATGCAGGTGTTTACTCTATAATGTGTCCACAGGCTTGTAGCTGGGATGACATTATGTGTTTTCAACTAACAAAGTACAACATGCGTACCATAGTACAAACAGACTGCATTGCTGTCATTACACAAACAGGGAATCTAAAATGTATTTGGAAGCGTATGGCCAGATTTACTAACAGCTCGCACCAGCGCAAACCCCTCTATTGGTGTGAAAATCCTACTGTAAGGATGTACTAAAGACAGTAAAAATAAGTGCTGAAAAGTCATGGACAGAGTTATTTTTGCATTTGTAGGAGTTTCCTACATTTATGGGAGGAGAGTATTTAAATGAATCACGCAAGGTGATGTATTAAAGTTTGCGCTAGTCAGTTTACTGGTATTTGAAGCGCCATTATTTACCACCCCCGAAAAAAGCATGACTTAAGCCAGATGCTAATTTACGCTGCTCTTGGTAGATTGCGTTGGTCATTATGGAAATGATCCGACTGAGTCTGTGTTGTTTGATTTGCACGTCCTCAGTAGATCCACGCAGAACTTTATCCTCCCATCCCCTTTTTTTGGAATTGCGCAACCATGCTAATTTGCCCTGTTTAGTAAAATGGCCCTTAATATAAGACTGAAATTCTACAGACCTTAAGAAAGAATATATTATAATAAAGATGTCGAACCAATTTGTAAGGTTTAAATTGGCCAAAAAATGAGCCATCTTCATGTACTCTGAAGTACTGTACATGCTAAAGGTTCCAAAAGGGTTTTTTCACAGCCTCAAAGATTTTTTCAGTGAACAGTTCTTAAAAGAACAAAAACATTTCTTGCTGCAAAGAACATTTTAAGAATCTCAGACTTAAATGACATTCTGAGCAATGCAAAGGTTTGCTCGACGTTGAAGGTCCTTCGTGGAACCACCAATGCCAATCAAGAACCTTTATTTTTAAGAGTGCACCTGTGTTTTTTTACATCCACTAAAAATATCTTGACTCTTGAAGTCATTACAAAAAGGGCACAGAGAAAAGCTCTTCCATTTGCAGAAGACACTTTGATATTTTGTTATCTAATGTATCTCTGTCTCCTCTCCAGCAATAAGCTGGCGTGTAGTGAGCTTTCTGGCGTAATATGGCTGCCGTCGCATCCTCCAGGTGGATGCTGCACATTGGTGGTGGTTGAGGAGATTCCCCCTTCCATGTAAAGCGCTTTGAGTGCCCAGAAAAAGCGCTATATAAATATAATTAATTATAATGCAGTGACATTCATCCAGTTTTAAAGTTGTCATGAACTGGCTTTTAAAAAAATGTTATACTGTTGTCTGAGGTCAACTAATTATGTTTGTGTGGTTTTTACATTCAAAAACATCATAACTAATAGGTATTAGGCTATTTTCTACACTGGTTTTGAGGCTCTCTCCCGAACGCTGGGTTTTGGTGGGCGTGGCGCAGTGGAGACTTGGAAGTAAACGCCCACGGCTAGGATTCGATACAATTTGCATATTTAATGAGCTTAAGCTCCCCTGTCAGTTCACATGAGAGAGGAGACTCGGAGAGATTGAGGGAGAAGCGGCAACCAGAATCATTCTCTCGACCACAGGGCTCGTAAACGTCTTTATCAAACAAACACAATGATTAATTTCTCATCGACCCGCAATTGATTGGACTATTATTTTTGATTTAACATACACCATTACATGAGAACAGTTAGTTACTAACTTTAATCCTAACTTAGAGTATGACAACCAAACAAAAAAATAAATCAATAAATCCTCTCAGGATACCTGGAATCAGTGTTACAGTAACTGAGGAACATTGTTTTACCATTTTTGTAGCAGAAACACCAAACCGATGAGAGATTCAGATTTTCCAATGTTTCTCTATGGTGCTGAAACCTAAAGATGTCTGAGTTCCAGTGCCCATGCAACTGATGCTTAACTGCTATTGGCTCATCTGCGTTCGAGGGGAGGGGCTTACCAATAGTTCAATTGGTGGCTGACTAAATACTTTTTTTTGCCCCACTGTATATACTATATAAACATGCATTTGCTTCATGTCCTTTTTTTCTAATCACTTGCTAACATCAAATTATATTATATAAATATACTGTAGGCATTATATTTGCTGTCGAAATCCATATCATCAATTCTACATATTGACATTATTTCAAAACACATTAAAAATAAAGTATTCTGAAGCTTTAATAATGCAGAATAATTACTCTTCCAGTCTACTGACTGAGCGTGATTGTTCATTTAATGTTCTTTTTTATTGAGCTTTTGAAAAAACCTTGTCATTTAAAAGAGAAACATATGGTGTCATTTAGAAGACACCGTATATTAAGACCCTTTCATTCATGCTGGTACTTACAGTTCAGAACCATTTCAATATTTTTGACAGTAGTGTTGGAAAAGCATGACAAGACTAAGCCCTCATTAACAGACGGATTTATACTATAACATACACGGACACTATTTATTTAACATATGGAAACAGAGTTTCAAACGCAAAGAAAATTCATGGTTAAAACAAAGGCCCCATCTCTTTGTCCATATCTTTTCCCCCATCTCCCCATATTTTATCGTTACTAGGCAACCCGATTCGAGAATTCTGACCCGACTGTATGAAAGGCTGCTCTTAAAAGAAAGGAGATTCCTTGTCAATTTTGCCCAAAAAAGCCTGTATATGAAGGGCAGTCGAGTGGGAACCGAAGCTGCAGATCAGAGCGTGAAAGAGACCTGTTTTATTTCCTCTCTCCCTCTCTCTCTCTGTCTTTTTTTTTTGGAAGAGAGAGCTTATTCGTCTAAGAGGCGACATCCTACCACAGGAGGAGGGGTTGTGACCAGAATGGAGAGTAGCTGAATTGAATGGACCGGGCCATAAATGCTTTTGGGAGAGAAGGAGAAGCCACAGAAAGAGACAGAGAGGGGTAAAAATAATGAAAGGGGAGGGAATGCGATGTGACTGGATGGAGGTCTGAAAAGGAGACAAAGCCAACCAGCAGAGTTTACTACAACAGTGTGACAGAGCATTGAGTCACTGCATAGTTGCTTGAACTGAGCAGTTATTGACTGAGTTTTCGACTCCCACCACTGCCAGTCCTGGAGAAGACTGTTTAAAAGGGAACGTGTCCTGTCACAAGCTACATGATTTAAAAGAAACGTCAAGCTACACCTTTGAAAGTTGACTTAGCTACACTAAAAGCTACTAAATAAATGTAGCCATCTACAGTGAAGAGTTATAGTGAATTATAAGATTTCCGATTTAATTGGATCAGCATTTAACTGGCCCGAAATCAATGAGTTTGAATGAATTCATCTTGACAAGTAACAGATAAATGTATATTAAAAACAACTTAAACAACATCATAAAAAATAAAAAAACATAGCCTAGAATAGATGTTTGATCCTATTTAAAAGATTAAATGTTGCACTGGGATTTTCACCAATCTGCGAAAGCTTTATTCGGTCTAATGCACCGATATTAAAGGGTTTATTCACCCAGAAATGAAAATTCTGTCAACATTTACTCATCCTTACGTCATTCCAAAACTAGTAAGACTTTCCTACATCTTTAGAACCCAAATAAAGATCTTTTTGATGAAATCTGGAAACATTCTGTTCCTTCATTGGCAGCTATACGTAACTACCAATTTGACACTTCGAAAAGTTTATAAAGAGATTGTAAACTGAATAGATATGAATAGAGCGGTTTAGTCAAAATTGTCTGAAGAGACTGGATAACTTCATATGTTAAACAGGATATTATTCACATATAAACATTGATCAGTGAAGATAAGCTCAGCCAACCTTGCTTGATGTACGAGAACAAACCTCATTCATGCAGAAGCACAAACGTGCTGTGCAAGAAACAGGAATAAACCTCATTGGTTCTTGCGGAAGCTCAAACATGCTGCATAAAAAACAAGAATAAACCTCATTGGATCTTGCTGAAGGTCAAATATGCTGTGTAACACATGAAAACGGACCTCATTGGTTCTTACTGAAGCTCAAACGTGCTGCATAACATACAAGAATGAACCTCATTGTTTCTTGCTGAAGCTCAAACGTGCTGTGTAACACATGAGAATGATCCTCATTGGTTCTTGCTGAAGCTCAAACGTGCTGTGTAACACATGAGAATGATCCTCATTGGTTCTTGCTAAAGCTCAAATGTGCAGCGTAACAAGAACAAACCTGATTGGTTCTTGCTGAAACTCAAACGTGCTGCGTAACACAAGAACAAACCTCATTGGTTCTTGCTGAAGCTCAAACGTGCTGCGTAACACTTGAAAACAACCCTTATTGGTTCTTGATGAAGCTCAAACATGCTATCTATGGAGGGATAGAAAGCGCTCTGATTTCATCCAAAAATATCTTCATTTGTGTTCCGAAGATGAACAAAAGTCTTACGGATTTGGAACAACATGAGGGTGAATAATTAATGATTATACCCTTTTTTGGGTGAACAATCTTATCCAATTAATGGTCGTTTTTGTACAAATATATGCACCCAATCTGTTGAGTTTGGTTTTGTGCAAAAGGAGGATATTCTTCACAATGCCACCAAACCCCCTTAACCCCCTGACAGTTCCCTGCATGACAGATCACCTAGACATGAAACGCACCTAAATTATGCAGTCACCAAGCACTGCTCTACCCCAACGCTCGCCATTCTACCACTGGGTAAACTTCTCGATGAGCAGGCTCAAGCAGGAACTTCCTGCATGTTTTCCAACTCATGAGTTTTCACAGGGCTTTGTCTCCTTTTGGAGGCGCTCACTACTGTGCTGTGACGGCCTGTCAACGTCAGCCTGCAGATCGCCTGCAGCCCCTCTTCAAACCATTAATCTAAATTAGTGCTCTGACAAAGTGTCAAAACATTGAAGCTCAAATGTGATGTATGCTCCAGAGGACCCCATCCATTTTCACCCATCTCATGACATTGACGTGTGTAAATGCGTAAAAGTACAAAGGATAATCAAAATGATTGCAGGAAAAACCCTAGAAATTGGTTGGAATGGGACTATGAGACATTTTAGTGCGGAGGCACGATCGTTGATCAAGCCCTTGGGATCTCAAACATTCCCTATGAGGAATGACAGAAGTGTTTCACTTTCAAACTGTATTAATAAAAAATAATTAGAAGTGGTGCGTTCACCATTTCACAGATAGCAAAAATGAGCTAATTCTAGTGTTGCACTGATAAGAAGCGAGTTTAAAGGAATAGTTCTCTCTAAAATTGTAATTCTGTCATTCAAACCCGTATGACTTTCTTTCTCCAGGGAAATGCAAAAGTACTTGGTTTGTCGCTCTTTTATCAAAACTAACACAACTATAAAACTATTATTGTAAATAAGTAAAACATGTACAGTATTCTAACATGTCTATGTGTCAAAACAATAGAGTGCATGAACCAAGCCAATAAGCTACGAGGTGAATCATTGAACACTACAAATTTTGATTAGAAGCAAAAAAAAAGTATAAAAATCAGACAAAAAGACAAAGGTACAAGACTGTGTACTTAACGGCTTTAGTAGGGAAAGAACTACAATCCCATGAAGCACTGCAAAGAGCATAATCAAATAAAAAATGATGTCTGCCTTTACATGCACATGGAATTCAATGATATCCCATTCTTAATCCGTAGGGTTTAATATGGAGTTGGCCCACACTTTGAAGCTAGAACAGCTTCAACTCTTCTGGGAAGGCTTTCCACAAGGTTTAAATTTTGAAAGCCTGGCTCACAGTCTTCACACTAATTCATCCCAAAGGTGTTCTATTGGGTTGAGGCCAGGACTCTGTGCAGGTCAGTCAAGTTCCTACACACAAAACTCAGTCATCCATGTATTTATGTTGAAACAGGAGGGCGCCATCACCGAAAGGTTCCCACAGCATGACAGTTTGGAGCATGAAATTGTCCAAAATGTCTCCTTGTTCCTTTCACTGGAACTAAGGGGCCAAGCCCAAACCACACACCCCCCCCCCCCCCCTCCACCAAACTTTACACTTGGCACAATGCAGTCAGGTTGCAGTACCGTTCTCCTGGCAACCGCCAAACCCAGACTTATCCATCGGATATCCAGATAGAGAAGCTTGATTCGTCACGCCAGAGAACACCACTGTCTCCACTGTCCAGTCCAGTGGTGGCATGTTTTACACCACTCAATCCAATGCTTTGCATTGAGCTTGGTGATGGATTAGATGCAGTTGTTCGGCCATGGAAACTAATTCCATGAAACTCTCTTTGTACTGTTCTTCATCTAATCTTTAGGCCACACAGAGTATGGAGGTATGTAGCTATTGGCTCTGCAGAAAATTTTTGACTTCAGTGCACTGTGCACCTCAGCATGTGCTAACCCTGCTGAGTTGCTGTTGTTCCCAAATGCTTCAACTCTGTTATAATACCACTAGCAGTTGACCGTGGAATATTTAGTAGTGAGGAAATTTCACAAATGCATTTATTGCACAGGTGGCAACCTACCAAACCTACCAAATTTCACAGAGCACTTGAGAGCGACCCTTTCTTTCACAAATGTTTGTAGAAGCAGTCTGCATGCCTAGTGCTTGATGTTATACACCTGTTACCATGGAAGTTATTAGAACACCTGATTCCAATGATTTGGATGGGTGTCCCAATACTTGTGGCAATATAGTGTAGATATGTTTCCCCCCTGCAGTGCTTAACGGGAGTGGGCGGGGCTAAATAGCTAATCTGGAGCATGTTTTTTTTGACTCTCTGATTGGTGTAATTTGTGCACTGCATAATGGGTAATGTATAGTTTTTCTCTAGGAATTCCACTGTTAAACACAATTATTTTACAAACAAGCTGACATAATGAGGGCTGATGGCTTCAGCAGAAGCAAATACTATGAATTATCAAGCCCTATCTCACAGTAGGTATGTCTTTAAAGGTTTAAATGTTATCGTTACAAATCAATTTCCCTATGGAAAAAAAAAAAATGGAGTTTTTACTTCTGGAGCCTGACTGTTGCCCTCTATAGTCTTGATGGGTGGAGGAGTCAATTAGGCCATGCTCAGGTATGGCATGCATTAGTGATCATTTCAAGTTCATAATCAGCCATCATTATGGAGTGCTATTAAATATCAAACAAAAGGCAGAGGACTTCAGATACATCTCAGAATAGCTCAGAATGACAGACGCATTATCCTCTTGTAATCTGCCATTGGTAAGTAGCTATTTTGAGAGGCTTAAGCCCTTGGTGTATTATTCAAAGCTCCTGATCTTTTTGAAGATTCATATAATGTCAAATAATATAGATTTGTATATAATTTTTTGCAATTTGTTCACCCTAGACTACTATTGATGATGGAAAAAAGGAGAAAAGGTTGTTTTTGATCTAAACATGGTGTTAAAAAAAACATCTTTGACAAGTTGAACTTTTAAAAACATGTCTCGAGATGCTGCTTTCTATTCAGTTTTGATTGTATATCTAAAAGCACAAAAGCAGTTATGTCTGAACTGTTTGCTCATTTAGCTCACAGCTGTTTTAAAGCCAACATTACCCTCAGCAGATGGGAATGTAAGGCGGCAGGTTTCAATAAACCGCTATTAATTCAAAGAGCTGATAAGAAGAATTCAGTGAAATTGATAATAAGTCTAACTTATATGTGCTTAATAATTGTGCACACAGCCACCATTGCTCTTTGACATGCAAATATAATAAAGTCAATTAATATTAGAAATAGAGTCCATTTTACATTTTGTGCAATTATTATGAAATCATCTGAGAGATTTGTGAGATACAGATCTAAATTATAGAGTTAGTGAATCTTATTCACAAAAAATACTCAGTTATGTCAAGTGGAGAAAATATTTGTAAGTAAATAAATACTTTTCTTATTAACTTTCATGGACACAACCTAGAAAAAAGGTGACTGACGAAGATTTCAGATAAATAATGGTTATAATATAATATGTCATAACTGGCCAGCCCAGATGGATGGATGGATGGGTGGATGGATGGATGGATGGGTGGATGGATGGATGGATGGATGGATGGATGGATGGATGGATGGAAAATTATTTTGAATGAACTAATTCTTCCTCCTTCCAAAACATGATTAGAAAGAGCAATACTAATAATTATAATTTTTCCATATTGACTCCAAGCATTCTTAGTAGAAGCATGCACATGTAATATACACAGTTCAGTTCAAAATATGAAAAATAGCAAGCAAGGAGTAAAGAAATACTATATCAGGACATGGTGGAAACATTAAAGCAGAATAAGTGTATGCATAGCTACAAAACATACATAATTTAAAATAAATAGATACAAAAATGAAACTGCAAAGTTGTCAATTATTAGCATAACTATTAAAATCACACAACCTTTCAATTCCTAGAAAAATACTGCAATATTATGCTGAGCAAATCGGCTGTGTGTGTGTATGTGTGTGTGTGTGTGTGTGTGTGTGTGTGTGTGTGTGTGTGTGTGTGTGTGTGTGTGTGTGTGTGTGTTTATTTTTTACCACATAAATACGTATCAAAATGCATCAATGTATTTTATATATTTTATGTCTAGAGATTTACAGGCAGATTTGCTTCCTTCTTCAACTATGTCCCAAAAGGAAAAGAAAAAAAAAATCTATTCTGCAGTTAAAAACTTCAAGCACAAATCACAAAAATATGGGCTAACACAATTATAAACCTATTGTGTCTTACTGCACCGCTATCTACGGCGTCCTCTGAGTAAAATCAATTCAGTTGGCTCTTGGTAACCTAGATGTTTCAGCAAAATGATACATACTTCAAAGGACAAAGCTATATTTATATATTTATATATTGTATGTGCATGCAGCCGCTGTAAAATTTATATCATTAAATTTATGTGTGAAAGAAAAATGGGGCTGTTAAATCTAAACAGCATTAAAAAAGTATGAATTGGAGAATGCCTTTCAGTTTATTCAAAGCATGATGTGTTTTGAAGTTATGTTCAATCGTTATGTGGTGCATATGTATCAAACGTGACAATGTAAACAGTTAATAAAATCCCCCACAGCAGGGAAAAGCTGTTATTTTAGAATTTAATTATTTTAGTATATAATTAGTATTTTTTCTTTTGTTTGCGGACTTAGTTTCAGGCAAATATATTGTTAGTAATGAAACTCGAAGCGCTCGTTAATACTGAAGATTTGAAAATGTATATATGGCTCTGCTATGAAAACAAAACACAAACATTAAACATTATTTATCCATCATAATGAAGAACATTCACCTCCTCACTAAAAGAGTTATTAATACACTATAGTGTATATAAATGCACTATATAAATGTGTGGTTTGGACACATTAAGTTTATAAATTGTCAAAATTATGAAGAGAGAGAAAAAAAGCAATCAGGCAAAAAAACAAAACACCAACTGCATTGCCATAAAAACTGCAGTGATTCTAAAAGGTGTTTTTCCATCTGTTAAATAGTTGTGTTAATATTGTTTCTCACACATCACTGGTGCTAACAGGCCTCAAAGCTAAACTAATCTATCTAATTACTTTTTGCATACGCTTGCATCGCACCGAACAGAGCCTTCGCACATAAACAGCGCTGGCGCGGCCCGCACCTCGTGTGACATAAATGCTTCATTTCCAATTCACTACTCCCCTTCCTTGCTATAAATAAACACCCCATGACCACAAATTGCTTTTCCATCTTGTATAAAAGTCTGCGGTGCACTGTGCCTCCCTGTGGAGTGACACAAGGTCACTGTCCTGCAGGACCAGGTGGCACCTCTTGGCTGAGCTGGAGGCATCATCCTCTTCAAATATCTATGGTAATGAGGCGGAAGCCGTGTGACAGTCCAGCCAATGGGGAGTCAGAGCATGTCGGTGACTCAGGTGTGGGTACGAAAGAGTCAGAGAAGCAAAATTAAGGCTCTGAGATGTCAGGATGACTTCAACGACACGCCAGGGGACATGCTAATTATAGCAAATGGAAGTAAAGCAGGAAATGTTGATGAATTATCATCCGGGGCTATGCGAGATGGAACTTTTGGGAGGGGAATGCGAGATCAAATGCACACTGGAGTCCAGGACTGGAATATAAGATCCAACGATGAAGGTAAAGAAACCGTTGTTTCACTTTTTGTTTTGCAGACTGAAGTGAAGATATTAGAAAGCAACCGGAGTAGCATTCTACAAAACGGGAGCCGTTTGTGTTCAACATATAAATGATTTTCTAAACACACAACAAAAATAGTTTCCAGTAAAAACTATAAATTCTAGTAAAAATCCAGTAAATTTAAGTTACTTTTATATGTTGTGTATATCTTCTTTATCATTTATGAGTGTATGTCTGTTTGGCATTAACAAATATGCACATATTGATGGCACATATAACATATATATAAATAAAAGACAAGGGGTCCAAGGTTGGTGCATAACCTTGAAGATGCTACATTATTATTGGTCTGGTCTCTGTCTCAGACTAAGAGGACTCTGAATTTGATGTGGTCAAGACTCTGCGAGTATATCCCTGAAATGCCAGTGCATTATTATTATTTTTGTTCACATCATTAAAGTGATTTAATGTAAAACATACAGCTTAAAATGCAATCAATAACTTATTTCTAATGTGATTTCTTTCGTTACTGTGGTGCCGGGTTCAAAATCAATGATGCCCAAAATGAATACAGGAGCCCACAACATTCAAGATATGATTGCAAAAAACTACTTGTATGAGATTTGTATATTATAACACAGTATTGATTAAGCAATATCATAACAGTTAGAGAGCAGTTAAATATATTGAACAAATTTGAGCATGACTGCAAATGTCATATTGATTTTATACAAAGGTTAAATAAAAAGTTAAAAATAAAAGTTAATATTAAGTGATTTAATTGTACCGATTCAGATGCAACTTTGTGCCACCTCTGCAACACAAAGATAAATGTTATTGTGTGTGATTTGATTGGTAACAGCTCTATAGTGTCTTAATATTCTAATTATATTTATTGATTAAATATAAGACATTTCTCAAACAGTAGATATGGATCTTTTAGATCCATTTGAGAAGGGCTGGTCTTGCCTTATTCTTGATCTTGGTCTTGTCTTAGTTTCAACTCCATAAAGTCTTGGTCTTTTCTTGGTCTTGGTCTTGTCCTGGTCTCAACTCCATAAAGTCTCGGTCTTTTCTTGTTCCTGTCTTGGGCTCAACTCTATAAAGTATTGGTATTGTCTTGGTCTTAACTCTATAAAGTATTGGTATTGTCTTGGTCTTAACTCTATAAAGTATTGGTCTTGTCTTGGTCTTAACTCTATAAAGTATTGGTCTTGTCTTGGTCTTAACTCTATAAAGTATTGGTCTTGTCTTGGTCTTAACTCTATAAAGTATTGGTCTTGTCTTGGTCTTAACTCTATAAAGTATTGGTATTGTCTTGGTCTTAACTCTATAAAGTATTGGTCTTGTCTTGGTCTTAACTCTATAAAGTATTGGTCTTGTCTTGGTCTTAACTCTATAAAGTATTGGTCTTGTCTTGGTCTTAACTCTATAAAGTATTGGTCTTGTCTTGGTCTCAACTCTATAAAGTATTGGTCTTGTCTTGGTCTTAACTCTATAAAGTATTGGTCTTGTCTTGGTCTTAACTCTATAAAGTATTGGTCTTGTCTTGGTCATAACTCTATAAAAGTATTGGTATTGTCTTGGTCTCAACTCTATAAAGTATTGGTATTGTCTTGGTCTTAACTCTATAAAGTATTGGTATTGTCTTGGTCTTAACTCTATAAAGTCTTGGTCCTGTCTTGGTCTCAACTCTATAAAGTATTGGTCTTGTCTTGGTCTTAACTCTATAAAGTATTGGCATTGTCTTGGTCTCAACTCTATAAAGTATTGGTATTGTCTTGGTCTTAACTCTATAAAGTATTGGTCTTGTCTTGGTCTTAACTCTATAAAGTATTGGTCTTGTCTTGGTCTCAACTCTATAAAGTATTGGTCTTGTCTTGGTCTTAACTCTATAAAGTATTGGTCTTGTCTTGGTCTCAACTCTATAAAGTATTGGTCTTGTCTTGGTCTCAACTCTATAAAGTATTGGCATTGTCTTGGTCTTAACTCTATAAAGTATTGGTATTGTCTTGGTCTCAACTCTATAAAGTATTGGTCTTGTCTTGGTCTTAACTCTATAAAGTATTGGTCTTGTCTTGGTCTCAACTCTATAAAGTATTGGTATTGTCTTGGTCTTAACTCTATAAAGTATTGGTCTTGTCTTGGTCTCAACTTTATAAAGTATTGGTATTGTCTTGGTCTTAACTCTATAAAGTATTGGTATTGTCTTGGTCTTAACTCTATAAAGTCTTGGTCCTGTCTTGGTCTCAACTCTATAAAGTCTTGGTATTGTCTTGGTCTCAACTCTATAATGTATTGGTATTGTCTTGGTCTTAACTCTATAAAGTATTGGTCTTGTCTTGGTCTTAACTCTATAAAGTATTGGTATTATCTTGGTCTCAACTCTATAAAGTATTGGTATTGTCTTGGTCTTAACTCTATAAAGTATTGGTCTTGTCTTGGTCTTAACTCTATAAAGTATTGGTATTGTCTTGGTCTCAACTCTATAAAGTATTGGTATTGTCTTGGTCTTAACTCTATAAAGTATTGGTATTGTCTTGGTCTTAACTCTATGGGTGCTTTCACATCTCTAGTTCGTTTCATTTGGTCCGAACCAAGGGCAAACAATTATACATTGTTGCATTTTTCAGATTTTTTGGTTCCTTTTCACACCACACTGATTGCTTTGGTCCGAACCAGTTGAAACGAACCAAAACGCAGGCACGTGACAACATCCACATCACTCATTGGCCATGGCGTATTTCCTAAACTGCTTTTCGATTGGTCAGAATTTACGTGTGGGAAAATTCCAACAGGAGAGGCAAAGCCAGCAAACTATAACCCTATGGAGAGACGACTGTGCGGGCCAGTTTTGTCCCTGGCCATAATCTACTACACTGTGTGTAGGCTATTTACCACAGTATGCAAATACCTTTCTATAATGAATTGCGGATGCGACATGAAAACACCGCTCTAATGCACTGCAGACAGCGAGCGCGCATCGCTCGTCACTTCAAGAGGAGGCATGCATTAATTATTAACTCTTGACATGCTTCCATCTTCCGAAAATATTGCCAACGATCTATCAGGTAATAATATCATGCACACAATGTCAGCGCAGCCGACTACGGCAGCTGGTTCAGTCCAAAAATGATCAGTACTTTTGCAGTTGGTTCTGTTCGAGGTCGGATCACGTTCTCACCACAAACAAACCGCTCCAGAGTTCGTTTGTAATCGTACCGAGACCAGCTCTTCAAGGAGGTCTCGGTACGCTTGTTTGGTCCGCTTTTGGTGCGCACCCGAGTGCGATTGCTGCTTTCAGACCTGACCAAACGAACCGCACCAAAGAGGGAAACAAACTCTAGTACGATTCAACCGAACTAAATGAGGCAGGTGTGAAAGCACCCTATAAAGTCTTGGTCCTGTCTTGGTCTCAACTCTATAAAGTCTTGGTCCTGTCTTGGTCTAAACTCTATAAAGTCTTGGTCTAAACTCTATAAAGTCTTGGTCTAAACTCTATAAAGTCTTGGTTTAGTCTTGGTCTAAACTCTATAAAGTCTTGGTCTTGTCTTGGTCTCAACAGTGGTGGCCAAAATGATTAGAACACTTGGCATCTGGGAGTCGTCTTATTGAGCCAGGATTTATTTTCCAAGAGGACAATGACCTGAAACTTTCTTCTAACTATTGCCGGAACTACCTGCGATTAAAGGAATCTACTGGAACATTGAAAATAATGGGCTTGCCCCCTCAACCCCATTGAGCACAGGTGGAAAATAAACTAGACTGATCTTTTGTATATTCAAAGGAAAGCCTTTGGCTTTAGTTACAGAAGGCATGGGATAACATTAGTGATGAAGTTCTAAGGAAATATATTGACACTATATGCCAGAGAGATGTGCTGCTGTAACTGTTGCAAAAGGTGGACATACCAAATATGTGTTATTAGTTAAAAGTGAATAAAAACAGTACAACTCACTTAATGGTCAGAGTAAGCATCTGCATGTCTCATGAACATTATGAAATGAAATCATGTTTTGAAGGCAAAGGATGTCAGTATGTACATATACATGCATAAGAAAATTTACATATTTAGTTACATGTTTAGTTGCAATGTTATATTTGGTTATATTTATAATGTACTACTTAAGACTGTAAAACGTCATACATAATTCCAACATAATTAAACATGATATAACTAATATAATAAAACTAATAGTTATACTCATATTATTTGTCTGAAAAGATGTTTAAAATGAAAGTTTAAAATCATCTTATTAAACAGGAAAATACCCTTTTCCCGGCTTACAGTAACTACTTGTTATTATTGGTTTAAGTAATTTTCTTATCCTTTAAAGGTCTTGGAAGCCTCGTCCTGAAGGTCAGGCTTTGTCCGTGATTTTAATTGCTCATTGGCTTAAACCAACATTTCCTCCAGCCCATCCTCCAGAGTCCTGCTGTTTTCAATAGCTGCAACTTAAATGTCAGGATATCAACTGCTGATATTTGCACATCCTTCCAATCAGTCAGCAAGAGAATCCTTAACACCATGTCAAGACTCTGCATTAGTAATAATGAATCACACAAGCTACAACCCAACTGTTTCATTCCCACCTCACTGCATCCAACCCCATCCTTCAGGACCACATAAGTGTCTGCAAAAAAATAAGCCAGTACGGTTGATTACTTCTTTTTTCACACATCAAAGGTATTTTCAGTCCTCCTCATTCCATAATTAAGAACAATCATCTGTCTGTTTCAAATGCTTTATGATAGGTCTATATTACAGCATGGCCCAAGTCAACCTCTTGATTTGAAGTCTACCTCCAACAGATATGCAGTCATGCAATTGCATTAGATCAAATAAATTGTGACACTAATCTAATTACGAATCATAATTTTTTTAAGTGTGGTTTTAGAGAACTTACTTTTTAATGTTTAGACAGTGATGCATAAAAGAGCTAAAGATGGACAGTTTTTAAAATGTAGGCTAAATAATTGTATCCACATATATCTTTTTTTTTTGTTTGTTTACTTTATTATTTATATTAATTCTATTAAATCATGTGACTCAGTGCAGTGGTTGATGTTCTTGCATTTTTAAAAAGATTAGAATGCATACATCTAAAAAAAGTAGGTTAATTGCATAGATTTAACAGAATCCCATTTCACGCAGTTAATGCTTTTGACTTTACGGTTTCATTCTGTTTAATGTTATTTATAAAGGCTGGCCGTTAGAATTCTGACACACAAATCAGTAAATAAGTGAAAGTTAGGCATAATATCTAACCAGTAATGATAGTTAGTCTTTCCAGCAAGTCTTCATTCATAGAAAATTGCAAATAAAGTGCAGCTGCATATTTATTGTCTATCCAAACATACAAAAACGTAAAAATGAATAAATATAAATAAAATCCAATAGTAA
Organism: Pseudorasbora parva; assembly: GCF_024679245.1. Lineage (NCBI taxonomy): Eukaryota > Metazoa > Chordata > Actinopteri > Cypriniformes > Gobionidae > Pseudorasbora > Pseudorasbora parva. Next base: position 29,421,224 of record NC_090188.1, on the reverse strand, counting down.
TAATCAATGTAAATTTAATTCACACATACATGTGTATATATATGTTTGTTGTTATGTTTGCTTGTTAGCTGTGGTGAAAGCATTTTGTGAGAGAAATAACGTTGCAAAGTTCACTCGTGTTTATTCAGAGCTCTCAGATACAAACAAACTAAACTTGCGCTCTCAAAAACTCTGTACAATAACACTTTCTCAGCAATCTTTCCCCAGCTCCGTCTCTCTCTCTCAACTGGCAGCGCGCCGCGCCGTGGCAGCTGCTCCTGCTCATGCCTGACTAAACCACGCCCCCTCCGCACGTAATCTCATTCCAAATGCAAAGATGTCAGCCAATCACAACAGTGGGTGTTTTCACTGCTGTCTCACAGCGGATATGCCCCTTGAAACAGAGCATTCATGCCAGAGGGCTAATATCAGTATAGAAAAAATGGCTTTTATTTCAACTTAATTATGACATTTTTTGATGTAAAAACCATACTAACAATATAAGTATAACCCAGGAAACATTATAAAACATTTTATAAAACATTTTATAAAACATTATATATATATATATATATATATATATATATATATATATATATATATATATATATATATATATATATATATATATATATATATATATATATATATACATATACACATATATATATATATATATATATATATATATATATATATATATATATATATATATATATATATATATATATACAGTCTTGTTCAAAATAATAGCAGTACAATGTGACTAACCAGAATAATCAAGGTTTTTAGCATATTTTTTATTGCTACGTGGCAAACAAGTTACCAGTAGGTTCAGTAGATTCTCAGAAAACAAATGAGACCCAGCATTCATGATATGCACGCTCTTAAGGCTGTGCAATTGGGCAATTAGTTGAAAGGGGTGTGTTCAAAAAAATAGCAGTGTCTACCTTTGACTGTACAAACTCAAAACTATTTTGTACAAACATTTTTTTTTTTTCTGGGATTTAGCAATCCTGTGAATCACTAAACTAATATTTAGTTGTATGACCACAGTTTTTTAAAACTGCTTGACATCTGTGTGGCATGAAGTCAACCAACTTGTGGCACCTCTCAGCTGTTATTCCACTCCATGATTCTTTAACAACATTCCACAATTCATTCACATTTCTTGGTTTTGCTTCAGAAACAGCATTTTTGATATCACCCTACAAGTTCTCAATTGGATAAAGGTCTGGAGATTGGGCTGGCCAATTTCATTTAACATATGCAAACTGATCCATGATCCCTGGTATGCGATAAATAGGCCCAACACCATAGTAGGAGAAACATGCCCATATCATGATGCTTGCACCTCCATGCTTCACTGTCTTCACTGTGTACTGTGGCTTGAATTCAGAGTTTGGGGGTCGTCTCACAAACTGCCTGTGGCCCTTGGACCCAAAAAGAAAAATTTTACTCTCATCAGTCCACAAAATGTTCCTCCATTTCTCTTTAGGCCAGTTGATGTGTTCTTTGGCAAATTGTAACCTCTTCTGCACATGCCTTTTTTTTAACAGAGGGACTTTGCGGGGGATTCTTGAAAATAGATTAGCTTCACACAGACGTCTTCTAACTGTCACAGTACTTACAGGTAACTCCAGACTGTCTTTGATCATCCTGGAGGTGATCATTGGCTGAGCCTTTGCCATTCTGGTTATTCTTCTATCCATTTTGATGGTTGTCTTCCGTTTTCTTCCACGTCTCTCTGGTTTTGCTCTCCATTTTAAGGCATTGGAGATCATTTTAGCTGAACAGCCTATCATTTTTTTCACCTCTTTATAGGTTTTCCCCTCTCTAATCAACTTTTTAATCAAAGTACGCTGTTCTTCTGAACAATGTCTTGAACGACCCATTTTCCTCAGCTTTCAAATGCATGTTCAACAAGTGTTGGCTTCATCCTTAAATAGGGGCCACCTGATTCACACCTGTTTCTTCACAAAATTGATGACCTCAGTGATTGAATGCCACACTGCTATTTTTTTGAACACACCCCTTTCAACTAATTCAACTAATTGCCCAATTGCACAGCCTTAAGAGCGTGCATATCATGAATGCTGGGTCTCATTTGTTTTCTGACAATCTACTGAACCTACTGGTAACTTGTTTGCCACGTAGCAATAAAAAATATACTAAAAACCTTAATTATTCTGGTTAGTCACATTGTACTGCTATTATTTTGAACAAGACTGTATATATATTAGTACTTTTTGAGAAGATATGTCTCATTACTTTTTGGTATTATTTTGGCCCGTTTGGCTCCTGATTTTACTGACCAGAGCAGTTTTCAAACAGCATCACACACTCTCAATTAGACGGAATTTGATACTAAAAGGCAAGAAATCTATCTTTCATATCGGAGTCACGACAATAACAATTTGGTCCTGTGTTCATCACGTCGAAAGGCTTTCTCTCAGGCTCTAGTTTTTCAGCAGACTGAAGCAGTTTATTTCACCATCCATTCTTCTTTTGATTTTAACAAGATGCCTATTCGCTGCTAATGAAAAACAGCATGATCGTATCATCACCATACTTGAATGTAGGACTGTTTGACTCACATGACTTTTGAAAATATTGCCTGAAAGGTTCCATCCTGCTCTCATCACAGCCAAAAATAATTTCCCACATTCTGACTGGGTCACTTTTATGCTTTTTGCTAAGCTCCAGACGTGCTTTCACATGGATCTTTTTGAGTAATGGCTTCTTTTGTACCACTCTCCCATACAAGCCAATGTTATGTAGAGCTCTACATCCAGCTGACACTTTTACTCTGTTCTCAGTTACTGAACTCTGTAGCCCCTTCAAAGTGATTGTTGAGCTCGCCGTGACTTCTCTCCCAACTCTCCATCATGTTCAAGCAGGGAGTTTGGAAAAAAACGACCTTTCTTAGACAGTGTGTCTGTGTCTGTGCTTCGATATAGCTTTAACTTCCTGATAACTGAACCAACGATTCCCACCAGGACATCCAAACACCCTCATTTATTTGTTTTATGGTTCTATGGAAAAAATCCTTCCTTTTCACAGCAGTCATCCAGATTCCTGAACTGCATTACTTATTTTCATGATTCACAGGTAGAAACCAATTTCAGGCAATTGCGTTCCTATTAGGAGTTTTTTAAAATCACCTGTTAAAATTCAGAGCTTCTGCAATACCAACATCATCTCATTAGTATTCTTAGGTTTTTGTAAATAAACTTTGTTTCTAGCACACATAGGGTCCTATCATACACCCGGTGCAATCCCCCTCTTCACATTCAACACGGTGCCATCGAGTGTTAAAAACGCGAAAAGCGAAGCTTAAATTTACGGGTATGTCCCTCTTAGGCTAATGTACTTTCAAGATGGAGGGGCAACATGGCGACCGGCATTCGAACCCCTCACCTGTATGTATTTTTAATGGCATATTATAAACTTACAAGAATACTTTATTACTTGAAATAAGTAAATATACATTAATGAGCACATATATTTTTGAAATAACTAAGTGTTTTTAGATAAGAATAAACTAAAAAAGTTACACAGTGTAGCTTTAAGCTTCAGAGCGGCTTATCTGAATCCTATGGGTGACGTCACGGACACTACGTCCATATTTTTTTACAGTCTATGACTTGCACCCATCTGTTCGCCCATGGCTGGTCTGAAAACAAGGGGTGTTCAGGCGCATTGCACGTTGCTATTTTGAGGCAAAGGAAAACGATCATTGACCAACAAAAGCACAATTTGTTATTTAAAGGTGTGTTATTAACATATGCCTATAGGTGGGTGCACAATGAGCATTATTATTATATTTTAGATATAATTCTGCTTGGGACGCGCAGCTGCACACGAACATTTTTGAATATTAAAAAATAAAAGCATTCCTCTCTGGAGAAGCATTTAGTCTTTCCTTGTTTGCAAATTTCACCATGTAAATGGTGGCTCTGTCATGGTGCAAGCACAACTGGCTTTTAAAGCGAATGGGAGATGAGACTCTGATTGGTCTATTGAACGTGATGCCCAAAATACACCCATGACTCGTTAAGAGACTAGGTACAACTCTTTTGGACCATGCGTCTGTTGGCCAGACTGTTTTTTTTTTCTGTCGATAAACTAAAAAGTGGATTTGGACATGCCCTAAGTGCACCTGCGCCATGTGCTTCAGACCATGTGCTCAGATCATTAGAATAGGGCACATTGACTTTTTAAGGTTTGGATATAGACTGAGAGGCACAATATAAATAATATGACAGATTCTACACTTACATGCAGTGCGTGCAACTTCAGAAATGTACAAATGTTTCAAATGTTCCTTTGTCCTGTCAATTAAGAGCTGGTGGGAACTGTAATTGCCAGGATTATAAAAAATTACCAAGGCTATGTAAGATTCAATTTCACATTAAACATTATTTATGACTGTGCTTCTAAAGCTCTTAAACCATAATTTGTGAGCATACAAAATACATTTTATACTAAACTTTGATAAGTAGACACTTCACCACATAAATTATGCAAATTGCTTAACTTTTGTTACAAGTCCCATCTTGAATGACTATATAAATTAGGCATTAAAAAATATATTATTCAAAGTTTCACCACCATTTAATGATAAATGAGAATCATGCAGTTATTGATCCTGTATGTTTTAGTGACCCTTTCAAAAAAAAGTTAATTAAAGTGTGCTATTAGTATAATTATTTTAAACAACAAAATATAGGTATACTTCCAGTCTACTTTTTATGTAGCCTTTGCGCTCGCCAACTTATTGGTGTTTACACCATTATTTACCACCCCAAAAAAGCATGTCTTAAACCAGCTGCTAACTGGTAGATTGTGTTGATCATTATGGAAATAGATCAGTAGATCAATAGATCATCAGTAGATCACATGCAAGTTGCAACCCATATTATAGATCAGATGTGAGATGAAAAATATATGTCCACACCGCAGACATGTTGCTTTAGACAAGCACGTGCAGGTCTCTGTTTCTGTTTGCGTCATCACAACATCCCGTTCATATTGTTTGGGTGATAAAAGTCTTTTGGCCGAAAACTGAAAATGCGCTTTTGGGCCATTTTTGGCTGAAAATTTTCGGTGGCCGAAAATTTGGTGCATCCCAAGTAGTATTGAAATAGTACATTGATATATAAGCTACTTACTACATAACATACAGTTAAAAATATAATTTTTTCATAAATAAAAATTCATAAATAAAATACACTTAAGTATACTTATTTTTTGTAAGGGGACTATCATAACCAAATATGAATGTAAAGTACATGCAAGAAAACTGATGAAATCACCCTAAAATATATGAAATGCACAACATCACATACAATAATAATTAAACCTGCGCTTTGAAATTCTTACATTCTTACAGTAAAATGAGAGGATATGCATATAAAACTTATAACAGTTAAAATACATGTTAGCCTTTAATTTGACTTGGTTAGCAGAGGTCATGTTTACATACGGTCTGCCATAACCGATGGAAATCTTCGTTTGATGTTATAATGGGCAGCATATGGCATCTGCTCTAATCAAGTGTGGACAAGTTAGTATGCATGCATCTGTTTGGACTGTTGGCAACTATGGCATGCACAATTACATGAAGCAGACTGACGTGCCATTTGTATCTCTCTGCACAGAAACAAGAGACATCGATCTTACAATGCAGTGATGAACCCGCAACAACATGTACTATATCAAGGCATTCATTGACAGATGCAAAATCTTTTTTTAGAGCAGAATTTATGGCAACTAAATCTAGGTCAAGATATATCGGTTACTTTTCTGAGTAATGAATATGTAAAAATAATAACTTAATAAATATAAACTTTACATCAAAAAGTCACTTTAATAAGCAATATCTATGACATTCATTTCAGAGAAAAACGCATTCGTGGGATATTAGACAATGATGAGCAAAACCTAAGATGACAGACTCTGTAGAGATGATTGTTTTCATATTCAGAACTGCCTTAAGGGAAGTACTCATATTTTATAATGTGGTCATTAATTCTCCTGCACTGTGATATTAGTTTAGCTTTATTAAGGAGTTCTGTTGCATCTCAGTGAAGACGAGAATAGCTAGTTCCTACATATCCTAAATGATTCACCAGTCATCCATTATGAATGACTAGGTTCAAACCTAGCCACAAACAAACAGATGAAGACCACTAGACTGAAATATCTGAGTGTATTACTTTGAAGCAGCCTGAATCATTTGATAAAACTGCAAGCTTGTAGGGATACGTGGTTCTCAAAATGTGTCGACACATATAAAAGGGCTGCAGGTCTGTCTTGCTATGATTGTGGAGAACATGGGGGGAAAAAATCATATAAATAAAATGAAAAAAAGCACAGTAAATCACATGGTAAATTTGATTAATTCACGTGAAGGAGTTCAAGCTGTCCAATGAATAAATTGATAAAAAAGTCTATATATTGCTCAGAATATAGTGTGAAGAGAAAGAGATTCCATGAAATGAGATTTAAAAAAGGACTGCTTCAACTAAACAGTCTCAACAATTGTCTATGTATATATTTTTATTTAAAATATACACAATGCTACAAGGAGGGTTTTATGAAATTTTTTTGAGCTATGATGAAAACAAATAATGAAGAGTTCTGAATCAGTTAACTGAAACAGACATTCAACTCATTCATGCAAATGAATCAAAAGGTATATAAATCAAATCATGAGAAAAAAATTAAGAAATGTTGTCTGATGACAATTTTTTGGTTAGACAAAAAGTACATTGAAATCATTGTGTAGTCCTACTCCTATTTATACTGGAACACCAACTAGCGCACACGAGTCATGACAACAACAAACCATAGTGAACATGAACGAAGAAGCTGATGGGACCGCTTTGCTTGGCCCCGTGGATGGGAAATTTTGTTTTAGAAAACGAAAAGATGGAAGCGTCAACAAGAGCATGGTTGTGTGCAAGCTATGCTACAAGGAATTTGCGTATCACCGCATCACATCGAGCCTCAAATATCACAAATATGCTTTTGCTACACTTAATGGCAAACATTGCACTGGTCTGCTGGACTGAAATAAATAAACAATATTTTGTTGATTAAGCTTATGTATTCAGTCATTATTCAATGGTATACTAAAATCCATGTGAAAAATTACTTCTCACTGTTCTAAGGTCAAATATTTTTATGCGATTAAAATGCGATTAATTAATTACAAAGCCTCTAATTAATTAGATTAATTTTTTCAATCGAGTCCCGGCCCTAATATATATATTAGGGCCGGGACTCGATTGAAAAAATTTATCTAATTTTTAATATATTAATATATATATTGTATGTATGTCTGAACATGCAATATATCAAAAGAAAGAACAGAGCATCTGCTTTAAAAGTTTTATTCTAGCTTAATGCATTTCCTTTTTTATTCACACTTGAAGGTGGATACGTTTCACAAACAAAAAGCAACATTTTGAGCATAGATGGAGTAGACACCCCTAAAACTTGCAGTCATGTAGCTTGTTCTGGTTGACATTTCATTTGGCTACTTTAGGTAGTTTTGATTTATATGCTGATTAATACTGATGATCACATTATGCATCTGCTTACATATGCTATCGCTTTTTCTGCTTCTTTTTTACCTATGTTATGATCTGGAAATATCCGTCAGTGGCAGGGAAAGACATTTTGACCATTGTTTGACCCTCTGATTTCAATCTGGATTTAAAACCAGTCATCATCCATTTAAACATATGGTTTCAAAATAATACAACACAAAGAAATCCACCATGACAGGTGCAAACAAAGAAAGCACTCGGTTTGGGCTTCCTTCCTGTGTCCACTAGTGGATTTTTCACTCCAAACTCAGAACATGAACAAATGCAATAGTTTGCTGATGCAATCCAACAGACAGCACAGTAGAGATTTTCACTGGTCACGTGAAATGAGTCTGCAAGTAACCTTTTTACACATTATTGTCTCATAGACCTTCTCCTAGGATAAGATAATATTCTGATCCACACCGTTTCACATGGCTGGATCAATTAATGTTAATGCATCATCATAACTAGGGGCACACAAAGCAGAAGGCACTGCCAATATTGCTCGTCTGGCGGAGCTGAAACATGCCCTCACATTGCTTTCATCTCTGCATGCACCATGATTCATAATTCATTATTTGTAAGAATGAATGAGAAAAAAACAAGTTATCTCAGCTGTGCAATTCATCTAGGCATAAAAAGCAACTAAACATTAAGGTCTTGTGCATTAAGTAGAAAAGGGGAGGAAGAGCTTGTTGTGTGCCAGCTAGTTCTATTCAAACAAAAGCATAATTGATAAAACCCAGAATCTCTTAGAAATACTTGAATTTTGTGAATATCTGATTAAGGTCTGAAAAAAAGCATTCAAGGAAATCACTGCCTTCAGACTGACGGCAGAAGGTCTGGAGTCTTTCGCAGCTTTCATTGGTTAAGGACCTCACAAGGGGACGTTTGGCTGACATGTAAAAATCGATTATTAATTTAGAAACGTTGGGCAAGTTTACTGCAACGATTGAGCAGCGAACTTTACATACTTTTAAAAATCCAGCGTTTATTTGATCTAGGTAAGAATTTCACTGTCACAGTTATAAGCACAATGCCGTTCTTCAATGAGGGGCTTTGGCGTCATAGCATTTTCTTCCAGGCGGACCATTAAATAACACAACACACAAGCAATTCAACCAATCAAATGACCACTTTGAAACTCCTGAAGAGTTTCCAGATAAATGTACCATATGCGTCAGACGTTCAGCCAGATGTCTGTGGGCATGATATTACGCTGCAGCGCTTAATGAATGGAAAAGAAGGCAGGGTCGAGCACGAGACGCGGCGCAACAGTCAGACGTTCGTCTAGCAAATGTTTACATGAAAAAAAAATAAGGGTACATTTATACAGCAACAATGTACTAAAAAGGATTGCATTTTTACCCCCACAACGATCCACAAAAACAACTAAAAAACAGTAGTTGACGATGGAAAACCTCTGTTTCACTCACCCCCTTAAACCTCCCTCCCATCCAGGTCACGACACCAATCCCCTAACCCCTCCTGTTTGAACTGCCCTCTCCAAGCGAGACTCGAACCCGGGTCCGCTGGCATGACCAGTGCCACCAATGTAACCCCTACTGCAACATCTATAGTGGTGGGCTCTCCGGCACTGCATATCTTTTTTTAATAAAAAAAAATACTTGTTTGCCACAAAATGGATTAAACATTAAAAAAAATTAACTAAAATACTATTTCTTTCACAAGACCCCTTTAAACTTTTAGTTTTACAAACCATCACATTAAAAATAGCATATTTTGGATATTTAGAGCGTTGAAGTGCTGGAAATAAGTGCAGTACGTGTACAAATAAGTGTACAAAACCATTGGAAAGTGCTTGAATTTCAATCTCAAATGGTTGTACGAATCCTGAGATAAATAATGACAACAACATTAAATCCATGTGGTTTTACTACAGTAAATCATGGTGAATGTTGGTGATTTGTGACTGAAAGCCCTGACCTTCGCTCATGTTGTCTCCACGTCAGCTCTGTTTGATCTGATTTCTCTGGTTCATAACAGAATTCTGCGCCGAACGCTTCCACAAGATCACAGTAGCGATGTTATTAACTCTGTGGTGAATTTAAACGCTCTCTCACTGGATCTCTGCAGCGCTGTGTATCGTGTCTGTCATGAGATCGGCCCGTGTATGAGCTTGCGCTGCGTTCGTTGTCCGCGCAGCTCAAGTGAGCGAAGTTCCGTTCAGACTTCAAACACACTTTGCAGCGGGGTATTTGTTAATAGTTCTGTGAAATACTGAACCAATGACACTGGATGTTGTTAGACGCTATCCTTGTTGTTTGTGTATCTCTGTGGCAAACGCGCGGGGGAGGGCTGAGCCATTACGGGAGCGTCGGTGGTTTTAAAGAAGAAAAAAAAACGATTTTCATTCACAAAAATCGACATGAAACTACAAACTCGAATTAATCGATAAAATCGATTTATTGCCCAGCCCTACTATCCGGGTCACGGCACCAACACAACCCCTCGTGTTCGAACTGACCGCTCCAAGAGAGACTCGAACCCGGGTCCACCGGCAGAGACAGACGCTCTTACAAGAAGGCAATGACTGGCCCAAAGCAAACTTCTCACGTCAGTGCATTCAGACCTTGTACGTGCTACCGGTAATATTAATTATTTGTTTAAACACAGCATCATCTCTTTATTTCACTGGTAAATTGCCAGAACCAATTTATCTGTATTTTTGAAAAGGTCATTGACCCATACATCATTTAAACACTAAACAGAAATAGAATATTTATTTATATTGAACTAAAATAAACACAGAGTTTAGAATTCCTCTTCCTCATTTCAGAAGACCACCAAACTCCAAAAGTAAGCAGATCTGAAAGCAGTGATTGGTTAAAATGAATGTTGCTCCAATAACAAGAAAGGATTCTGATCCAGGAATGTGTCCTACTTTGCCTTTATACATCAGTTATCGCAGTGACTCTCCATGGCTAGAATGATGATGAGATGATAGAATGATAGAATGTCGATGTCCCTTGTCCCTGCAGAATTTTAAAAACTAAAATAACTTTCCGTTTTGGCCACTTTAAATGCTGACAGCAAATGCAAGACCTGGGTTGTTCAATAATTCAATGGAAACCTTTCTGTCCTCTTTGGAACAGACAGGCAACATCCGAAGACAGACTTTGCCTCGTATGACACTCTCCATTCACTTACAGAAAGCCTACGTTACTCTAATTGCACAAAATGATACACAGTTTTGAAGAGCATCAGGTTGTAGAGCATTAAGCATCATTATTCTTTCCTTCTATAATGCAAGCCAGTCACACAGTTATTTGGGTGATTGCTGAATATTGGGCCAAAGATTGCACAGCCTTAAATTAAATATGGAGAAAGAGCAAAAGCTTTTGGAAAAAGCACTAATAAACGCCCATTCTTCGTTCCATCAGAAGCTGACACTAAAAAGCAGCATAAAAACAGCAGTTATATTCTTTAAAAAAAGTTCTGAGAATGCCCTAGAAAGCACTTACATGAAAGTTAATGGTTACAAAGAAGAAACGGAGTGAAATAATAATAGTAATAATAATATAAAGAAGGAAAAAAAAATCAATTTGACTCTTGTCTACAAAACTTATGAGATGACACAAGCCATGTTGCTAAGCAAAGAAAAGGGGAAAAGAGAAATCACAAGCATAAATGTATTTGTCATAATTTATTTCATAAACGATGCGAGAGAAAAATGCAATAGGTTAATGAATATACATAGCATAGAAAAATAGTAACATTTTAATAATTTAACACACATACATAATGTGTGTGGGTGTAAACATTTGTCTGATATCGTCCACCATCTTAGATGCATTTTTGGAATTGTTGAAATCCACTATGGGATTATTGTTCTGCTTTTGAATTTTGCCAATATGAGGCATCTAGGGAGGCAGCATAATCAAGCCTGTGATGCCTGTCTACGTCTTGAGCTGTAGAGAACAATTAGCAACGATTCTGAATACCCTGGAAATATAGAAGCCATAAGCTCTGATGGGAAAATAATAATGAAGTGAACTATACAAACCACAAGCATCTGCCAGGAACTGCTATCAAAACTAGGAAAAGCAGACACAAGAGATGCTGTCCTTTATTTATTACCAATGCATCGCTATCCAGCCCAACTGTTATTTTTGCTAATTGGTAATGTATTTTACACTAACAATGGATATAAAAGATGTTTATTCAATGTCTGTGAGCTTGAACAATCTGGATGTAAAACACTCTACTGGCACACTGAGCATATGATGTACCCATTGAAATGATCAGTGTTTGAGAAGCTTAAGGGATGATAGTAATATGCTAGTAATTTTGTCTAAACACTTCAGATGGAACAATTTAATATTGTAAGAATTGCTGTTAAATTGAGAACAAATACAAGAGCTGTCAAACTAATTTTAACAGACTCAACATAAAATTAAAGCGCTGTATGTATATGCGCATTTCTGCGCCATTAACAGAACTAGAGACATAATGACTAAATCCTCATGTAGCCTACTACTTTTTGAAGAATTCCTCTTCCAGAATCTTAAAGTCATTTTTGTTTTTTCATTTTTAGTTAATCTCCTATCCTGAAGTCCTGTACCATCAGCATTAAAAGGATAGTTCACCCAAAAATGAAAATTAGCCTATGATTTACTCACCCTTAAGTCATCCTATGACATTCTTCTTTCAGACGAATACAATCATAGTTATATTAAAAAAGTCCTGGCTAATCCAAGCTTTATAATGGCAGGGATTGTTGCTCCATTTCTGAAGTACATAAAAATCCATGTGTCCGTCAAATAAAATGCTTCACACGGCTTCAGGGGGTTAATAAATGCATTTAGAAATGAATTGTTTGTGTAAGAAAAATATCCAAATTTAAAACTTTATAAAGTAACGATTTGGCCAATCGCCTATCATATTCAGTTTATGGAAAAAGTGTTGAAAGTGCCTCTGCAGTTCAAAGGCTTACGTGACCGGTTACGCTCGTCAGACGTCGCGTACGCATCTTGAACTCTGAGAAGGCACTTTGAACACTTTTCCACGGAAGACGATCAGCCTGAACTTTAATTTAAAAAGTTTTAAATATGGATATTTTTCTTACACAAATGCAACGATTTGCCTCAGAAGGCCTTTATCAACCTCCCAGAGCCGTGTGGTGCACGTTATTAGCAGACAGATACATTTTTATGGACTTCAGAAACAGAGCAACAATCCCATGCCATTATGAAGCTTGGATTAGCCAGGACTTTTTTAATATAACTCTTATTGTATTCGTGTGAAAGAAGAATGTCATACACACCTAGGATGACTTGAGGGTGAGTAAATCATGGGCTAATTTTCATTTTTGGGTGAACTATCCCTTTAAGAAGTGTATGTTCATCAACAAACCCATTTCAGTTTTTTTGAGGGGTAGGAAATGTATTAACATACGTTAACAGTGCATGCGCTATGATTATGGGGCGTTTCAAACAAACCAGGAAATAGAATGCCTCTGGATTCAACTGGATAGACCGACAGCCAATCCGAGCAATGGAGTAAGTGACGAGCGACGCATAATTGTCAACACGCACGCTGGAAGAAGTAGAAGAGGGAAGATGAGTGTAAACAATCTTTACTGGTGTTACGAAAAGAATTTCATATTTTCTGAGAGAAATGGTAAAGCTGAATGCATATACGAACAAGTTCTCCGTTTAGGATTAGAACGAATTTAACCCAAGCGCTCTTTGGTGACGTGGATGTCACGATTATTGTATTAAGCCCGCCCAGACCAAACTTGAATGTTGTGGGCGGGGCTAAGTTCGGCTTGCATCCAGGCTAGCACCACTGTATATTTAATAATATATAATTATGTATCTTTTCTTGAATTATTATTGTATGCAAGAAAAACATGTATCTGATTGCAATAAGTACTAATAATCTTTGACGGTAGTGAAGTAACAATGGCACACTTGACCAGTAAACAAGTGGCAGAATAACAGCAAACCCGTTTGACGTTTGCTGGCCATGTTATTCAATGATTTCATTCCTTTGGTTTGAAACAACAGGCCTCAAGCTGAATATAAAACAAACCAGGTATGACCGTATAAATTCAAAGCATTTGTTAAAAACTATTGATTGTGTGTCTCTGCAGCCCTCTCCACGTGGGTCCTCCAGCAGGGCGCTGTAGTCTGGGATAAATGCGGCAATAAGCTGTAATTCATTAACCTCTATCTCTAACACTTTACTGCTGTGCCAGCAACATATGTCAGGACCAACCCAGCTCCAGTGAAGGTTCATTCAGTCCATAAGTTATGCAAATTATAGAAGGTGGAACATGCACTGGAGGGGTCTGCAGCGTGGATGGGAAATGGAGGGTGAAATTCACCTCAAGGATGCAACAGAGGTACCACATACATTGCCCCTCTGGATAAAAGGTCTGAGCAAGGATGCAGCCCTCCCACATGCCCTGCTGTGATAAGCCTGGACAGGAGAGTGAGCAATCACTGATTAAATCGGTGATTTAGCCCACGCCAGCACCCACCCGCAGCCCTGACCCCTGGGTTAGAGACTGCAGCAGATATCTGATCATGAACAAAATAGTTCTCAGCTGGTGGGGCTCGTGCGCTTGGGAATTTTTCAGTGGGGATCAAAGGTGTGATCCATACGCAGACACAGGGGGCTGATTCGGAAACCGCTGTGAACAACACTCCACCTGAGTGAAAGCGGCACTGATTAGTCCGTTACACTTGACCACACTGACAATAACAGCAATTACGCACACACTTTAATAAAGCATTTTTAATGCTCAAACAAATCTCGCATTGTCACAAGAGAAAAAAAAGGGTAGATGGATCTTATTTGATATCTAAAAAAAACGAATTCATTTATTTTGATTGGAGGGGAAAATATCAATACACACACACATATATATATATATATATATATATATATATATATATATATATATATATATATATATATATATATATATATATATATATATATAAAGTACAGAAACAAAATAGAAGCAGAACAGTGTCTTCACATGGTCAGCTACTTTTGCTTGTACTTCTATCGTTTGTTTTGCCAACTGACAAGATATTCTCTCATACACACAGAACACAGAATGCTAATCCTTCTCACTTTCTGTTTTCTTTGCCTAATTTGTCACTGCTAATCAGAGAAGAAAGCTGCAATCATTGCACCTCGGTGTTGAAGCAACATGCTGATGACAGCCAAAGTCTTCTTCACTGATCTGATGAGCATGAGATATGCAGTGAAGCACACTTGTGGACTTGAGGACTTGTATTCCCAGATTGAGACAAGCATCTGTTCACCTCAAGAGCTGCCGACTTACATCAATGAAGGCCCAAGTATAATCACAAAATTCGCTTCAGATCTGCACAATGATTCTGAATTTAATAGAAAAGAAAAAAACAAACAAACTATATGATCATTGCAGTCACGCACGCCATGCCTAAAGATCCATTCATTTTGATTGGAGGGGAAATATACACCTTTAATTTGCAATGTAGAAGTAAGCTATTTTCTTTGAAAGTGTTGAGAGTTCTGATTCACTCCGACTCGCCCAGAAAAAGCACACAAGAAATCAGGATGAATAAAAACACAATAACAGGGTGAGTAAAATATGATTTCATTTTCATTTTATGGCAAATTACAGGCGAATAACAAGAAGAAGTGCAGTAAACTGTAAAAGTATGGGGTTTTGAGGGCTACAAAAGTCTATATAAAACACCACATTGTCTGACTTAAACAGGATGAAGCACAAGATGTGTAAATAAATGTTAAGGCACGCCATTGTTCAGTGAGAGACTGAACAAGTTTACATGGATACAATGTAGTTTTTCGTAGTTGACATGAATACAATAACCGTATCCTCTTTGAAACCCATTTTTGGCCCAATTTTCACCAGCGTATGGCTGTCCCCTATTACCAAATCATGCCCAACCATGAAAGACTAGATCTATGAGTATTATTAGACAATAGCTCAGACTTCACTGAAAGGGTGTATAGAGATAGAAATAGCTCATTCTAAGGTTATAAAACATAGTGGTTCATTATATAAGCTCTTTATACTCCACTGAAAACATAGTAATGTTTATTATATTGCATTTCTATCAGTCTATCCTCATAAATACTACAAACTGCAAATTTAGATAAAAGTATTGACATTATTACATACATACACTTAGTTTTAATAATGTGATAAAAGCATTTTATATTTGATTTAATAAATGTATTTATTTTATTGAATCCATATCTATATGGGATGACCATATATTATATTTTGTATGACTTTAGCCAATAATTATATTTTCTTAGAATCCCACGAGACACACCAGCTTAATAGCCATAATGTTTTTCCACTGCAAACAAAATTTACATGACCAAACAACCTCACGTTAACATGACAAGAGCTTATTTGCGTCACGTAAACATTGAATGCAATCCCAAAAATGGAAAACAGTGCCGTACTAACCATCTAATCATTTGAATTTATGCACCATGGCTGTTTTCAACATCTCTGCATATTTTCTCCAGCAACCCGACAACCACAGACAAAAATAACCATTTAAATTATGAAGTACCATATGCCTGTACACTCTATGGATTTCCTTACCGTCCCCAGTGCAGCCACAGAGAGCTGTAGCCATGCAATTAAACACCTTAATTATCAAACTGCCCTTTCACCATAATAAGATAAATGTTAAAATTAAAATGCAGATTCTACAATTTAGTCTTTTTTCCCCAACCCAGTTCCGTTCAGGTTCAGAATGGTTGCCATGGCGATACGGATCCTTAAGGAAATAAATAAGTGCCATTGATGAGCTAACAGAAGACGTTATTTAACATGAAGCGGCAGAAAGAGTTCATCACAAACACCCATCAACAAGCCTCCTTCCAATTCTGCATAAAGAGTAAACATACTCTGCCACGACTGTGAAAACAAGGCCGTGTTTGATTTGGTTCAAGGTTGGAAGAAATGAAATGGCTGGGAAGGTATGGTAAAAGCAGGAAAAAGATCACTTTAATAATCAAGATGAAAACATGTTTGTACCGATCAGAGATATATAGAAGCAACGAACGACTGTGTGCTCTGTTTGTGTTCAGTTGAACATTCCAAAGCTCAAACGCAATAATGAAAGCTGTTACATTTTTGTTCCATGGCAGACATCTTTTATTTGAAGTACATTCAAAATGAATGACATTACAACATGCCGACATATGTTTGTCTGCTAAAATAAAGAAATATTGAATGCGTTATTGTTGTGGAAAACCATTTTGAGTCAAAAAATGTAACAGGAAATTGTAAGATAAAGCTTATAATAAGAAATAGTTATATTGTGGCATTTAAAGTCACATTGTAAAAATCATTACAAGTAAAACCACAATTAAAAAGTTTAAATTCAGTTGCAATTATAAGACATTAAATCTCCAAAAAGAAAAGTTAAGTCACAACTTTGAGAATTTAAGGGATAGTACACTTTAAAATGAAAATCTGTCATCCTTCACTCACCCTCAAGTTGTTTCAAACCTGTATGAATTTCTTTCTTCAGCTGAACACAAGGGAAGATATTTTGAAGAATGTCAGTAACCAAATAGTTAACTGGAGCCATTGACATCCAAAAAAGTGAACTATCCCTTTAAAGTGAATGTCAGATAAAACAATCACAATAGTGATGGGTTCTGTCATATGCCTGGTGCGACGCAGTTATCATTTTCACATCCAGCACCGCGTTGTAAATGCACTAGCGCCCATATGTTCGCCCGTGGGCGTGCTGGTCTGAACATGAGGCGTGTTCAGGCACATTGTTGGAGAATTGCTATTTTGAGGCAACTGAAAACAACTGTGCCATTGAACAACAAAAACCTGGTCTGTTTAAGTTTCCTTACATCAATAGAGCACTTTTTGTGTTATTTAAAGGGAAAGTTAGTTATGTGTGCCTATATATAGGTGGGTGCACAAGGTGGGTGCATACGTTCTGCTCATTACACACACAGGGATGCGCAGCAGCACAAAAAAAAAGTTATATGAATAATAAAAGAATTCCTCTCTGGAGAAGCGTTCAGTCTTTCTGTTAGGAAATTCCTCCAAGTAGATAGCCACCATAGTGCAAGCGCAACTGGTTTTTAAAGAGAATGGGAGATGAGACTCTGATTGGTTTATTTCACGTTATGCCCAAAACACACCCATCACTCACTAATAGATTAGGGACAACTAATGTTGGATCATGCACCTGGTACGCCGACCATTTTTTCGGTTGTTAAACTAGCAAAAGTGGATTCAGACACAACCTAAATGTACCTGCACCATGCGCTCAGATCGCTAAAATAGGGCACAAAGTCAAATAGTGAGAATTAAAGGCAATATTATGAGAAATAAAGTTGCAATTGTGAGAACTATAATTGTGATTCATATTTGCCTTTTCATTTGTTTTCTCTGAGGCAGAAATATATTGTGCCAGTGGGTGAATGGGAAAAATGCAGTATTTCTGTTTATTTGTTCACACATAGACGCATTGGACAACTCACAGTACAATACATATTAGTACCTGAATGAGGCATGACATGTACCTGTTAAAAATGTAATTGTCTCCATTGCCAAGCAAGTTTATCCAGTGCATACCAATATACAGCCAGACTAACAGAGTGCAGCGTGTGTGTGTGTGTGTGTGTGTGTGTGTGTGTGTGTGTGTGTGTGTGTGTGTGTGTGTGTGTGTGTGTGTGTGTGTGTGTGTGTGTGTGTGTGTGTGTCACAAAGTGACTTTTGCTAGAGACCAGCTGATAGGGTAACAGGCAGATTCAATCACAAGTAAATGTGCTGATTACCAAGATCACAGTCTTTCTCTCACACACTCTTCCCCTTGAGAAAATTGCTAAACTACATATCAGCCCGGTCACTTAAATTCACAGAGCGTGAGCAACCCGTCCCCCCGGGCCCAATGAGTAGGCTATACAACAGAAGACCTTAGTGGACACTTTACACAGACCAGGACGACATTCATGGTCGTGCTCACTTGGTGATGGCCCTGGACTAAATAGATTTAGCACTGTTGCAAAACTATTTACTGGCTGTTTTCAAGGCAGCTGCCTTCTTAGGCAACATCTGAAAACCTCAAAAAGGTTTTACATAAAGGTTTTACATGATAACGATGTACTACAAACTGAGACGTTTTTCTTCGGGGGGTTTTCGCATACAGCGTTTTTAAAACAATTCCTGTTCATATAGATCCACAAAAACAACTTAAAGTGTTGTATTGGCCAGTAGTTGGCGATGTCTCTTTGTACAGAAACACTACGCACTTATAGACAGAAAACATGATACTTACGCGTATTCACCATTTCCACAAATTCGTGTTTTTAAGTTCACATAGAGAAAAGATAATGGTATTTTATTCAAAAACATGCACTTTGAAACTTGTTTTCAAAAGGTTGCATTTTCAGTCCCCCAAAAGACCAGTCGTGTAAACGAATTGCCAAAACGCATAAAAGTTGAAAACACGTTTTTAGTTAAAAACATTAGATGAAGTGAGATTATTTTCTCTTTAAGAGTTGATGCCAAGCCATTAATAAATAAGTCATGAAAAAAAAGATAACAATTTATTTGTCCACGAGTCCGCTATGTTAGCGATTATAATGTTACCCTGGTAGCTTGTTTAATACCGTAGTTTGTTGGATAGTAAGCCAACCACTACAACTAACACAGCGATAAGCCAATACGTTAACTAATACTAGGCTAATATTGTAGGTCTACCATTGTGTTGGGTTTTGCTCAGTATGATGTTAAGTTTAATATCAATGCTGCAGTTGAAGATTGAAGTAAGCAATATCATCTGTCCCAGACAAAACCTAAAATACTATGCGGAGGACACAAGATAATTTATTAATTTTAATGTGACCCTGGACAACAAAACCAGTCATTAGTCATGCGGGTATAACAGTGGCAATATCCAACAATACATTGTATGGGTCAAAATAATTGACTTTAGGCTATTAAGTATAGAGTAAAGATCAAGTTCCATAAAGACATTTTGTAAATGTCCTACAGTAAATATATACACATTTTATTATTAGTAGTAATATGCATTGCTAAGGATGTCATTTGGATGAATTTAACGGTGATTTTCTCAATATTTAGATTGGTTTGCACCCTCAGATTCCAGATTTTCAACTATTGCTTTGTGCACGGTCTCCATGCTACACTAATAATTATAGTAAGGCTTTCCTCTGTGTACACATATCCTTACAAGTACACTGGCTGTATTACGGTATTTGTGTCCCCTTCAGAAATTGCTCATACATACAGTACGCACACACACACATACACACACAAACAAACACAAACACGAACAAACACACACACTTATATGATTGTTATGTTATTTTTATAAATATAAAGTAAATGTATAAGTATAATATATATATATTTATATGTATAATATTTTAAATATTTAAGAACTGTATATCTTTGAGAAAGCTTCTACAGAGAACATCACACATGAATGTAATGGAGGATCTCTTGATCCCATGAGATCAACACAAACTGCCAAATGATGAACATAACACAACTCCTTACATGAAATATTTACGTCTCAAAGACACCAGACTAAATGAATTCTAGACTACAAATGCTTAAATGTCTTACATGAAAGATCACGACCTACACTGTGTTTTGTCCTTAGATATGCATGAAAAGAGGAATTACATTTCACTCATCACATCACAAAGAACATGATACCAATTAAAGACTCCTCTTTTGATCTCACACACAACGGCTATAAGGAGAAAAACCCATTTTCTCAACCACCCCTCAAGAAAATAAGCTCAGGCTATGGTCCAAAACCCACAGCAAATCCTATACTACAAAAACCACTCAGCGTGAAAGCCACACAGAGAAACATGCCCATAATTGCCAATTAATAAGACCACACAATGGCCGTTTCTAATAGAAAACATTTTACGGAACGCTTTGTCTGTACCAATGCCTGGGTGGATTTTTTTTAAACTTAAAGTATCCTTGGAGATGTGCAGTCACCTATTCGTCTCGATCTTGCTTTTTGTAAAAAAAAAAAATGATATTTGGGAAATTGTCTCCAGTTTCCTGTCGTCTAAAAGAATGAGGTACTGTGATAGAGGGCAGGGGAGGAGAAGGGCTGCTCAGGTGGGGTGTTGCTATTGATTCCTTATGTGGGGACAATTTCCTGAGTGCCTCTGATTTGTCTGTCACATCCTATTATGACTTGTGTGCTTTGAGTTCCACTTTCCTCTGTGTTACAGCATGAGGTGTCGCAGCTTTTTATGTGCCACCAGTATTGAGGGAATGTATTGAATTCTCCGCAGTTTGGTTATTATGGTCTGCGAACTTGATTTACCCATCTGGGCAGATTTCAGAAAGCAATACTGAAATGCTGTAATCAAGTTACCCATTGTAAAAGTGTTTCAGTCAATGTGTGGGCAAGGTTGGTGGGGGCATGTCTGGCTTTTGGACACCTCGCTGTGATTTGGTGTGGTTATTCTGGCAGTCACAAAAAGGGAAAAAAATGGTCATGTATGAAATACTGTATCTATCCTATGGAAAATCCCTCATCGCTTTATCTAAAGACTTTAATGCATGTGTAAATCCAGTAAGATAAATAATCAAATTACTTTTTTGTGCATAAATTAGAAAAATACTTAATGTCTACATAGAAACATTGATCATGCTAAAGTGTATTATAACACAACATAAAGTAGAACACTGAATTTATGAGGTAATTCTGTGGTAGGATACAGCTGAACTTAAGTTGCATGGTATCAGAATAATATTGCTAAAAGGTTATTCAAATATTAAAAGGTTTGTCCTAATAAAATATTTAAAGGCTCACTGAAGTGCCTTGAAATGCGCAGCATTATTTAATGTCTTGACGTAATTTCCCCTGAAACAGGAAGACAGGATGGGACATATCAAGCAGCTCCTCCTCTTTTTGTAAAACAGCCAATAGCGTTTTGTTTACATCACAGTTTGACTAGAGCTCGGTAAAGAAGAAGTCTCTAACCGTTTCTCATCATAATCTCCTCCACATCGATTTGAAATACAGCATTCTGTGCAGAATTCAAATGGGTCCGATATGTTTTGTTGTCTGTGTGTGTGTGTGTGTGTGTGTGTGTGTGTGTGTGTGTGTGTGTGTGCGCGCTGCGGCCGTGCGCGTGAAACCAGACTTCAACTGAAAGCAAATTTACCATGTCTCAATCGTTCCCTACCCCCTATATAAATGCCATTCACCATGTAGAAAACAGTAAATGTGTGAACAAGAGACAGATTTCAGCCGCAGCTTCAGCGTCGATTTAGGGGCGCGGCAGACTCTATAGTATTTATTCGGACAGAAGATATGATGAGAAGCTGAAGTCCACAGTGATGTATGTTTTGAATGCTTAATGCGAATTTTGTCATCTTTTGGAATGCCTCAGCTTATTTATAACCTTAATGATAACATATTCAAACTAAAAGCTTGAAAACTTACATTTTGATTTCAGGGGGCCTTTAAAGGTGCACTATGTAGACTTTTTGCAGTAAAATGTCAAAAAAACACCAGGCAGTGTTATATATTTTGTTCAGTTTAGTTCTTACAATATCCCAAATGTTTCCAACCAATTGTGAGAATTGCTATTTTAACCAAGGACCCGGGACGTCTGAGGGAGTCGCCTGTCAATTGCGTCATATCTGCGTTACCCTCGGTTTCCGGTTTTATTAGAAACGCTTTACTCTCACTGCATTGCGCAACAAGTGTCACAGCAGCCGCTGAGCGAACGCACAGAGTAACGCCATTATATAATTTTAAACACACTTAAATGTATCTAATATGATAAACAGAGCAGCGTTACCTAATATTCATGATCGGAAAAGGGGAAATGGCGCCGGCGACTGTGTCCCGTCATAATAAAAGTCCTGCTGCTCGTGAGCCGTGTGTTTGTGTAACAATCGCTCCAGCGGCCTTGCTCAGCTCCCTCAACACTCAGCCCTGCTCTGCTTTACACTAGAGAAACGTTAATAAATCGCATCCATGAACATGATTTCTGCCCGAGTCCTATCTTGATTCTTTCCCACCGGCTATAAGGTGAAGACCACATGTCCCAAGATTCTGAGCTCAGACTTAGCGTCATCAATCTATGCCTTTGTCCGTCCTCAAGCGGATGGAAAAGTTCCATTGTGTAGCTTTTAGTATAGAAGTACTAAGACTAAGGGCCAGATTTACTAAACAGGGCAAATTAGCATGAGAGCGCAATTCCATAAAACCGCCAATGGGAGTGGACAGTTCTGGTCGTGATCTACTGACGATGTGCAAATTAATGAACTCAGACGTAGCCGGATCATTTCCATTATGTCCAATGCAATCTACCCGTTAGCGCCTGATTTAAGACACACTTTTTTGGGGGCGGTAAATAATGGCGCAAAAACCAGTTAATTGACGAGAGCAAACCTTTGTATATCACTTTGAGTGATTCATTTAAATACTTTCCTCTTATGAATTTTGCAACTGAAAGTGAAACTCCTACAAATTCATATGCAATAAACAACTTTTCAGCACCACCTTATCACTGCGCGTCTTTAGTAAATACTGACAGTCGTTTTGTAAAGCAGTAAAACTGACGCCATGTTGTTAAAAATAATAAAATCAATAATACAATTTAAAAAATAAACTAAACATAAATAAAATTGGGACTGATGTGGGGCTTTTAAGACATTTAAAGCAAAATGTAATAAAAAAAGAAAGAAATTAAAATATAAAATACTAAACAAAATACAAAAAAATAATAAAAATGAAAGACCCTGAACCACACAAAAAGTCCTTATTTTACAAAAGAAACCAACTCCCTTTAAAGGACACCTGCCACATTTTCTGCTGTGTAAGAAACCTTTTGACACATTTAATTCAATCTGCTTACCAAGCCCAACAGGCAAATCAAATTATCTAGACTTTTGCTGAGATATCTCAACCTGCTCGCTTACACCACAATGTACCGCAGGACTGTGGGTGATTCCCTCTGTTCTTCCGGTAATCGAATCTGATCAGCCTTGAAACATCCACAGTTGAGCATTTATCCAAGGCGTTTGGAAAAATAAAAGGATTAAACAAAGTTGACAACTTCCCGCAGTAGTGTCATTGCAACATTTGCATTTCACAGGAGAACGCCACCCAATAAGGATACTTTTCATAAACATTGATGACATTTCTTTCATGTTCCACTTTCCATTGCATCAAAGATGATTCTAATAGATAATGCCAAGGTTACTTGTGATAGCAATCAAAGGAATTGTAATTGTAAAAGCGAGCGGAGACTGCTTATGCATTGGGTGGAAATGAAATTAGCATTCGTTAGCATAATCGCATGGGAACAAAGAGAAATCATCATTTCCTTTAAGGGTGATGCGTCAGAGAATAACGCCTTGAGAAACGATCTCAAAAATAACTCAGACCAAGGTCAGTGTGTACTGCATTTTCTTTCCTTTTTTTATTTTTTGGAGGTGAAATCATCTCCACTCTAATTGTTTTGATCTCTTATCTCCCAAGTGGGGGGAAAGAGTTACAAACTCCAGTTCAAACTCCAGGGGAATTCACTAAAAATTGCACACTTTTGCACTTTCAGCATATAAATCTGCATCTTAATCACAAACCACCTGCAATCCAGTTTAACAAGGAGTTAAATGCATTGACATAGCGTCGCACTTTATTTAAATTGTCATCCGCATTTTTTGTAACATGAACACGCCTTCGTTCTATGCAAATTAAGCTCATTATATCTTGTGCCTTTATATTTATGGAGTCAGACTTCAGCAGTCTGCTGCACCCGTCCACAATATCACTACCCGCAAGAGCAGAAATTATGCCGTGCAAATTGCCTTCAGATTTTGTGGGTACGTTTGCGTCATTACCTGATTTGCATAACTCGCTTAGTGAACCTGAAAACAACAGGCAGCGTATGAAAAACGGTGCTATCAGTGGACTCAATTCTTTCCTAGCGAATTCCCTCTCTGCGCTTTGAAACTCAAGAAAAAGTCAAAACATCTTACTGAGCTCTGCCCTGTATTTCACATTTTAACAGATACAGCTAAATGAGACAGACCGTCTAGGAAGTCAATTAAAACCAAGTAATTAAAATGTATTCAGGGCAAACCATGTCTGAAACCGCAGCAAGTACTGACCTTAAAAAAAATTTCCGCAAAACTTCTATAAATAAGTGTTCGGCAAAATATTAGGGAAAAGCATTTTGATTTGCTCTTTAAAGGAAAAAATATATAAATATGTCAAAAGTAAGCAAAGTCTGTATTAAAACACACTCACATTTGGGTTTTTATATTTTATAGGGATTTTACAAACTGTACATTATATCGCCTACCCATCACAGATTTTTTTTTTTTTTTTTTTTACATTTTCAATAAACATCATTCTGTATGATTTATAAGCCGTTTTCCTCATGGGGGCCAAAGAATCATTTGTTCTCATAACGTAAGGTTTACCTGGAGCACACACACAGGCACACACACACACACACAGGCACACACACACACACAGGCACACACACACACACAGGCACACACACACACACACACACACACACACACACACACACACACACACACACACACACACACACACACACACACACACACACGTTTGTTTTTGTGAATGGTTTTTTTTACCGTACAAAACATATTTTCTATCACCCTTACACTGCCCCTGCCCCTAAACCTACCCATCACAGGAAACATTCTGCATTTTTACTTTCTTAAAAAAACTCATTCTGTATGATTTATAAGCCTTTTGAAAAGTGGGGACATGGGTAATGTCCTCATAACATAATATCTCATTGTAATACCCATGTCATTTTATACATTTGTCCTGATATTTGTAAAAACAAGCGTATACACAAACACAAACACAAACACACACACACACACACACACACAAACACACACACACACACACACACACACACACACACACACACACACACACACACACACACTGGGTTTCCGTGTTTTATAGGGATATTATGTATTTTATTCCATAGACAGCATGATTTTTGTATTTTAAAAATGGTACATTCTAACCCCTACCCTTACCCTACCCGATCACAGAAAACCTTCTGTATTTTACATTTTTAATAAACATAATTCTGTATTTATAAGCTGATTTCCTTATGGGGACCAAAAAATGTCTCCACATGGACAAGGATTTTAGATATTGCCATCTTTATGGGGACAATTTGTTCTCATAGCTTAAGGTTTACCTGGACATAGGCCTACACACACACACATTGGGCTTCCATGTTTTATAGGGATGCTTTATAACCTTAGGTCTTTTTATTCCATAGACAGTGGGATTTTTACACTGTATTATCTGTATATTCTATCCCTACCCTAACCCGACACAGAACATTTTCTGCATTTTTTAATTTTTAATAAACATGATTTATAAGCCGTTTTCCTCACAAGGGTGAAAAATTGCCCCACATGCACAATGATTTTAGATAATGGCATCTTTGTGGGGACAATTTGTTCTCATAATGTAAGGTTCAACTAGACTACACACACACACATTGGGTTTTCATGTTTTGTAGGGATGATTTCTATTAATGTTATAGACAGAATGATTTTTATACTGTAAAATCTGTATATTCTATCCCTGCCCTAACCCAAGCCAACCATCACAGAACATTTTCTGCATTTTTACATTTTCAATAAACATCATTCTGTATGAATTATAAGCGTTTTTTTCTCATGGGGACCCAAAAAAGTCCAACATGGTCAAAGAATTTAGATATTAAAAATTTTTGTGGGGGTTCCATTTTTTCCCAATAACAGAGTTTTCCTGGACACACTACACACACAAACACAAACACACACAATTACAAAAAAAAAAAAAAAGCGAAGCTCCATAAAAGAAAAGTATGTTTCTTACCATGCACCACCCAATTATAAAAATGTATGGTTTGATAACAGCTTGTGTGACATGTAAAAGTGTCATTTTAATTGCTAAGTTCTTTGATTCTAACGCACAGAGAGTTGTACTACACTTGCGGCGACTGTCACTAACCTATAATTGCTTTTTCAATTTCACTATCAGCATATGACAGATGCAACAGCGATTTCAATTTCAATTTTCAAGTGAAACACAATCGCATTTTCAATTTCAGTACGACATTGAACGTAGAACCAAAGGAAATGCACATTATCTCTGCTCTCATTACATTGCACAGCTGCTAAACAAACCCTGCCCTCAAATAACCCAGCAAAGAAAATAATCACTTTTGAAACATGCTTCTTGACCCCCGTCGACTAATCGGAGTCTTACGCGAGGCGGCCCAGGGTGACTTTAAAGTGCAGCCTTGCTCGACTAAGGTTGTGTCAGTCTGCGTGTTCGTCAGCTCTCCCCGGACGCCCAGCCCTCCGTCGACTCGTCCTTGAGAAGCACTCTCATCTCTGTGGTTTGTCCTATCACATCACTGTTTTATGGCTGTAACATTAATAATAGGCCAGTTAATCTCATTGCCCATTTCTGAAGGTTCTCTCTCTTGGTGACTGAGTTTTATTTGTGCATGCTTGCTACATTATAATGAGGGAGAAAATAAGCCTATTTTCCATTCAAATGCTTTATTAGACTAATGAAATATTTTTTAACTTGTTTATTTGGGGTCCTTTTAACAGTGTGTGGTTATAAACCGTGGAATTTCAGACGTTAATTATTCATGTCCTTG
This sequence comes from Pseudorasbora parva, assembly GCF_024679245.1. NCBI lineage: Eukaryota > Metazoa > Chordata > Actinopteri > Cypriniformes > Gobionidae > Pseudorasbora > Pseudorasbora parva. The sequence continues at coordinate 29,393,919 of NC_090188.1, read as the reverse complement.
TTGTGTCTGAATCACTGCACTTCAAGTTTTCCCATTTCATTTTGGTCTTTTATTATCCTTAAAATGTTTTTGAGTGGTCTTCACTAGCATTTCATCAATTAGAAGACAAGATCAGAAGACAAGACACTAGAAGACAAGACATATGCACTGGAATGGTGATACAAATATAGTGCAATGAAATCTTCCTGTTATTCATCTGGACAACATAACCTGGTTTGTCTACAACGATGCACATATCTGTATATAAGTATCTTTACTTTGTATTTAAAGGAAACCTTTACTGCATTCCAAAGAACAATATTGTACTTTCAACTTCACTAAATTTCATAAAAAAACATGTCGTTCCTTGTGAATTTTGAACTAAAGCGAACCACTCTGAGATGCACACGCTGAGACACAGCGCACGCTTTATTAAACACCACAACTGACGTAACATTAGGAAAACTGATCCAGATACGGACATTATTATTTTTGACATCACTACAAGGAAATAACCCGGTTTATTAATAAAGTCATGTAAATGTGGTTTACTTGCGTTGTCAGTTTGCACTGGTTTGCATGTTTGCATGCAACGGGGAAAACTGGTTATTTCAATAAGTTGATATTTGTGATTTATCTGCTTACTGATGTGCATAAACGTGCTCATTGATTCAAATGATCCAGTCAGAGCGAGTATCCAGTTAACATTTCACAAGTCCAAAACTCACCAGTCTGACACAAAATGAGCTAAGAACGAAAGATCCTCTGAGGGCATGAGTGAAAAGTTACTAATGCCGAATTTTAGGATTTATCATTGTAAGTGAAAATCGTATTTAGGTCACGAATGACCATTGTTGAACTAAATCTTCTGTAAAAGGGTGAGCTGTTAAACCCATAATATGAAATGCTTGAATGTGGACATGACTACATTTGTGTATTTGCATCTGAATGGGGTAAATTTCAGGTAAAATCTGAACATAACGTTAAAATAAAGCAAATTAAAGGGATAGTTCACCCAAAAATGTAAATTATCCCATGATTTACCCCCCCCCCCCCATTCTAGGTGTAGGTGTATATGACTACATACACTTTCAGACGAACACAATCAGAGTTATATATATATATAAAATCATTGCTCTTCCAAGCTTTATAATTGGTAGTGAATGGCGGTCCAAAAAATGCATCCATCTATCATAAAAGTAATCTATACAACTTCAGGCAGCTAATAGAAAAGCGAAAAATAAGAAAAAATATCCATATTTAAAACTTTATTAACCGAAATAACTAGCTACCGACAGACGTCCACACAAGCCAAGAGTAACTTGGCTGGGCAACAAACTGTTCGCTTAAGTTGAAAACCTTTAAAATATCCCTTTAAAAATTCTCGTTTTAGACTTCTAATTCATGACCGGTTGTTTTGTTTTCTCTTTCACAGTAAATCAATGCTTATAGCCTTCTGTCGGAAGTTATTTTAGTTTATAACGTTTTAAATATGGATATTTTTCTTATACAAGCACACCTTTTCACTTCAAAAGACCTTTATTAACCCCCTGGAGTGGTATGCATTACTTGTATGATCCATGGATGCACTTTTCTGGGCTTCAAAATCTCAACCCGCATTCACCACAATTGTAAAGCTTGGAAGAGCCAGGATATTTATTAATATATACCTTAGAATGTCATATACAAATTAAGGGGGTAATTGTAATTTGGGGGGGAACTATCTCTTTAATGCCAATGCATCTTCCCCACTGTCATAGCGATTTCAAATTATATAAAACTAGTATGTTTGCATAGTATTCTTGCTAAAATGCAAGCACATTTTGCCCTATGCGATGTCTGTTTCAATATTGAATGTTTATTTTATGTACAGTTAAGTACATTAAAAATCAAGTACTTTTATTCTTGTATTCAAGCGAAATTGAAAAGGAGGACTTACTTTTTTAACTGGAGTAATATTTTATTAGGGTCCCTGTACTATTACTCAAGTACTTGATTTGTGTACTTTGTCCACCACTGTTGCTAACCGACACTGACTTCGCCATTGATAAATGATCACTGAATGGATTGCTTACTTCTACCCTGTCGAGATATTACAGATAGGGCAACAGCTTTTGTGACTGACAGTCTCATTTGGTTTGAATACAGGTTAGATGTTAATGGAAAAGCCACTTTTCTGCTCACTGTAATTGCCATGTTACAATGCGCAATTGTGACAGAGGAAGACTAGATAGTGATCTGAAAGTATAATATGCTTGTTTTGCAAAGAAAAGTGGGTGAATGACAATGTACATGGGTGAGACTGAAGAAAACAACTAAATAAAATAGTTTTAAGCAAGGCATAAGACATGGATTTTCATGGAATGCTGCAAGTATGTTTGTTAATTTCTCTCCGAAATGGCACAGGTGTTAAAATAGCAGCAAATGTAAGTGCTCGAGAATTGCATTTGTTACACTACATGCAGGATGAAGCAAGCCACTGTCTTCTGAGACACATTACTGGCAGCACATATACATGTGACACGTTGTTTGAAGTAAAGGACAAGGTGAACACAGCCACATTTGGCTCTTGCTTTGATGTAGTGTTTTGCCTCATCACCTCGTCCTGAAGAAGAAAAAAAACAACAACATCCAAATACAACCAGATGCAACAACTAAACATGCACATGTTGTATATGTTAAAGGAACACGCCGACCTTTTGGAACTTTAGCTTATTCACCGCGTCCCCCAGAGTTAGATAAGTCCACACCTACAATTTTTATCTCTGTGCGTGCCATAACTCTGTCTGACTCACCCACCGCTAGCCTAGCTTAGCACAAAGACTGGAGGTAAACGGCTCCAGCTAGCCTCCTGCCCCATAAGTGACAAAATAACACCAACATTTTGCAGCAGGCGCAATTATATTATGCAGCACCTAAAAATTGTCCCCAGCACGCTCTCTGTGCAAGCAGGTTGTCACACTAGTTATGTTGACGGAAGTTAGCCTATTTGCAGGGGTTGCGTGATATCATTGCACCGCTGCACCCATGGTACGGCAGCAATGTTCCTGGATTATTACGCAGCAATGAGAGAATAGTTCTTAGCTATATCAGTCTAAAAAATTGTAACTTTCAACTTAGTACACAATGTAACTATACACATCACAACATGTAAATAGGAAAATGTTCACAATATTTTGTCACTTATTGAGCAGGAGGCTAGCTGGAGCCATTTACCTCCAGACTTTGTGCTAAGCTAGGCTATCAGTGGGCATCAGACAGAGTTATGGCACTCACAGAGATTAAAATTGTATGCATGCATGGATTTATTAAACTCTGGGGGATATGGGGAATAACATAGAATAAATAGTGTGTTCCTTTAACATTTCTCTTTTGATCTGTTCTTTAACTAGTTATAATCAGAAAAAAATGAATGACTGGATTTAGGGTTATATTTTGCTACTTTTATATATTGAACTATGGGTTATTTTTGAAGAGGGGATATATATATATATATATATATGTGTGTGTGTGTGTGTGTGTGTGTGTGTGTGTGTGTGTGTGTGTGTGTGTGTGTGTGTGTGTGTGTGTGTGTGTGTGTGTGTGTGTGTGTGTGTGTGTGTTAATCTAAAGTAGTAGTCAAAGTAGAAGTGACAATATAAGGGCCAATATAGTGGCTGCTTTACTAAATAACAAATCAATAATTTTTAAAATGCTTGTTTTATATAATATTTAAGTATAAATATTTAATAATATTATAATAATATTTTTTACTTGTGTTAGATGTGACTAAATTTGACAGCACTAAGTATAATATAATATAATATAATATAATATAATATAATATAATATAATATAATATAATATAATATAATATAATATAATATAATATAAATATATAATATAATAGCAATAGTCAAACTGATTGCCCACTAAATACATCCACAAAGAAACACACGCACGCTCGCACACACAGTGAATCTTTGCTTTGAAGAGAAAAAAACAATGCTAGTTTAGTAATCATATTTCTACAGAGAAAATGTCTTAAATTTTCAACAGGAAGCATAGCCGCATTCCATAAATCCTCTTGTTCGAGTTATTTTCTCTGTGCATGACAAAAACTTTCCCTCAGAATGATATCAGCACCCGGCGGATGTCACTATTATCATTACAAAGTGTCTGAGGCAGCCATGAATTATCCAGCTAAAGGCTCAAACCCATCCACTGTCCGTACAAATCAGTTCAGCTCATTTCACACTTGGAACGACTTATTGTAAGCTATTCACATAAAATCTGAATCAAATGCATGTTGGACTGGCTCGAGCGACCAAATATTTTTTGATCAGCTAAATAACCTTGCACTGTATCACAGTTTAAAAGTGCATGAGCAGAGTCAGTGCCTTGAGCGGGCCACTGTTAGCCACAAAGACAAATTTGAGCTTCACTACGAGGATGACTTGCCGTAACTGAGCCAAATAGATTCAGAACGGCCTCCCAAGAGATGCCAAAGAACAAAAATCCCCAGTAATGTGAAAACGGAGGACGTGCTCATTATTCCTGTTTCAGATAAACATAGGTAAGTGAATATTAATGGAAGATTTATCATCAGCCTGAGAATCATGCTGAGAATCCCTTAAAAGTCTAAATAACACAAAACTCACGGCAATTACTGTCTGAAATTTTGCTCCACCCACTTTCAGATCAGATGTCAATAAAATAACCATCAATGCAGTTTTTCACACAGAAACAACAAATCATTTTTATGAGGACAGGAAAACAAGAAACATCACTGACCATTGTGTTTGTAAAGCTTAATGGACCTCATCATAATTTCTGTGGCAAAATAGTAGTTTGTGACAAATTAGTAATTTCACACCTGCCTTCACATCACCAACACAAAATATCTCTGTTCCTTAAAAAACTGCATTTGCAAAAACTGCAACATCATGTATGGTATCATCATGAGTTTTGCTGAGGATGCCTTTTGCCTAAAAGCAAACCAGAAACTTACTTAGAATGTCATAATGAGGGTCCCTACATGCAAACCGAAGCATTGAGAACTTTGTAAGTGTACAAACAGTTTAATAGCTCGAGTTTTGTGGCTCGACATGTCGAGACTGTTTTCCAAGATGGCGCCTGTCCGTGAATGCTTTATAAAGTATGTTTATAAAGTATCTTCTTATTAAACTGCTTGTACACTTACAAAGTTCTCCAAAGGGACCCTCATTATGCTACCGTGTTAGTGTGAGGCTATTTTTAGCCTTGTTAGTTGTATTAACTAGCGATTTAATTTTACTTAAACTGTGCCCCATAGACAAGCGTTATAAGCTAATCTGTTTTTAGAGATAAAACTCTTTACATTCGAATTTTATTAAAACGAATCCCAGAGAATGATCTACTCGGTAACCATCTGTTAATTACCCCAATATTTCTCACCAGAGTTGTCCTTTAAAAGCAACAATTGCGATTCAGTTTTAGTAGTGCGGACCACAACTTTAAATGTGTTGCTGTAGTAATTATTTCACCAGGATACAAAGGATATGACCACACAGGTTTTAGTCAGGGAATACTTTAATGAAGCACATTTGTGCAATGTTTATTTCTGCAGGTTCAGTGCTTGTCATTATCTGCATTCCCTTCTAATCAGACAGTGACAAACGCTAGTTAAGCATGACCACTGAGGAGGGTCAGCCCGAAGCATAATGAATCAATGAGTGTTTGAAAACATTTCAGCCTAATGTGTCACAGGAGAAAGTCTCCACACAAAGACTCCACAGAGAGCCATTCTGGCTGACTATTGATGTGAAAATTAGAGGTAAATGCCAATTTCACTCACTATACAGTAATTTCACTCACTATACAGTGGTTCAACAGTCTGAGAGCATTTTTTAGTGTCATGTGCTTTTGTATAACAAAATATTTACATATACACTAGGGGTTGAACGACTTTCATTTTTTTAAAGTCGACATTTATGTGATGAAAGTCGAGTCGACGTTGACTACTCGCTGATGACGTCATTAATTAAAAATAAAATAAACCTGAACCTTGAGCTGAGACTCGAACTCGGGTCTTCTTGTGCACAGCACAGCTGATATGGCATATGACACACATAAGGTTATTGATTCTACATTACAGCTTTTGTATCAGTTCTTTTGTCTTATGTCGTTATATTTCTCACAGATTTCTTTTCATTCTGAATAAGATACAGATAAAGTAGCACAATAAAGATTACATGTATATGAATGCATTAGTAAGTGATTGTGTGTGAATTAATTCTACTTGGCAGCGTCTCTCTACTATACTAATAGTGAAGCTGTGAGTTTTAGTTATCAAGAAATATATGCTAGAACGTTTCAGTTTCTAAGCTATTTTTTTGATAAATCACAGAACAGTGTTGACAATACATTTCTGCGCTACTGAATGGTTGTGTGAGTCTCGCGTGATATTCGATCGGCTATGTGTGTGTGTTGCAATATGCAGCACGCAGTTTAGTGCGATGATTAACTTACGTGTACAATAAACATGCATTCTCTTGATCAGTTTTGAGCATCCAGATGGTAATCAAACATGTCTTGTGGATAGCTCACGGAATATGCATTTATTTGTCATTTTTAACTGTTCAAAACAGAGCCTGCGTGTCAGGAATTGCTTATCCTGTTGCGCCCTCTATAGGCCAGCGACTAATCGACGTCAAGCTTAAAGCGTCGTGACAGAGCATTAAGGTCGACTAGTCGATTAGTCGGTGCAACCCCTAATATACACATACATGTGTGTGTGTGTGTGTGTGCGTGCGTGCGTGCGTGAAAAGGAGTCAAAGGATTCAAAATGCACATAGGATAATTTCGAGCTACAGGCAAAACAAGTTAAATATTATAATTTCACTTTGAAAAAAAGCAAAGCAAAAGCTTTTCACAAAAATTAGTTCATTAAGCCCTCATCTAGCTACCCCATTGCTCCAAATAGCAGTTCATTGTTTTTTTTTTTTTAAGTTTTCCCACATACCTTTCCTTTGTCATGAAAATAATTTTACTCGTGGTGACTGACAGATCCGAAGTGTATCCTCTCCGATAAACAGATATACACTGAATTATAGTATTTCAAAATAATGGTCATGGTGAGTATTCACGCTAACATGCTGATTTGGTGTTATTACCAGTGATTTTAAGGTATGGTTGCTATGTGATTTCGCTTTGGAACAGTCAGAAAACATTAACTCGATTTTCCTCAAAACTGACTTTGCAGACTCCAACTTCAAACAGGTGAAGCTCAGTCATTTTTTGTCTAACAAAACAAATCATACATCATTTTGAAGGTTTTTTTTAATTGAGACTGTGAAAATGAACTAATTTTTGAAAAATTGCTCATTGCGACTCATTTTGCCAGCACGGGTCACATAGTTATTACATCGTTATAATATACTTATTACAACAAATTAAGGGATTTTTGGACAATCAATCAGTATCATTGTTTCTCTGTTGCAAATATTACAATTATCACAGTTTATAGTTTGTAAATAAACACTGATGTCTACAGTAGTGATCATAGAGTAAATCACCTTTTTTAAATAACGATGTGTTGATTACATTGTTATCCCACTACATTACAAAAAAAATTATTTGTCATTGAATCATTCAGTCAAGAGATTCATTCAAAAGGTCTGATTCAAACCTATTTTAAAAAAATATATATATACTAGAATTAATTAAAGGAACACTTCATATTTATATTTTAAAAAATAGGCAAATTTTTCATTTTCTTTACTGTTTTCAGCCTAATCGATCTCCGGGTTTGAAGGTAGCATTTAACTTAGCTTAGCATAATTCAATAAATCTAATTAGACCGTTAGCATCTCTTTTAAAAAGGACTAAAGAGTTTTGATATTTTTCTATTTAAAACTTGACTCTTCTGTAGTTATATCGTGTGCTAAGAAAAGTTGCGATTTTCAAGACTGATATGGCTAGGAACTATACTATCATTCCTGGGTAATAATTAAGGAACTTTCCTGCTGTACCATGGGTGAAGCAGACGCAATGATATTAAGCAGTGCCTGAAAACTTCCGACAATATAACCAATGTGACAACCTGCTTGCACAAAGAGCATACTAGGGACTATTTACAGGCGTTGCGTAATATCATTGCATCCACTGCACCCATGGCACGGCAGCAAAGTTCCTTGATTATTACGCAGGAATGCTAACGGTCTAAGTAGATTCAATGATCTATGCTAAGCTATGCTAAAAGGGTTACCACCAGACCCAGAGATCGGCTGAATTGATTCAAAACAGTAAAACTCAACTGTTTAACTCTATGGGATTAGGAAAATTAGCCTTTTTTTTTTTTTTTTTATTGCATAAATAGAAAAAAAATATTTTGAATAGACTGCAGCTATTAACATTTTGTCAGAACCTTTAGTAAATTACACAATCGTGGGAGAATCGTGAGAGAATTGTGAGAGAGTCATGGGGGAATCGTGATCTGTGTTCGAATTTCGAATCCAGAATTATGCAGCTCTACTAGACTGTCAATTCAGAGTAAAATAATCCTGAGAGATAAAAGTCACTGCAGAATCACGGCCTAACATTAATCTTATATCAATGTTTTGACAACCAGCATAATCTTCCTACAGTACTGACATCGGTTTGATCTGGACTACTTTCGAATAATCAGGAAGGCCTAAATATTTCAAAGGCCATGATAAGATTACATATGCTCTTGGAAAGTCATGCCTGAAAGACCAGAATGCATGGCAAAATAGCACCGTATGTAAACACAGTGAACATTACGATGATGAACATTTTGCTTACTCTAACAAAGGATCATAAACAGCCCAAATGACTTCTCACTTGCAGTTCTCAGCATTTTTCAAGCCTCAGTCACTGCACTCGAAAGCTGATTGAACGACCCTTTCAAAGTGTAATCCTCCAATCAGAAGCCATCAATTTTCCTACGCAGCATGAGAGCATAATTTTGATGATGATGCTAGTAACAAGACCATATGGTCATTCAGCAGTCTGGGACCTCCCAGGAAATCTAAGCAACTATGCACTTGCCAAACATTTGTGGGGAGTAACTGACTGGCAGAGAAAGGAATCAAGCCTACCAAAGATGGTGGTGTATAAATGAGAAGGAAATGATTTGGGAAATGCAAATCGGGTTATTTGCATAAATATTACTTCATGCCCATCAATATTAATTAAAAACGGTGATGAAAGAGAAGATGCAGTTAGAATGAAATCCATTTGAGTTGTCTGCAGCTATTCTGAACATTTTTCAATATTCTCAAATCACATAATTAATCGGAACTGTGTTATACAGGCCAAACCGGCCTCCCAGCATTCTAAATATATGCAAATGTAAATTTCTGTGCTCATTTATATACACATTTGAGATCACAAGTGGAGCCCTGGGATTTGTTGTTTGTTCACGTGATCAATTATAGCTATCCACCTGATTTAACTCTGTAAACAGAGCGGAATGTACAACCCCAATCATTATAAAACTTGTTTCGCTCTGGGCTACCTTTCCCTTCATGTTTTCCAAAGTGACACAGAGAAGCCCAATTCAGTAGATTAAAATTGAATTCAATATGCACCATTTATGGCTGTTCTGTCCGACAGAAAAGTTCTATCCAACAATCTTACAATATATTGAGCGTTTTATGGTTTGAATGAGAAATGGCAGCTGCAGCTAGAAACGCTTATGGACATTGGGTTCTAAATATATAGTCAAATTAAGTCCCTACTCTGAAATAGTTATATGTGCAGTTGATCTTTTAAATTGTACAAAACGATTTAAGGAATATTCTGAATTAAAAGTGAGTAAAGCTCAGTTGAACATTACTTAAGTTCAACGTACAACCAAAACAAAGCAAGGCCATAAAACATAAAACCTAAAATCTGAAGAATTAATGAATATACGTGCTTTATAAGATAATAAGATTCACATTTCTGCTTTACTTTACCTACAGATTATGGACCCATTAACGTCCATTATATTTGCCTTACCATTACCTTAACTTTTGCTTCTTTTTTTAAGAAAAGGATGACTCATTGTGTGTGTGTGTTGTCAAAAAAAAAGTGTGTAAAGAGACAATCTATCATGATTTTTTATTAGCCGTCATATGTATTCATATGCAAAGCTGGTTCTGGCACACTAACATTAAAAAGTAAGAACTATACATATGAATAACTTCGGAGAAAGAAATTTACAAATGTTTATGGGCCCTTGAATTCATGAAATGACAAAAATCTATAAAACATAATGCAAATAAAATTGTCACTGTGACTTGCTGTTAAAAAACGCCCAAATTCTGACAGTAACATACTGTTTTCCATTAAAACAGTAATGTGCTGTAAAAAACAATGCATTCTGGGCAATATGTTGTACGCTAAGCAATTGTTGTTAATTTACAGCCCATTTTCAGCACTAATCTTCTGTATTTATATATTACGGTTTTGTACTGTACTGGTACGCAATGCATTGTGGAATAGTGCATTTTGAGTGGTGAGCTGAAACGGGACAAGTCGAAATGGCACTTGAGAGTGCTTATAAGTGAGTGATTAAAAACACATTAAACAGAGAGGGTAAAATCCTGTCGATTCACTGTAATACATCATTCATTTCCAAATTTCAGTGTTTATTACAGGCTTTCAGTCTGTGCATTTCTTGTGGCATTCAGCCTGATGGTTTTGGCCGTCTAGCGCTGGTTGGCGGGAGGGAAAAATATACAACATAATGTTTCAAATTTGTCACCGATGGACTAAAAACAGAAAAACCGTTACCGCATTTTTCACTTACAGAGGACAAAACATGGTTAAAACGATCCCCCTTCACACAGATCTGTAGCCTGACGTCGTGGTCATACTCAGATTCTACTCAGAATGTGAGTCTGATACTGCTCCATTGGGCTGGGATTCAACCAAAGCAGGAAAGAAAATGCCTCTGCACTCAACTGGACAGACCTACAGCCAATCAGAGCAACGGAGTCAACAGAACTCAACTGCACGCACGCTGGAAGAAGTAGAAGAAGAAGATGAGTGTAAACGATCTATGCTGGTGTTGTACAAATAATGGATACACGTACTTAAACAATCATCATTTTAAAGAAAAATACTAAAGGTTAATATATATATATATATATATATATATATATATATATATATATATATATACGAACAAGTTCTCCGTTTAGGATTATAACAAATTCAACCAAAGCACTCTTTGGTGACATGGATGATTATGTTACTGTTGATCATCTGTCCATCATCGTATAACACCGGCCCTGACAACTTGATTGGTACGAACAGCTATGGTTTGAGCATAAATGGTAAGTGGACTGCATTCTTATAGTGTTTTCAACAGACCCATAGCCACCAAAGTGCTTTACATATTGCCTCACATTCCCCCAAATGTTGTGGGTGAGGCTAAGTTCGGCTGGCATCCAGGCTAACAGATCTGTGAATCATGGCAGGCCAGTAGTTGGGGATGCCACATTGTAAAGAAACACCACGTATGTAATGGACTGAACATGAAATACACGTTTGCTTGATGTCACCAATTTGCATTTTTTTTGTTTTTGTTTACACTGAGGCAGTAATGCTATAATTTTCAAAAACTTGCACTTTGAAGTCAGTTTTCAAAAGTTCTTATTCCAAAACATCATTGCCATGTAAATGGACATTAAAAAAATTCAATTTTTAATTCAAAATTGTTGTGTAAACTGTCCCTCAAATACATCTTTAATAAACAATGTAAAGTATACAAAAATAAAAAAAACTCAACAAATATAAATACTCTAAATGTATTTAAATTACTCTAAATAAGGTCCAAAAGTTAACAGTGCATGTCAGTGCACAAACCAAGCCATGAAGTCCAAGGAATTGTTTTTAGACCTTTAAGACATGATTGTATTGAGGCAGAGGTCTAGGGAAGGGTACAGAAACATGTCCGCAGCATTGAAGCAATTGGCTTCCATCATCTGGAAATGGAAGAGGTTTGGAACCACCAGTACTCTTTCTAGAGCTGGCCGTGCAGCTAAACAGAGCAATCGAGTAGTTTGAACAAACTTTAGTCGGGGAGATGACCAAGAACCCAATGGTCAAGTTCCAGCATTTCTCTGTGGAAAGAGGAGAACCTTCCAGAAGAGCAACCATGTCTGCAGAACTCCACCAATCAGGTCTGTATGATAGTGGCCAGACGGCACATGACAGCCCACCTGTAGTTTCCCAAAAGGCACCTGAAGGACTCTCAGACCATGAGAAACAAAATTATCTGGTCTGATGAAACAAAGATTACAAAGAAATGGCTACAGGACAACTCTATAAATGTCCTTGAGTGGCCCAGCCAGAGCCCAGACTTGAACCCGATTGAACATCTCTGGAGAGATCTGAAAATGGCCGTGCACTGACACTCCCCATCCAACCTGATGAAGGTTGTTCATATTCAAAAAGACTTGATGCTGTAATTTTTGCCAAAGGTGCTTCAACAAAGTATTGAATAAAGGCTGAACAAAGCCAGCAAGAAGAAATTGAACAATTGAACAAAGGCTGTGAATACTTATGTACACGTAATTTGTTTTTTATATTTATATAAATTTGCAAAGATTCGCATGGACTTGTCCACCCTTCCCACAGATAAAAAAAATGTCAAACAAACTTCTTTCACGTTTTCAGTATGGTGAATTGTTTACTTTTTGGAATTTAGGAAAATAAAGGATTTAATCAATTTTGGAATAAGACTGTAACATAACAAAAAGTGGAAAACCTTTCCGGATGAACTGTATATATTAATACCTACAAATACCGATGAGATTAGATTTAGTGATTCCTATGAAAATACATTCATGCTGCATTTTTTATATAGTACATTATGTCCCCCCACTTCCTCCCAAGCACGAAAGTGCAAATCCATCTATGAATAAAGCAGTTTAATTTGTTTGTGTTCTTACCATTGTCTGATGTCGCATAACTGTGATATCCAGAAATTGAACAAATTCATCACATTTAAAGGTTGAACACACTGGAGAGTTAGCAGTTCCTATTACCTTTTTTCTTCTTGCTGGCTTTGCAAAATCTAACACGGGCATCATTATAAACGGCTTAAGAAGTATTTTTACTTATATGAACTTGATTGATTTGAGCTTCACATATAATCCCTGCACCACGGAGGGTTTGAATGCTATTGGTAAATGCAATTTTCATGTATGTATGCTAAACACTCCCTCCTACCTATACCAGAGTCTTAATCTTGAAGTCAGTAAATAAATCAAATGGCTTCTGTTTACTATTTAAATGCACATTCCTGGTGCCTTCATAATCTTGTATCAAAATACTATAACTTACTCTGCCTCTGAAACAACATTTCTTTTGAGCTGATATCACTATCCTTATTACTTGTTTTCCATCCATCCATAACTTTTCGCAGATTTTCCGTATTTAATACATTGTTGTTGTGTAAACGTGCCTGTAAATGTTCTTAAAATGTAGAGTTTACAAAGCAATCCAAATACTTTCACAGTAAAATATTGTTAAATTATGTACAACTTGCATTCTTTTTTACATTTGTTATGTTATATTTACAATAGTTTACACTTTAAAAAAAAAAATCATCACAATGTACCAAACTACACACCTAGCAAGAAGATGAACACCGAAACAATATTACAGTAGCCTGTTTAATTCAGTTGTGAATTGAGTTTTACACTGGCTTTTTTCATAAAGCAAAACGCCACCTCAAGCACAACCATAACACTGACATTTCAAAAATAAAAATAAATGAACAAAGTAGAACAAAGATGGATGAATGCATTCTCCCCTCATAAAATGACTAGAATTCAAGATGGCCCCCAAGTTGAGGGAACAATGGTGAAGAACACGATGCGCTGTGACTACTGATCCAAAGTGAATAAAAGGCTGCACTATGCAGTGGAGATGCAGAGCCTTCTCATGGCCCCTGGCATCAATAAAAGGGGCCTTGCTCTTCTAGCAAGCAGTGCTGTCTTCAATATCGCAATTATTCATTTGATTGTAACAAAAAACAAAACAAAAAACAGAGGTTAGGACTATTTCTTTCTGCAAATCTAGAATAAGAAAGTCTACAAATAATTCATCTGCACAATGATGCAATCCACCCAACACTCTGAGGTCAGAGAATCCTAAATAAATCATCTCGCGCTTCATTCTCATTTGTAACCGTTCACGTTTCTCTGAAATCTGACATTTTAAATTCCAGTGGGTGTATATTATCACTTGTGCATGACTCAGCACAAACTGACACACTGTGGACGTGCACTTCATTAGCATCAGTCGAATTCCCTTTCCTGCTCCGCAACACGCTCTGGAGCCCTGAGCCTGACAAGGGTCGTTTGCACAAAGTGACAGTTCAGTTCCCCCACAGATCGGAGTGCAAGGGGCCCGGACCCTGCAGTGCAGTCAGGCAAGTTTCTTCACCAGAAATGGTCAGGCAAAAGAGCAAACGGCCACTGCTGTCTGAGGGCAGACCAGCGGTGGAGAGAGAGAGAAGACAGAGAGTAATGAGAAACAGCCTCGAGATGTTGCTCATCTTCTTCAGCAGGGCTTCATTTGTGACTAATTTAGGCGACACAATTCGGAGCCTCTGACTTTGAGCTACCACATCAAGTGTCACTGTGCCTGGAGAAGAAATGATGCAGAGATAAAGAGATGAAACACCACTTGCTGATAATAAGAATGAGGGATAGCCCACATGTCCCATATATGGCCACCACACAAAAGCAAGGAGCCCTATGGGGACCATCACTAAAAAGATCATCCATAACAAGACTGTGGTACAAAAATAACCCCACGCCACGTAAAATATGAGTTAGATAGGCCCATCAACAATATAAAAGACTTGGGAGCGGGAAAACAAAATAGAAAAGAATGGCCTTGATCTTTGTACCATTAAAACATCCTGCAAGTTTCATAGTTTAAAACGTTTAACCCTTAAATGCATACCTCGGGTTAGCGGCCCGAGACCTCAATCACTACCCTCCTCCTCATTTATTTTTTAAAGTTAGACATCAAACTTCTTAATCAATCCATTTGAAACACTATAAGAAAAGAATTATAGAATTATAATTGAATGCCTGTTTTTCCACTAGGTTTTTGTCAAAATTG
Organism: Pseudorasbora parva; assembly: GCF_024679245.1. Taxonomy (NCBI): domain Eukaryota; kingdom Metazoa; phylum Chordata; class Actinopteri; order Cypriniformes; family Gobionidae; genus Pseudorasbora; species Pseudorasbora parva. The sequence goes on along the minus strand of NC_090188.1, from coordinate 29,378,826 downwards.
TATTGGGATGCTAACAACCCGAGGTGTGTTTTTTTTTTTTTTTTGTGCACAATGATAAATTAATCTATAATGACAAAATTGTTGCAATTCACCTATATTCCACATGGTGGCAATGTCTGCTATGCAACGATGAAGTGATGTTTCGCTCATAGTTATCTCAAACAGAAAATGAAACAATAATTAATGATAAACAATAATAATATATATAACCAGAAAAATCTTGAAATGGCTTAGTGATTTACTGCAGAGAGCAAGTACTAAACACAGTCAAATATTAGTGTCAATGTCACTTGATGATGGATGTGCTCAAGAAGCTGTCACTGATCAAAATATATTTTGAAGATGTTGAAAATGAGTTTGGAGAATATGTGTGAGATTGCGAATATGAGCCAGATGCTGAATGTACCGATAAACAAGCTCTGACAAGGACAGTGATGATGGTATAAAACATCTGCTCAAACCCTTCCAAGGTCCAAAAGGTAACGAAATATGTTTTATTTTAGTCTTCTGTAATTGTTACTCTAACATTGGGAGTTTTATATATTATTGTGACAGGTAGAGATCTGTCCATGTTAAATATAGATTCGGGTCACTAACGACCCAAATATGTAAGAATGTTTGGCGAAACAGTCCTGCGTTTAAAGGTGCCCTAGAATGAAAAATTTAATTTACCTTGCCATGGTGAAATAATAAGAGTTCAGTACGTGGACATCACATACTGTGAGTCTCAAACACCATTGCCTCCTACTTCTTATGTAAATCAAGTGAATACAAAACTCCACGGGAAAAAAAAGTGCTTCTCAACATAACACCAACCATGACGCAAGCGTTGGGGATCATTTATATGCACGCCCCCAACATTTGCATCTGTCCAAAACATGTGCATTGTCAGGAAGAAATGGAGCGAATCATCAAAACAAGCTGCTCGCATGGACACAAGTTCCAGGCTGTTCAGGAGACTTGTCTACCCTTCCCACAGATAAAAAATGTCAACAGTTATGGTTGATGTTTATAATCTGATACCACAACAATTTAATTCAAGATCGTTGGTTTGTTCAGCTCATTTCAAGCAAGCTTCGCTCAGTGTCTTAAACTGAATAAAGTGGCAACTATATTCCCGCAAGCAGTAAGTAGCGATTTATCCACTTATTGACTGTTTAAAAAATATCTGATTAAATTGAACATTTCTTAGAGAGACAGCATTGTCTAGATAACGCAAGATGCTCCTACAGTAACAATAGGAAACACCAAGTACCATACCAAACTAAATAGTGTGTCTAATGACAAAGGGTAATATTATTTTGTATTACAAAATACAACCGTAGATACTTTGCTTAGATCGTTCACTCGATCCTTCTACCTTTTCCACCATATAAGTTAAAACGATAATCTTTTGACAAGGCTATTCATTTGGTAAAAATTAGGGGTGTCCATGGTTAACCGATTAACCGTTAAAAATTGCATAACCGAGTGAAACATTTTGCTCGGTTAAGTGGCGTCAATGACGTGCTTTGAATTTAGTTGTAATATATTTTTGCACCTCTAGAGACCGCCAGAGCGCTCACAGACATTTGTAATATCCACAAGAAGAAGTCATGACCAGCTTTGAGCTTTCTAAGCGGGCAATGAAGCGGGCAAAGAAAGCGTGCTAGCACTTTAAAATTGAGAGTGACGGGGCAAAATGCAAGTATTGCAATGCAGTGCTTACCGCGTTTTTAAGTCGCTCCGGAGTATAAGTCGCATCAGTCAAAAAATGCGTCATGAAGAGAAAAATAACAAGTCGCACTGGACTAAAAGTCGCATTAGGGCAGAAGCAGAGCGGAAGCCGCACGCACTGTGCATAACGGAGCAGAAGAAAGAAAGTTTGAAGTGAGAAACTTGTGAATGACTAGAGAAAAGCAGAGGTTACTTTAACTGTAATGAAGAAAACAAAAAAGCTAATCGCGGACTGAAAGCACGATGGCCAGAGCTGAAGGAACGAGTCCACAGATGCTTGAACTCTGCCGGGAGAGGCTAAGCCGCGCGAGTCAAACGCTGTCTGAATCATTCTCGGCTGCATATTTTACTACATGCCCTAATCATGCAGGCGCCCTCGCGGCCACTAGCATTGCTCGTGAACTGGAGCTTATCTCATCCTAATTTAACGAAACTCAGCGTACGCCTCACAGACATGAAATATATCTTAAGAAAGCTTGAAATGTCTTTTAACAATTTAAAACGAAAAGAAATGGGCTACTCTCTGATTATGTAATCCATGATGTGCATTTCTCTCTATAGGCGCGTTCACTACGGAGATGGTGGTCGTCAAATTAATAAACTAAAAATAACCCTGACGCACACTATGGTTAACCGAGTATTAACCGCTAAGGGCCTCGGTTAACGGTTAATGAAAAACTTGAAAACGTGCAGCCCTAATAAAAATATAAGTTATAGATTTATATTTTTGAGAACTGAATTATGGTGTTTCCTATGATGTTTTTGCCTACTTTTATTTCAGATTAGGCTACATTACAGTCACTGCGTAACCTTAGCCTACATTGTGACTAACGTTATAAATATGCAATATCTTTGACGAAAAAAGACAAGTCTAAAATGTAGGCTGAATGATACACTTTAAGCAGAACATCTCAAATGGAGATTGATAAAATGCAGCTTACTTGTTTATTGGTGTTTTCAGATCGTCCATGCGCGAGAGAGAGTTTGCGTGCAAATGGTTGCCAGATTGGACATGTTTAGGTAAAAACCGGAGAGTATGCGGGTTTCTTTTCACAGAAAAACTCTGTTTGGGGGATTCAATTACTGAAATCTGCTCTCTCACGTGCGGATGATTTGAAAACACCAAATAAACAGGTAAGCTGCATTTTATCAATCTCCATTTGAGATGTTTTGCTTAAAGTTTAATTTAGTCGGTCTGTGTTGTGTCAGGATGGTCAGGACTCACCAGCCGCTTCACTGAACTGCTTTGAGCTGTGTGCTATTGAAATAAGCCAATCAGAGCAGAGCTCAACATTAATATTCATGACCCTTCCAAATAAGGCAAAAACAGAGCATTATATCCTAGGGACAATTTCTAGGGTTGTAAATGGACCTGTAAAACTGTAACTGGACAATTTTTAAAGCCACATACCCTCTATGTAGATATCAGAAAAAATGTAACTGTTTCAAATCATTCTAGGGCACCTTTAAGGGTTTAAAGCTTCATAGTTTAAAGCTCCCATGGGGGGCAAATACATTTCCATATAACTGCCTCTGCAGAAAGACATTGACAAATAGTTATACATCAGACCATAGGCCCCGCCCACTGGCCTTCAGTCACTTAACGGTTGACTTTTCCTGAACCTGAGCATCATGTTGAGTCAAAAGCAAATAGAACCCATTATAAATCACTGACACAGTCTACACTGGATACAGCATACAAATGCCCATTCACTCTCTGATGTACTTCATGTGCTTGAGTCTGTCGACAACAGAGCAAACGGAAGAGTAAAACAACGTTCGCTTTGACGTCCAGTATAAACAGCCCGTTTGTTTCTCTGTACAGACTTCATAAGGATCACAGGGTCAGAAACAATTGGATGGTTAATTTTAATGACATCCCGGATCACTTTGGATGATTATATGTTTGTTCAGAGCATATGTGTTTTTTTAACAATGCACAGTTACAATGGAGAGTTCGCAAAGAAACTTTTGTTGAGAGATAAAGTAGCCAACTGTATTGAATCTGACAGCAGCTGCATCACAAACCATAAGTAAATTATTTCATAATGTTTTGTCTGTAAATTATGGTTTTATATGGACAATGTTTTCAAAACCTGTGCAATGGCGAGTGGGCGTTGATAAGGATTCTTATGCAATGACGGTAGTTGATCATAACAGTGGCTGTTTACTGACAAGGAGCCCTTAAAAAAAGATCATTTCAGAAAGAGGGTCAGCATGAGGGTTGAAAACAAAATAAAAACATCTGCTTATAATATTTGCTGCTTTTTTTGTGCAACAAAAACTGTATTAACCTCAAAAAAACATTCAAATAATAAAAAAGTTAATGTCATGACCTCTTTAAATGCCTTAATTTTCAGCCCGAATGGTCAACATTTCAGCACCACTCCGTCCAAAGCCATTTAATGGTATTTTTCACTCCCAAGTCCTTTATGTCATATCAGACAACCATGTCATATCGAGTTGAATGCTGAAGCTGTGAATAAATTGTGGCAGCCGATTTTATATACTACCTTGCGGTGGAAAACTAGCCTTGGCATCCCATTTTCCTAGCTGCGGCTTCACGGCCAAGGGTTGACATTTCTACAGAAATCACTAGTTAGAATGTATGAAGGCTGATGAGATGGATTTCACTGCTGTTTATATGTCGGTGACGCTCATGTCAAACTTTTGTCAAAAAGTGCCACATTTTGAAAATGGGTTCCAACTCCAAATGTAAAAATTTCAAACATTCCAAAAAGAGTATAAAAGGCTTTCCTGGTTACATTAGCAGTGATCAAAGATGTGTCCTCAAACAAATTACTATTGGGCCATTTTAATTCAGATCTGTGTATTGAAATCATAGTTAGTTATAGTCAAATATATCAACCTTTTTGGTGCCGTGTTTAACAAACCTAACGTGTTAATACAGCAACACCACCATAAATCTGTTACTGCAATATTACCGCAATCAGCTAATGCCTGCTCAAGTGCATTTAATGTGCACCAGCATCATAATTATCCATTATGCAAGACTAATATGTTTTTACATTTCAAAACACTTTACTTTCATCCTCAGCAAGGCAGCATTTCAAACACCGATGTTATCATAAAGTATAATCAAGCTCATGTTTTTGCTGGCCTGCTGGATATCATCCTGCAGAGTGCAATGAACCAGAAAACCAGTTTTAGTGATCCTCTCATTGCCCCATTCAAAGGCCACACTTTGTTACCATGCACACAACCAGGCGTGAGGGATATCAAAGACAACCATTTATTTTGGACCCACTCTGTACAGATCCTTTTTTTTTTCGTGGCTGTTTGAAGGCGTACGCCGTTGAACGCTCATCCGGAAGGGCAGGAGCTTCATTCTGACACTACAGCGGGGCTTGTGTGCTCTTTTAAACCTGTGATAGCAATCCACTAAAGCCTCCGCTCTATAAATAGAAGCTTTCAGTGTAATCTTTAAAAAGAAAAAAGAGAAAAAACCCAGTGCATATAAGCTTCTCTAAACATGCAGATAGTTTAAAGTTAGTGAAACATCACTTTTTAATAGTAAAGCTATATTTCCAGTGTCTATGATGACAACTTGATACAGAAATGCTTTGAGATGGGAGTTCTGTTTAAGAATTCATAGACGCAGAAGGAGTGATATTAATTATAGAGTCTGTGCCGTAATAAAACGCGCGCACAATAACTGGGGAACAAAATAATCAATGGCTTAATCTTCATTTCAAGCTTGATTCATATTTAAAACATTATAAAATGAAAATCACTCTCGGCTACAAGATCATAAATGGAATATGACACAGTTTGGAATGGAATATAAAGCTAATTTAAAAAGGGGGATAAAAACCAAATTGGGGGCCTATTTAACTCTACTGAACCTTGATAATTCCAAAGCACTGTGTTCCGCTTGATCGGGAAAGCTGCCACCTTCTCCCTATGGGGTTATTATATTCAGCAAGTGAAACCGGAATGCCATAGGACGGTTACTCCCTCCCTTTCTTTCTCTCTTTCGCAACCTCATTATTCATTATTTTTGAATCCCTGTGCTGGAATTGAAGTGAGACTGTCAGCATCCATTCTCAGCCAACAATCTCTGTGAGCTGTTGTCCTTTCACAGTATGCTGGGTCATTCCTGCCTACAGTTGATCTCTATCTTGTGCCAGTTGTGAAATGTTACAGATGCTAATTAGCTGTAATATCTGTGACCCCGATGCAAGTCCATTATGCATCATCCCCCCCTCCCCATCAGAAATGTTCAATGCTAGCAAATTCCTTCAAAGGCATTCGTGGCAATCTGTTGCTGCCAGCGTCCATGGCAGCAGAGGGACGACTGACAAGAAAAGAAGACGCTTGTCGCTGATGGAGGCTGACAGCAGCATAACAATTACATTTAGGCCAAAAGGCTAAGCATGGTGTCAGGTGCTTTAAGTAAGTTCAATTGGCCCTCTTCAATGCCAAAGCTTTCCCAAAGACAGTATTTGGGAATTCTTTTTAGTCGCCGTTTGAATTCCAAAAGACTGAAAACCACGTTTACTGTATTAAAAGATAAAGGAGATTAAACATACATTAGACTTAGTACCCCTGCTCCCAATTTTTTTTTAATAAATAATAATAATAATTTAATTAATTCATTAAAGGGGTGGTTGCATGCGATATCACTTTTTTAACTTTAGTTAGTGTGTAATGTTGCTGCTTGAGCATAAACAGTATCTGCAAAGTTACAGCGCTGAAAGTTCAATGCAAACGGAGATATTGTCTTTTAGGCTACGTCTACACTAATCCGGCTAAATTTAAAAACTGAGTTTTCGTCTAAAAACGCTCCGCGTCCACACTCTTTTTTAATCGTTTTACAAAAAATGTTCATCTACACTAAAACGTCTGAAAACGCTTACATCCCCGTATTGCTCATGAGCAAATCCAAGACGCTTCAACTGGTGTCATTTCCGCTACTCGTTTATTTACTCTTTGAAATTTTGCGGCAATGTCGAGAAAAGGCTTTTAACAGTATGTACAAACTGGCATTAATATTTAACAAGGCTGTCAAAACAGAAAGCATACAAAACAACTGCTGTACAATGTAATTTACTATTTTGGCTGAATTGGTCATATGACTGCTAAATGCGTCATCGTATTAAAAAGCCTCCGTTTTCACAGTCCACACTACGACGTTTTCAAATGTATCCGCTTTGGAGAGCATTTTCAAAACGATACATTTTCAGTGACTTAAAACGCTGTCTCAGTGTGGATGGAAGGCCAAAACGGAGAGAAAAATACACGTTTGCAATTGAAAACGTATTAGTGTGGACATGGCCTTAAAGCTATGGCAGTTTATTGCCTACAAAAAACGGTCGGTTTGGACTACAACGAGCTTCTTCCCGGGTTGGTGACATCATAAACCCTTGCTAGTCACCGCAGATGTGACTTCTGGCTGTAATGGGGGGCGTGGCGTTTCCAAACAACCTGTGCTTGGCACTTCAGCCAATAAAAATACATCAAACTCCATTTGGCCATCTAACCAATCTAAGACCATTGCGTTTTTCGGAGGGATGGGCTTTATAGAAGCAGGAAGCAAACGAGCTGGTCAAAGGACAGTGGAGACAGCAGTGTGGAATAAAGGTCAAATATAAGAAAAGTACTTTATAAAAAATAAAAGTATTAAGACATTATACTGCGCCCCATAAACATAACCAAGCCTAGAAAAAAAACACGGAACCACCCCTTTAACAAATCACCATCCAGGTTAATTCTGACATAAAAATAAATAAATAAAACACATCCCCGTTCGGTGCACCCAGAGATTGTTGTAAAGCTAAACAAAAAAGTCATAGACATCAGTAGCAGAGCACAGTGAGCGGTTTTAGTGTTCTTTTATGTGGAAGGGTGGAGGAATACAAGGGGGCATCATAAAGACACTGTATAATTAAGCTCCAGCATTAAAGGCCTGCAGCTGTCTGGTTCATACTCACCCTCCTTGGACGGTCGCCGCACCTCCGCGCTCAGATTGCACACCTGCGCCGAGCGCACGTGAGGAGTCAGGCATCCTTCGGTTTGGGGGTTTAAAGGCAACACCACGTTACTGAGCATCAGCACGCTCTCAGATTCCCCATCGCCTAAATGTTGCGGGCAGGTGCATTTAGCATAGACTATTCCACAGGATTCAGCTTTCTCTCCTTTCAAGCAGTTTTCCAACCACGTGCATAACACCTGACATCCAAACTGACTCGGGCTCGCCTTGTTTAAAACCACAAACTCCACCACAGACCCTTCCTCCTCCTCGGTCTTCTTCGTCGTCAATCCGTTGTAATCGTAGGGAAACACTCGCCGGAGCTGCACGAAATTCTTATCGTAATGCAAAAACACATAAATATTCTTGGCGTCGTCACACAGGTGCACAATGGACTCGTTGATCCTCAACAGCTCGTTGATCTTCTCGTGGGAGAAGTGGTCGAACTGGTAAGCCAGCAGAGAGAATTCGGAGCAGCTAATTTCTCGCTTGTAAAGTTTTAGGTAGATGCTGTATTTGGTGGGATCTGGGTTCTCCAACGTCCAAGTGCAGTTTGTGAAGTTCTTGGGAAACATTTCATTTATCGAGTAAGATCCATAGATAACTCCTTTCACCAGCGTGGAACACCAGAAATCTTGGGCACCAGTATATCCAAACATAACCAGGAGATAGGTGGAAAATATATAAATCAACAGATTACGAACAGCCTTCATCCTATGTCATTTGGCCTGCAAGGGAAACAGAGATGCACTGCATTTTATTGTCAGCCTGTATGGTGGGCAGTGACGCTTCGTCGGTGAGTTTCAGTCTAAGATCTCCCGAATATCCAATTAAGCCTTGCGTTTAACACACTTACCTACATTGTTCGTTTAAAAACCCCTCTTTTCAAACATTAACTACCATCTCAAATTTATAGCGATTTAAATGCTTCTTTTCATGGGAAGGGAATGTAACACATTTCGGATAAACATTGCCACCTTGTGGTGTTTAATAAATTGGGGGTGATAACTTGGGCATCTGCTGTGGCAGGGTGAAACAACGTAATATTTAGAGATGAAACCATCATTTAATATGATCATTACACACACACTGGATGACCTTTACCGTGTTTGAATGAGTGACAGTCACGTGATATTTATGGACGTTATATTAAGTCGCGACTCGTTCGTTTGGAAGGATAAAAAAAGGCTGGGATTACATGTTGCCAACAAACAAACAGAAACATTTCTTCCACCATAAAACGTGTTTTATTCAGTTGAGATGAACGTGTCGCAATTCTGCAGTGATCTACACGTATGACCGCATAATAATCATCTACATATCTGCTCAGACACAGTTGAGATTTCTATTTAACTTGGTCTAAATACCCCCACATACATAACTAAATATCGTTTTTATGTATTGCCTAATATAAGGAGATCATCCGATTGTCTGGATGGAATGGAATGTCGTGATCTATGCAAGGATTAAAGCAGCCTTACATTCCACATTCTAATTCCCCATCGAATGTCATCTATGCTTTCCATGAGGAAAAAAAACTTTGCTTTCTGTGTGATGCGTATTGTCTCCGCGACGATCTGCTATACGCATTTCATATAATGTGTGCAGATGTGTTAAATTCCCAAATATTCTAGAAGTATGAAAGAAAGGCGGTGGAGAGGGAGAGAAAGGGAGATCCAGCAGGAGAGAAAAGCTATTCGATGTCTTGTTTGCATGAATCCTGCAGGCATTGCAGCTGTGTGCAGAGTCACAGCATTCCCTAACCGAGCCTTTATTTTTTTATTCTTTAATCACCTTAAATGCGGCACTACTTGTACGACATAGCAAAACGCGCACGATGCAATATACAGAAAGGTTATACACGACTATATAGGACGAGACAGTGTTTGGCGCACATTGCAAACATAGCGCGCTACTTTCCCTTGCCCATCTACGATGTCGCGTCGCGCGCCTGCACTTTTCGTTGATTATTACAGGAGCGCGCCGCGTCATGATCATAATGTGAGCGGATTAGAAAAAGAAAAAAAACTAGCGTCAGTAGGAAATAAAATAAATAAAAACTGCAGCGACGTGTAGCCTATTCGTATACTCTCTTACGAGACCCAAGAAGTGTGTGGTGATTGTCAATCGTCAGTTTTATTTTATTGTTTTGGAAATGCAAACGTGAATGTGGTCACCAAAACGGATTTATGTCGGCGCCAAACTCCATTCGATGTCATTTCCCTGCGAAACTCGTCGATCATTGTTTAACTTCGCACTGGTCCTGGTGTATACACGTTCGAGTCCTCTGAAATATTAACGTAGTTTGTATTGCATTAATCAGAATAAACTATGGGATCTTCAACTCGTTTATGCATTGAAGAGGGGTAAACTTGGGCGAGGGCCACCTCGTTATCGTAGAAACCCACCTATATATCCATCTACTTATGTATAATACTACTAATAATAAATAGGTCTTACCTTGCACTCTGAAAGCTATGGCTATTTTTCCCACATACTTGGAAACATCCTTTTAGAAATGAAACGCGTCGCTCCCCTGCGAATCGATATCTCCCATTGCCTATGAAGTCTAGAGCAACAAGACGGTCAATGAGCAAAAATGCATTAGACTCCAGGCTGGATCATCATCTCGCTCCTTATTTTTTCCCCACCTCAACGCAAGTGATGAGAGCGCAACAGAAGTGAGCAGACGCTAGAACGAGGGCGAAAAATGCTGTGAATCTCGACTGATCATTAGTCGTTGTCTGCCCGTCCCTCAAGAGATGCCCAGGTCGGGTAGCAGGTAGAGCGCAATCCCTGACGGATGGAGGATGCTGCTGACTCGCTGTAGAGTGAGATGGAAAGCGCTTTCTCGCCGAGCCTCAGGACTGGAGCTGCAATATCACGTCACTGCCACTAAGATAAGGCACGTATGGACGTCTCGAGCTGCGTCTCTCACCATCTCACCCCCCTTCCCCTGGATAGCATAGAAACTCTTTTTTAAATGAAAATCAAGGCAGAGGAAAGTCCCTCGGACTGGAACTAACGACACGGCGTCCTTTCTGCGACGGCATGGACTATTTTATCAAGAGCCGATGGAATAATAATTCATAAGCGGATTGGTGGGAATTATGTTTTTGTGTGAGCTTTTGACAGACGTGTACAGGAACTCGTGAAGTTGCTTCATCTTTTCCTTATCGCGTCATCATAAAGAATTCTATTTTTGGAAGCGACAGGGGGGAAAAAACACTGTAGGCTAATCTTAATTATTTGATTTAAAAGCTCTATACTGAGAAAATGATAGTTTTCTAAAGACATTCAACAAAACTTGGATGATGCATTGACGTATACTGACTTTTGGATTTGAAGACGGGAATTCTACATAGTTCATGTTGATTTAGATATTAAGATGTTTTATTTTTCAACTTGGGTTTGCATAGCAGCGAGCTGTGGCTGTCCATACAAGAATTCACAGTGGAGACCTAGTTTCCAGCAAAATATCAGAGGTACAGTCATTTTTCATACAATAAAACTGATCTAAAGCTGTGATATAATGGCTTTTGTCATGACAAAATGAATAAAATGACATGTTCTTAAAAACACGGGTGTAATGTAATCCATTAACAATAACATTAGGATATTTTGGACACAATGTGTGTTTGAGGGCTATCTGCAGTAGGTTAAATATAATAGAGATATGGGCAAGCTTTAGATTAAATGCTTAAGTCACAATGGTGAAATTTCGGATTTTTTGATGCAAAGTCATGCAAAGTCAAGGTGTGTCAACACAAATTATGGTTTAGCCTACCACCACGAAAACTTCAATCATCTAAAGTTTAAAAAAAATATTTGGGATATGAAAATATATATATAAATATTTTATATTTTTGTAATATTTATAAAGTGACAGATGTTAAAGCTGCTGTCCGTAACTTTTTTGTGTTCAAGATTTACAAAAAATATATAATGAGAATGTACAACATGAATCCATTTTCCAAACCGTGTTTTTGTCTTACCCTTAATCATTATAGTACACTTATAATAAGTATTTATATTGGGACTATTTCAGGCCAGACTGGTAGGTACCGCTGTTGAGGAACCTGCGTGATCCGCCATAGACATAAACAGAGAGAATAGCTCCGGCTGCAATGTTCCGCAAGATGCTTGCAGTTCTGTTTATTAACCACCAGAGTGCAAAAAGTTATGGACTGGAGCTTTAATTATGCTTTACCCGCGTATACCACCGAAATTGATTGCAAAGCGCATGAGCAGCGCTGTTATGGTTACCATATGATGTTACCTGCAAGAAAGCAAAAAATCGGTATAGCGTCTATTTAGCGAGGTGCAAACACACTTTAACAGGTTAACTGACTTGTAGGCAAATCTAATAATAACATTATTTGACCGTAGGCTATAAACATTTGGATGGAATTTGTTGTTGCTGTCCTATTATTTGGAAATTTGGATGTGTGGATATAAAAGCAGACAGTTGTTTTGGGTGAAACTAGACATAAAACTAGGAACATGTAACCTAGCATACCCACACACAATATTAACTAACTAACTAACTAACTAACTAACTAACTAACTAACTAACTAACTAACTAACTAACTAACTAACTAACTAACTAAATAAATAAATAAATTAAAAAAAATTAAAGAGAGAGATTTTAAATAAATAATAAAAATAGAGAGAGATTATGCCTCTAAACGCAAATTTGTCCAGATTCGATTCTTATATGGCCAGCACTAATTCCAGTTTGGATCTAATGCTACAGTCTCGGTTACGTGCGCGTGCGTGCGTGTGTGCGCGCGCGCGCGTGTGTGTGTGTGTGTGTGTGTGTGTGTGTGTGTGTGTGTGTGTGTGTGTGTGTGTGTGTGTGTGTGTGTGTGCTAAACCCAAAAATTGAAATTATCCCATAATTTACTCACCCTCAAGCCACCCTATATGTGTATTACATTCTTCTTTCAGATGAACAATCAGAGTTATATTAAAAAAAAAGAAAAAGAAAAAAGATCCTGGCTCTCAAGCATTATAATGGCAGTGAATTGCAGCCCAAAATTTGAAGACCAAAAAAATGCATCCAACTATTATCACAGTATTCCACACGGCTCCAGAGGGTTGCCTTCTGAAGCGAAGCAAATTAAGTTTTTGTAAGAAAAAATATAAAAACTTATAAAGTAAAATATCTAGCTTCCGGCAGACTGCCATCCGTATTCAATTTAAAAAGAAAGTGTAGCGCCTCTCGCAGTTCAAACTGATTATGCTATGTCCGATGTCATCATCATTACGCCAGTTATGCTTTTTTTTCCTAAGTTGAATAAGGACAGTGTTCCGCATATTAACTGCAATTGTATTCTGAAAGAAGAATGTCATACACACCTGGGATGACTTGAGGGTGAATCATGAGGTTTTTTTTTTTGTTTTTTTGTTTTTTTTTAGAACTATCCCGTTAATGTAAAATATTCTTTAAAAGATGCAAAAGTATGATTTAGCCTATAGTTTAACAAGGCAATTAGAATAATTTCACAGTAAAATAATTATGTACAGTTTGCATTCCATTTTGAAGAGCTTTCAATTTTAAGTTGAAATGATTAATTTTTACCTCTAGGCTAGGCCTATATTAGTCTTGCAAAAAAATAAAAAATAAATAAAAAAGTCATTACGATGTACAAAATACCTGCATAGCAACCAGACTCATGAAACAATAGGCTACTGTTGCTTAATACTGATCGAGGTCCTCCAAGGTAATTTTCACTCCAATCGATAACCAAGATGCCAGATTGTGCACCTGTACGCAAACTTTGACCCATGAATATGGACATTTTGGATATAGAGCAGTTTGGCACCGGCAGTGGTGAGCTGAGGAAAGAAAACCCCTTTAAAAGTGCACTGTGTAAATTGTAGCAGCATCTAGTGGTGAGGTTGTGAAATGCAAACTGCTCACCCCTCCCCTTCAAAGCACATAAAGGAGCTATGCTGGCTAACACAGGACAAAGATGACGTCGTCTAATACTGCAGAGTGTAGCTAGCGCTTGACTGTAAGGGGACCTGCAATGTATATCGATAGAAATAGCTCATTCTAAGGTAATAAAAATGGTTACGTATGAATAACAGTTCATTATGTAAGGTCTTTATACACCATTGAAAACATAGTTATGTATATTATATTGAATTTCTGTCAGTAGATCCTCATAAATATTACATACTGCACCTTTAAATCCTCATTATGAGTCGTAATCATAAATACAGTGCATGCTCACAATAACAGTTGCAAATCTCCCGTTCCACCACATCCCAACGGTGCTCTACTGGATTGAAGGCTGGTGACTGTGGAGGCCATTTAAGTATAGTGAACTTGTCATATTCAACACATATTCATTTGTGACATGGTGCATTATCCTGCCGGAAGTAGCCATCAGAAAAAATGGGTACACCGTGGTCATAAAGGGATGGACATGGTCAGCAACAATACTCAGGTTGACTGTGGCGTTTAAATTATGCTCCATTGGTACCACGGGGTCCAAAGTGTGATAAGAAAACATCCCCCACACCATTACAGCACCACCATCAGACTGAACCCTTGATACAAGGCAGGATGGATCAATAAGACATTTTACCTACAACTGGAGGGTACTCCAGAAAGCAAGGTTAACTTGATGTCACATATACCTTGAACTCTTGGTTGATTAACCCAAACCTTGCTTGCTTGAGGTATGCTGGTTTTTAAAAAAAATTGTCTGTGAGTAATGCTGCATTCCAGGCAGGTTTTTGAGCCTGCAAGTTACAACTTCAAACCACAACTCATGACTTTGTAGCATTCAAAGTCACGCCAAGCTGCCTGAGTGCACGGAATTGTGGTAGCTAGATGTAAACAAAGCATGGCGGACGTACAAGTCTTATGCTCGTACATTCATTTCTATCTCCAAAGGTGCTTACGCCTTGCTTATTTGAGGGAAACGGAGGAGAAAAAAAGGTGCATAAAACAAGAGAAGCTGTTATACCTTTTGTTTTACCTTATTTGTAAAATACAGTTTACGACTTTCATAAACACTGCTTCCGTAAAGGCTGCCATTGTTGTTTTGCAGGCTGCATGACATCAGAGCACGTGAAAGGGGAGTGCATCGATCTGGTACGAGTTCACAGGAGGGAAGTCATGGGTTTGACTTCCATTCTAGTGCACTTTCAAGGGTAGAAGCTTGGCAAAACATGGGTTACGGGTTGCCTGGAACGCAGCATAAGTTCAGACAACTCAGAGTATGTTAAAGGTGCACTATGTAGAATTTTTTTTTTTGGGGGGGGGGGGGGGGGGGGGTGAAATGCAGTTTCATGCATACTGAGCTAAAAGTTAAGAGTTAAAGTTGGACCAAAAGTGGATCTCCACGATCACTGCTGTCACAGGACTTTATGAAATCAACAGTTATCAAAGAAGTGTGTTTTTGACGGAGCAGTCCCAGCAATAAAGGTTCACGGTCGTGCTTTGGAAACAGGCGGTTAAACTGCTTCAAATGTCTATGTTGTTGGCTATCGTCGCATAAGTAAACATCAGTAAACAACACAATCGTGTATAATGTTAGTTGATTTATCAATGGAGCATGCGGTTTATGGTGTGTGTTTAAATACATTTGTTTAGCTGACCAATATAGGTCTCAGTTTGTTTATTGTAAAACCACCCAAACATAAACCTAGCGTTCTCACAAAGCGTGCTTCGTCATTCATATGCGCTAACGGTTACTCCATTGTTGTTCTATGTATAATGTTACACTAGTCTGACGTGCAAAACCGTTTTGCTTGATACTGCTAAGGTTTAGTCGCATACAATAGTCCATAAACCGAATCATGTCCTCATAAACTGCGAGTAAACACACACAAATGTTGACAGGCCACTAAATACAGTACAACCACAGAACGGACGTCCTGCTGTTGCTGTTTCTCCTGTTCAATTTTTTTCAGCCTCCGGATCTGATTCTGGATCATATCTGTATTAGGTGAATCTGATTGATAGCCATTTTTATTTAGGGTAGCGTTTTCTTCTCCACGCTTGAGGACGTCACCGCTTTGTGCGCGCTCGTCGTTCTTTAACTCCACCCACACGATACGCCTCTAGGCGCTCATTTTTTCCCCGGAAAGACTCGGTACAGCCTATATTTCTTTTATAAATATAATAAAACTAAAGACTTTTCGGAGATATGAAGGATGCAATACTACTCTATAGTAGGCAGTGTTGCCACAGTTACTTTGAAAAAGTAATCTGATTACTGATTACTGATTACTCCTTTAAAAAGTAACTTAGTTACTTTACAGATTACTTGATTTTAAAAGTAACTAAGTTAGATTACAAGTTACTTTATAAGTTACATTCAGCAGTTGCCGACAACACCCCTGCCGCCTAAAAATATAAATGACAACCGTTTTTGGCAACACACTTTATTGCATTTATGCCTGAGCCTGACGGCCCCGACTTTTTTACGCCCCTTTTTTTTAGGCTTCTCCTTCGTTTTATATTTATTTTAATAATTAAAATGAACAATGAGATGTGCTGGTGGAAACAACATGAGACCATGATAGCGTGCGCCACTGTCAAGATATGGCTCGCGCAGGGTTAAAGAGTCAGTCTCTTCAGTGCAGCTGCTAGAGTTATGGCCTTTTTACTACTGGTTCCTTCATTCGTTTTCTCTGAGCAGGTATCTATCTGATTGCGAAATGACCAGGAGTAGGCCTAATGCCTTCCGAGAGTCTTTCGAGATGTATTTAATTCCGATCACTCAAACAAACCAATTCAGAAGGTGCATGAAAGCATTTCAAACTAAACCGGACAAATGTAAATATATCTGGTTGTTTAAACCACATGTGTAAATTTTACTCCTGGCAAATAATTAAAAAATAAATGTGTGAGAGCTTGTTTTGTTGTAGTCAGATAGATAACGGTGCTACTGCAACATCGCTGCAAATGAGTAAAGCAAGCCAACGCATATGGCCGTAAATGAAACTTTAAAATAAGTCACACAAAACACAATCATCTTCAATATAAATTAATGAGACTAAATGATCTTACCAGTGCTTAGGTCGCTCTCTCTCTCATATTACGATTTTTTGAATTTGAAATGAGCTGCTGAATAAAATGCTAGAATCTTTTGCTTTGATGTGAACTCCGTTAAATGAGCATATACCGCGGGAATTGAAGATCGGATTCATATTAATTTTGCTGAAGTGTAAGGTAGGCTATAAGACAACCTGCATGTACTTTCTATTTTTTTTTTTTTTTAGATTGTGTAGCCCGTTTCGTTTTTTTGAGCGCCGTTGCGAGCAGTAGGCTAATCTATCAGCCTGCCTCAGCTCGTCAAAAATTTATTTGTGGTGGTATAATAACTAGCCTACTTTGTTTTTGATGTCAAAGTAGTTATATTTCGTTTCGTTTCTTTACTAAGGTCATTTCGAAAAATGTTTAGAGCAATTTTTTGTTTGTTAAATTAAAGTTTAAATTTTTTTATGTGACGACCCAGTGAGTTAACCGCATGTTTAATAGCCTAGTCTCTCAAACCAACTCTTGAATTGCCTTGCCTATATAAACTTTAATTTAACAAACAAAAAATTGCTCTGAACATTTTTCTTAATTAGATTTATAAAGAAACAAAACGAAAAATAACTACTTTGACATTAAAAACAAAACTGAATTATGTTAATGGCTGCAACAATGTAAAAAAATAAAATAAATAGTGCTCCAGCCTGACTCGGGCTGAGAATTTTGATAAGCTGTCGGTTTTTACTAAGGAAAATGACTAAAATAGTAACTCACAGTGACTTGGATAAGTAACTTTAATCTGATTACTGGTTTGGAAATAGTAACGCGTTACTCGTTACTGGAAAAAAGTAGTAAGATTAGAGTAACGCGTTACTATGTAACGCGTTACTGGCATCACTGATAGTAGGGATGGCTCGATACCACAATTTTGGCTTCGGTACGGTACCACAATCTAATACCGAAGTACCGATATTAAATCGATACCACAAGGTCTGATATTAGCGCTGGTTTATTGCACGCGAATGAGAACAATTATGCAAGTTTTGAGTTTATAAAGTGGGAAATTACCACATATGTTTATTAGTAAATTAATTAGCAAAGCTTATCACATCAAATCAGTCATTTGAAAACTTTCTTGTAAGAAATAATTTCAGCAAAAATCTCTCAAAATTAGCAAATTGCTTCTGGTTTCAAAAGACATCGCACTACACTAAAGCAATCTGCATAATCCGATTCAACATTTCAAGCTCGTCCCGGGATGGAGAACAGAAATCATTTGAACACGCAAGAGATGTTATAGCATTTCGTAAGTTACAGGAGATATGAGCTCATACGACACACACACACACACACACACACCTGTCACTTAGTCACGCATTAAGTTTCCTTAAACAGTTAAATACACAGAATTATGTACAAATGTCCGTCTTTAGTGAGTATTCACATAAACACAGGCGGTTGTGTCTAACGCGAATGTAAATAGTGCAATAGTACGCGTGCAAATATAATGAGATCTAAATGTCATTGGTTGAAACAAACGCTGGAGATTGTGATATTCGATCTTATGTTAGGCTATGTATGTGCGTTGATCAGTGTTAAAAGAAAATAAATGTCTAAATGAGATGGTTTGAATGATTCACTGACCTGTCGATCTCTTAAGAAGTCTTAAAGGGGGGGTGAAACACTCAGTTTCAGTCAATCTCATGTCAATCTTGAGTACCTATAGAGTAGTATTGCATCCTTCATATCTCCGAAAAGTCTTTAGTTTTATCATATTTAAAAAAGAAATATGGGCTGTGCCGAGTCTTTCCGGAAAAAACCGAGCGCCTGGAGGCGTATCGTGTGGGCGGAGCTAAAGAATGACAAGAGCGCAAAGCGGTGACGTCCTCAAGCGTGGAGAAACCCATCTATCTCAGCTAATACAGATAATGATCCACAATCAAATCTGAGGCTGAAATAAATTGAACAGGAGAAACGGCAACATCAGGATGTCCGTCTCTGTGGTATGTACTGTATTTAGGGGCCTTTGTGTGCAGTTTATGAGGACATGATTCGGTTTATGGACTATTGTATGTGACTAGACCTTAGAGGTAGCAAGCAAAACGGTTTTGCACGTCAGAGTCAGAATAGTGTAACGTTATACAGAACAACAATGGAGTAACCGTTAGCGCATTTGAATGACGAAGCACGCGATCGTATCGTTTACTGATGTTTACTCATGCGACGGTAGTCAATAGCAGAGACATTTGAAGTTGATTTACTCACCGGCATCTTCCAAAGCAGGACCGCTCTGTCAAAAACACACTTCTTTGGTATGATTTGGTGAAGTCCTGTGACAGCAGTGACCGTGGAAATCCACTTTGCGACGCGACTGAAGCGATGCCTTGAAGCTTCCCGTCATTTCTGCGTTCAAATCGGTTCAAATGCAGCGCTGCCTTCCCGGAATGCTGTGCTGAAGCGCTGAAGTCGCTCGACGTCACCCATAGGAATAAAGGGGAGCGGCGCCGTTCACGGACGACTGGATCTGCAGCTGAGAGACTGTTTACAGCGTGCTCTAGTCACGCGCGCGCGCACCCTACCGGGAGAAGAGCCCGTACGGCCCATACAAGGACCTTCCGCTCTTATTAACGTCAAATAGACCCATACTCGAAAAAAACTCGCCGAAACTTGTGAGAAACCGGAAGGAGTATTTTTGACACAGAAATACTCCATCAAACGTCCAACATTAGTTTTTGAAACTTTGTCTATGTTTAGGATGGGAATCCAAGTCTTTAACAGTGTAAAAAGCTCAGTATGCATGAAACAGCATTTCACCCCCCCTTTAAAGTCAGGATAGTGACAGATTCTTCTTGGCTAGGTTTGATGGTTCTTCATCAGTTTTATAAGCAAAGTCATTACAAATGTCACTTCTACTCCTCTCTTGATTAATTCGTTTTGGGCATCTTGAGTGAGATTCAACTGCTTTATCCATTTTGTCCGTCTATGTTGTTGTCACATTTGCCGGTTGTTTCGGGTCAGTTTGGGTAGAGCGCTGCCATCTAGCGGTGAACTTTGGAAAAGCAGCATATACCGAAATGTGCCAAATCATGATATCGTACCGTTTTAAATAAAATATATACCGGTATTTTTCCAGTACCGGTATATCGCGCATCCCTACTCTATAGGTACTCAAGATTGACTGAAACTGAGTGTTTCACCCCCCCTTTAAATGTATCTAAAATGATAAACAGAGCTGCGTTACCTGACCGGAAAGTGGAAATGGCACTGGCGGCTGTGTCCCGTCATAATAAAAGTCACGCTGCTCGCTGTTGCACTTAAATCGCTCCAGTGGATCCATGAACATGATTTCTGCCTGAGTCCTTTCTCGATTCTTTTCCACCGGCTGTGAGGTGAAACCCACATGTCCCAAGATTCTGAGCTCAAACTTGGCGTCATCAAACTACACCTTTGATTTAAATAGGCGTCCTCTAGCGGACGGAAAAGTTACACATAGTGCAGCTTTAAAGGGATAGTTTGCCCAAAAAGGAAAATTCTGTCATTAATTACTCACCCTCATGCAATTTCAACACCCATAAAGACCTCCATTTATCTTCGGAACACTAATAAAGATATTTTTGTTGAAATCCGATGGCTCAGAAAGGCCTCCATTGGCCACAATGTAATTTCCTCTCTCAAGACCCATAAAGGTACTAAAGACATTGTTACAAAGACCATCTCACTACACTGGTTCTGCAATAATTTTATGAAGCGATGAGAATAGTTTTTGTGTTTGAAGAATAACTTATATAGTGATGGCCTATTTCAAAACACCGACTTCTGAAGCCTTGGATCATTATGAATCAGCGTATCGATTCTCATTTCGATACACTGATTCATAACGGTTTGAAGCTTTACAGAGCAGTGTTTTTGAGATCGTTCAGAGAGTGAGTTGCTATGGCTACTTACATACCCTGAAAGTAACCTCCGTTTGTGGAACCGAAAGTTGAGGTTATCCACTTACTTACACATACCCAGGTATATCACATAACCTGCTTTTTGGAATACCCCTCTGCTCTTACTGGATGTTTTCTCTCATTCAGCGCCTTTTCTATAAACCAGATAGCTGTGCATTGTAATATCAGCAGTAGATCAGCAGCTTTTGAAATACTCAGACCAGCCCTGGTACCAACAAAACCACGCTCAAAGTTGCTTTAAGGGGTACTTCAGCGCTGGGAAGATGAATCAGTATTTAAACTGGGTCATCAATGTAGTAGAAATGTGAAATTATTTTTGAATTTGGTGTCTTCTAGACTGAGAAAAGACAGAAAATGTATTGTTGTCTCATGGGGATGAAAGACTTAAAATTCCCAGAATGCTTTGCTGCCCTTTGAGGCCATTCCCAAAGCCACCTACTGGATTACAGTGACTGAGTTGAAGACACTACAATTAAAAACTGAACGTGTCTGTTCAATATAATGAGTGAGTCACCGCGCGAGTATAACAGCACTGAGCACTAACTGCAGGAGTCAGATAAATGAGCTGATGAGCTCTCGTGATGAGACCTGAGGTAATCGCGACTACACTCGCGGCATACATTCACAACGAGAGTTCAGTCTGGCGCGTTTCAGTTCATGCCTCTGCAAGCTTAACTTTCATAGAAATTGATTTTAGAAGTTAAAAGACTTACATTGCTCACCATAGCTCCGTTTAAATGAGTGCCTGTAGCTGCGAGCTGAGCTGTGAGTGTGATCTCCCATCCCCCATGTGCGGGTTCAAAACATGCGGAAATGGCTCCCTCTGCTGGCTGTAGTATTTAGCCTTTGGCCAAACATTCCTCCTATGATGCAAATATCGTCAATTTGCATCATGGGGGGTGGGGTGGGGGGGCACATTTATTTGAATATAAGGGTTTCTACTGATACAAAGCTATATGCTAATCACTGAAGTAACCCTTTAAATCATCTTTCTTCCCCATTCTGATTCTCAGTTTGAACTTCAGCAGATCGGCACAGCCTGTTGCATTGAGTTGCTGCCATGAGATTGGCTGATTAGATATTTGCAGTTGAATAGATGTACCTAATAAAGTGGCCAGTGAGTGTAGATACAAAAAACTAAGTAATAAAGGCCTACTGTTTGAAAATTTGTGTCCATATCAGTAAACACGGTAAGCACATGCTGTAACTCTTGTAAGAGGTTACACTCACGTAAGTAGGCTAATGGATGCAACCCACAGTTATATTTTCGCAGCACACAGATTAAATGATTCATATAATTACTAAGTTATGGCTGTATTTCTCGACATCGCCAGTGGTACAATACTTTCAGTGCACACACCAAGCCTTTCAGGTCTGTGACAAGGTCATTACAACATCAAACTAACTTGATCAGAAGGGAGCTGACCACCACAGCTTGGAGCTTTCATCTCTAGAGGCTTTATGTTTTATGTCAGCCTGATAAACATAAGTATCATGGTTTCAGTGTAAGATGGCTCAGGTGAGGAGCTGCACAGCCATTGTTTTTTGACCTCTAAGAGTAGCTCCTGTTATTGTGTTCTTTATGGGTTCTGCCTTGGGAACTGTCCTCATGGTTTTGTGTAAATCGAATGTATTTTTGACGAAGTGTCTAAAGACCAGCTCTATTTATGTCTACTCAATGAGTGAGTAAAACAGGCCACAGGGTCAATCCACTTGGGACTGGCTTTGTATTATTGTAATTCTCTTGACATCCTTCTTCGACTGGTTTAATGTGTCATTCTCAGGTTTAGTGTTTCACAGATACATGTAATCGTGACATTGTTTCAGTAAAAGCTGTTGGGGATCATACATTAATGGAATTGTTCAAAAATATGTAACAGTGTAACACAAAGATATTAGTTTCTTTAAAATGTACTGCATAAAAAAAAACATATATATATATATATATTTTTTTTTTTTTTTTTTTTTTTTTGCAGAATAAAACAATGCCTACATTTAGAATGGTATGAGGGTAATAAATAGTAAATAATTACAGAATTGTAATTTTAAATGCACTATGCTTTTAAGGCATGTAGTTATTTTCCAAAAGTGGGAGATGCACACTAAATGGGTGCAGGATCATATTAGTTGGTTGCTTCACTACTGCTTGCTTATGACTTATTGACTCATCTTGCTTTCAACTTTATTAAACATATTTATGTAGCATGCAAAATATCTTTTTTGTTTTTTTTTAAATGATCTCTTTTATGCAGTGCTGTGAAAGTCTTTCATTGACATTCAGACTGAAGAAGTCAACAATGAAACAAGTATAAAGTAGTAAAATAAGTAAAAGTTTAAATAGCAGTGATTAGCAACATGTATAAACATATTAACAAAATAAATAAACTTATCTATAAACATAATTAGTCACAAATATTTAAATGACAGGGTGTCTTTTATGTTTTTTGTTTAAGTGGGGAAAGTGTGGAAAGTAATCTCATAAGCATTAAACTGGATAATGGATAGTATGAAGTGTTTTTAAAAACTGCCAGGAGGTGTACCACACATTTACACAAGGACACATAATTCTTGCTGTCATCTAAGTCCATAGAAAGAGTTTTTATCAGTAGCAATCTGTCAAAGCATACTTACTAAGAAACAGGACTGATATAAAGCTGCACACAAAAAAGACTCTCCACACACATAGGCCTAGTACCACAGTTCATAACACCTCTTCTACACGCACACACACACATACAGTATATATATATATATATATATATATATATATATATATATATATATATATATATATATATATATATATATATATATATATATATATATACACATTTAGGGGTGTGGTCCTGGTCAAGACAATTTCCTGAACTCCAAATTGAATGCCATCAAATGTCATCTCCCCTACAAATAGGAAAAAGAGGCTACAATTTACACAAGCTCACCAAAATTGGACAGTTGAAGACTGGAAAAATGTTGCCTGGTCTGATGAGTCTCGATTTCTGTTGAGACATTCAGATGGTAGAGTCAGAATTTGGTGTAAACAGAATGAGAACATGGATCCATCATGCCTTGTGTGACCACTGTGCAGTTAGTGGTGGTGGTGTAATGGTGTGGGGGATGTTTTCTTGGTACACTTTAGGCCCCTTAGTACCAATTGGGCATCGTTTAAATGTCACGGCCTACCTGAGCATTGTTTCTGACCATGTCCATCCCTTTATGACCACCATGTACCCACCCTCTGATGGCTTCTTCCAGCAGGATAATGCACCATGTCACAAAGCTTGAATCATTTCAAATTGGTTTCTTGAACATGACAATGAGTTCACTGTACTAAAATGGCCCCACAGCCACCAGATCTCAACCCAATAGAGCATCTTTGGGCAGTGGTGGAACGGGAGCTTTGTGCCCTGGATGTGCATCCCACAAATCTCCATCAACTGCAAGATGCTATCCTATCAATATGGGCCAACATTTCTAAAGAATGCTTTCAGCACCTTGTTGAATCAATGCCACGTAGAATTAAGCTAGTTCTGAAGGCGAAAGGGGGTCAAACACAGTATTAGTATGATGTTCCCAATAATCCTTTAGGTGTGTGATTAGGTGTGTGTGAAAAAAACACATTTAAGCTTTTTGCTTAGTGGCATTTTATTACCGAACCTAAAGGCACAGGATATATTTTATCACGTTTATTTTGCAACATAACTTAACTAACATCCAAAACAATGCTGTGTGCTGGGCTAAATGCACCCGTTGTATGTGTGTAGCGTAGCCTATATATGATGGTATTTTGACCTGCTGAAAACTCATGAAGAGCTTATAAAATGTGTAAAGGAGTCAAAACAGCAGCAGGAATCCCTCATTCACACACACAAATGAAGTTCTGCTGCGAAGAGATGCGATTCTGTGATGGGCAACATCACGATAAAAAAAATAAAAAAACAGGTATGCATGAGCATTCTGTCCTTTTTAGGCTCGCATCTTGTGACGTCATGCCCTGTTTTGTTTTCATGTCTTTGGTTCGTGTTGCGTTCATATTTCATTCAAACCACACCAGAGTGCGTTTGGAAGTGGACTGAGACCCATCTTTTCTTGACCCCGTCTTGGTCAAGGCTTACATGTAATTATTATATAATTTTAATGCTCCTTTCCATTTTTTTTTTTTTTTTGTATAGAAAATGCATTTAGCATTTAATAATTAGCATCCATAATTTATTTGTCTTGTCCATCCTCAGAAACTTCAGCTCATTTACAATTAGTACAGAAAATGCACCAAAACATTATAAAGACCATATCTGCACATTTCACACCTGTTGTGAAATCTGTGCACTGAATAATTGCTAAATTAGACAAACAGACAAAACTGTTAAAGGGTGTCATTAAATGATGCAATTACATTCAAGAGGTTGTGCCAAATTATGGATATTCATGGCTAGAGGGTGTTGTTATGAAATTAATAACTGTCTCCTTTTCAAATAATTAATATGGATTTGAACTGAAGGCTACCCACAGAAAGTTGAATTGCAACTTAAATTACAGGAAGAAAATGAATTTACGGAATTGTTGTAAATAAATAAAAAGTTGCACAGATAATGTATTTTGAGGAAATTATGTATTCCACCCTCTACAACAGTTAGTTATTATGATGAAATACAGTATATAATGCAAATAGATTCATATAAATGCATTTCATACATTGCAATTAATTTAAATTCTACTTCCTCACCTTTAAATTGAAATATATAATGTAAACAGTTTCACACTGTAAAAAAGTAAAATAGGGAATAGTGTACTGTATAAATATGAAGGAATTTTCCGTATTGGTTTTTTACAGGTGTTTTACGTGTATTTTGAATTACACATCGCATTAGTTCATGTTTTAAGGGTTAAGGGAAATTTCCATAAAATTACTGAATAATGTACCATCAGAAAATTACCAGTACATTTTTCATATTTATTTTTACAGTGCATATAAAACAGTCATATAAATCCAATGTATGCATTTCCATTCATTTAAATTCTACCACCTCACATTTAAATAGTTACGCTTTTCCGCAGCCTCAATTCATATTCAGAAACCAGATTGGAATTCAGAACCATTTTTATTTCTTTTTGAAAGGCACCCGGTTTGTAGCTTTGTTGAGTTCATATGCCGAGTGCTGATAAAATATCTGTGTTTACCTTGTTGACATCTCATAATAAAAGTTCAGCACTACTCAGCTCATCACAACAGAATTATTAACACCCCACCTCCTATAATTGTGTATAGGAGTTTAAATTGTTTCTGCAACTCACATATAGTGTAGATTGCAAGTTGATGAGCCTTAAGAGTCATTCACAATGCAATAACACAGTGCAACAAATTGTGTTCTACTGTAACTCTATTACTGAAAGGACTGAGAGAAAATTAAATAAAAACAAGATCCAAGTTCCCAGCCAAAGGCAACTATAACAAAAGCCCTATTTACACAATCTGGTACATGTCTATTTCAGATTGCTGTGATAATTGGTTGTGATAATTGCTTATTTGTTTCTGCATAGTGATCACATACTCTACATACAAGGCTTGACATGAACATTCATGGCTAGTGGTTTTCCAAAGTTACTTGCCACTCGGGCCATATACAAAAAAAAAAGCTAAACCGCCATATATTTTTATCTCATAATTTGGCAGCAAGTATATTAGGCTGCTGTCACTTTAAGACCAGATCCATTGCACTGTATTATACACAGTGCCGTTGCTCCCACCACGTGCATCACGCGCTGCGGGTAGGGCACCAAGTGCTGAGGGGGGCACCACGAGAATTTAAAATTGCTTGCAGTTTAAATATAATGATGCATTTAAAAGTTAATGCCCAAACATGTCATTACAAAAGCTCACAATGCTGCTTCAGGTGAAATAGAATGTGGACAACACTGAATATTTTGTCAGGTTAAATACTGATAGTTGGTCACTCAAACCCCTTAATCTAAACCCCTCTACTTAACCGTCGGACCTTCACATCTGTCATGTTTGTAGTTTTTTAACACTTTTTATCCGCATTTTGTAGTTCTAATCGAATCCTCGTCCAACTCGTAAAGGTTTGTGGGCAATATCAGCCGTTAAGTGTGCGCATTGATCTGCACTTCGAATTCAGACCGTGAATAGTAACCATCCGGGTATCTTTGGAATACTCTTTTGTACATGATTTGGGAATTCTATCAAGTATTATTTAGTATGAATATATGCAAATTGGGATGCAGGCAAAGACCCACAAATGGAAGATCAACGGCTTCATTTCTCTCCGATACGGTAGGAGATTAAACTGAATGTGGAGGATTTGAACTGTGACGATGATTGACGGCAGTTTAAACTGTGATGAGATGCAAGTAACTAAGCAACAGAGTCTGTTAAAGATGACGAAGTAGTATGTCCCAAAGCTTGCATACTCTTCTGCTACACACTCAAAAGTACTTACTTTTTGTTCACAAAAAGGGTACATACTTTTAGACGCAGCACTGGTTATCTCTATCATTCATTGCGAATTCTTGTTTATTGTATATTGCATTTTTGAGCAGTTTTTGGATTCCTTGCCTGTTCTGCGGATTACCCGTTTGCCTGTCTCTTCTTGTTTGTCTTTTTTGGACTGCATGCCTGTGTATGACCTTTGCCTGCTTTTGCCTACTATTGTGGATTACCCCTTAATAAATACTGCATTTGGATCTCCAACCCTTCCGTCTCAGAGCAATCCGTTACACCAAGTTACTTATAGTCAGTAGAATGTACGTTGGAGGACCATCAAAATAAAGGTTTAGTAAATATTAATCAGACAGTCTACAAATATTTAATGACAGTTAGTTGACATGTAGTTGCAAACTTACTTATAGTTAGTAGAATGTCTAAAGTGGACTATCAAAATAAACACTCTAAAAAATGCTGGGTTAAAAACAACTCAAATTGGGTTGAAAATGGACAAACCCAGAAATTGGGTTTTTTGAACCCAGTGAATGGACCCATTCAAACAACCCAATTTCTGGGTTTGTCCATTTTCAACCCAATTTGAGTTGTTTTTAACCCAGCATTTTGAGTGAAGTGTTACCAAAATGTTTTTATTTTTGTCCACTCTACATGTTTATTATTTCAGATACATTTTCAAGGTGAAAATGAAATGTTAACCTTAAGTTACAAGTGTTTCTTTGAACACCATGAGTGAATCCTCAAACTCCAACACAAACTTCATCAGCTGAGTGTCACATTGTGCTCCAAGGACCCTGAAGTTCAACAAAAGAGTCTCTATTTTATTACCAATG
The DNA here is from genome assembly GCF_024679245.1 of Pseudorasbora parva. Classification (NCBI taxonomy): domain Eukaryota; kingdom Metazoa; phylum Chordata; class Actinopteri; order Cypriniformes; family Gobionidae; genus Pseudorasbora; species Pseudorasbora parva. The sequence goes on along the minus strand of NC_090188.1, from coordinate 29,350,876 downwards.
GTCCTTTTACATTCAGATCAAAGAAAAAAAGCAATATGAATTGCTCAAAGAAATAGGAGGCACGTATGGTAGCCAGCAAACAAAATCTAACATAGGATCTTTTAATCTTGATATCCCCCCCTAAAAAAGTCCCCAATCTCAAATCACCACTTCTTGTTCATTAAAAATCAGTGATCTCTTGCTTCACAGATTGCATTCCCCTGCCTTTGGTTGTTCTGGCACGGCTTGTGAGTGTTGCATCGAAAATCCTCCTCAGGCGGCCAGAGGAACATCAGGAGTGACCTGGAGGCGTCCCACATACAGCGGCCATAATGAAGAGCGGGGAGCTTTGGGAGCTTTCAGCTCAGTGAGCTGTGATGGTGGGGGAGAAACTATTCAAAGCCTTATTGAAACATGAATACACTGAGAGGGGTGTCTCCTGTGAGGAACAGGGGCCAAATATCAGGCTGCAGGAGCCGCGGCGTCTTTCTCTGCCATGTCACGTCCATGCACTTTTTTTCTCCCCGTGGCTGCATTTGCCCTTGGAATAGGTGTGTTGCTGAAACTATCGCAAGTGATATTGTGTTTTAGACAAATGGTGTCTGAGCATCCACATGTATTACTTTCAAGATCCCCAACCAGATAAACACACACACACACACACAAACTAGTGGAAATATCTTGACTCTGAAAATTGTTGACATGAGACATGAGATTCCTCCCTCTAGACATCTTGAACCAAATGAGTCAGGGGAGAAATTGAGATTAAAGGAAACTCAAAAACAGAACTGAGTGTGGAGGAGAAAAAGCCTTTCTTATTATTTTTTTTGCAGTTTTTAGCACATGAATATTATAAACAAGTTTAAGACCATGTCTGGATTAAAACTGTGGTAAACAAACAGGATTTTAATGGACGTTATGTCCCTCCTCCACTGAAATCGCCAACCAAGCAGCATGCAAACAACAACCATTACAAAAGATTCGGTATGGAAATCATTGGAAAAAGTACAATGACCAAAGCTTTGAATTGACCTCTTACAAACCCCACATTTACAGAATTATCACAAACTCCCCCAACAAAAATATATTAGAAAAAAAACAAAAAACGTGTTACTAGTGCTCCAATTAAGTTATGACAACATTATATCTGAATGTTACATCCAGTTTTTAAAATGAGGTTGTTTATTGGTTATATGAATGTTAAGGGAACGTTTTATTTTATAATTCGGCAGACATTATAGAACATTACTTTTGAATGTGCTCTGAATGTTCTGAAACAACTAACATTTAAAAAATGCTTGAGGAAAGTCCATAAATGTTTCCGAAAAAAAATTTCATGAACGATGTACAAATAACGTTTGTGTGCAAACATTTTGGCCCTGTTTAGACCTGGGGCCTGTACCATGAAGCCGGTTTAGCTGGCTAGCCAGATTTGTTTAAGCTTAGTTTGTGCCAATCCAGGGTTTGTGATGCAATAAAGTCACTCCCCCTGTTTCTACTTCAAATTAAAGGTCACTACAGCAAATGTTTTTTAAAGACTAAAGCGTATGGCTTTTAACAATGCTTATTTATAATAATAATAATAATAATAATAATAATAATAATAATAGTAATAATAATAATAATAATAATAATAATAATAATTTTGAATGATTTAGACATAATTGATGTAATTATTATACCCTTAATCAATTACACATTTATCATTTTAGTTAATCAATCATTAATAGGCACTTTGTCAAAATTAATATAAATAGCTTACATAAAGTCATATAAATAAGCTATAAAATCTTGATATCAACTAAATGAACTTCATAACTTTTACTGGCTTTGACGTATACAATTTTTTCTTTAAGTTGTCCTCTTTCATAAGCTCTATTCGGACGGGATTAGATTAACATGGGACATGGGGGTAAAGTCATTTTACCTCAGGACGTCTGTAATATTAATCACCAATTCGCACGGGATAAGACATCTCAGTAAAACCAGCAGAGGTGGGAGGAGTAACTCGCTTTACGCACCTCCTTGACGTCATGTGCGTATGATGTTACCGTTATCACGTGAGCAAACACACAACCTGAGCGCCAGTCTGAACTCCGTCTCCAATATATATGTGTGTTTTAATAAACAGTAGGTCCAGTCTAACGATTCTGATTGGATTATGTTGGTAATAGACACTTTCCTAGAGCTAAAATAAGTGTTGTGCCTCTAATGTGTTGTGCCTCTAATAAGTGCTTTTGATCTTCTTTTTGCTTTAAATTATATGCGGAAAATACTGGACATTTTCCACAGATTTGTCCCACCACCTACAACACAACCTAATGCTTCAAGCGCCTCCAAGGTTGCAAAATGCGCTTTTTTTAACTTTTAAACAGGAAATGACGGAATTTTACCATCATTACCGTCATTTTTCCAGACCTTTTTACAGAAGGTAAAAGTCTCGGTAATCTTTACTGACATTGTCCGTAATGATTACCGAGATGGCACATTCGGACGGGACTAAAATCACCAAGAAGCTCTGGTAATAATTACTTTACCCCCACGTCCCCATGTTAAACTAATCCAGTCCGAATAGGGCTATAGACAGCTTTTCTTCTTGCTGTGTATTTTTTTTTTTTAATTCTTAATATTTTTCAATCCTGTAATATTATGCAGAAGAGAGAAATTAATCTCACCGCTTCTCTTGAGAGAAGTGAATCTCAGTTTCACAGCATGTGATTGGCTGTTCACTGCTGATGTCACATCACTGATCCACAGTGATTGGCTGTTCACTGCTGATGTCACATCACTGATCCACAGTGTGTGATTGGCTGTTCACTGCTGATGTCACATCACTGATCCACAGTGTGTGATTGGCTGTTCACTGCTGATGTCACATCACTGATCCACAGTGTGTGATTGGCTGTTCACTGCTGATGTCACATCACTGATCCACAGTGTGTGATTGGCTGTTCACTGCTGATGTCACATCACTGATCCACAGTGTGTGATTGGCTGTTCACTGCTGATGTCACATCACTGATCCACAGTGTGTGATTGGCTGTTCACTGCTGATGTCACATCACTGATCCACAGTGTGTGATTGGCTGTTCACTGCTGATGTCACATCACTGATCCACAGTGTGTGATTGGCTGTTCACTGCTGATGTCACATCACTGATCCACAGTGTGTGATTGGCTGTTCACTGCTGATGTCACATCACTGATCCACAGTGTGTGATTGGCTGTTCACTGCTGATGTCACATCACTGATCCACAGTGTGTGATTGGCTGTTCACTGCTGATGTCACATCACTGATCCACAGTGTGTGATTGGCTGTTCACTGCTGATGTCACATCACTGATCCACAGTGTGTGATTGGCTGTTCACTGCTGATGTCACATCACTGATCCACAGTGTGTGATTGGCTGTTCACTGCTGATGTCACATCACTGATCCACAGTGTGTGATTGGCTGTTCACTGCTGATGTCACATCACTGATCCACAGTGTGTGATTGGCTGTTCACTGCTGATGTCACATCACTGATCCACAGTGTGTGATTGGCTGTTCACTGCTGATGTCACAGCTAAACCCCTGAACTCAGGATCTAAGCCTGAGTTGACAGAGAAAGCTGATGAGCAGCATCATGGGACCAATGAAGCCTTAAAACAATGGTTTGGTTTTGTCAACTCAAAACTAATCCTGTAACCCTTTAAAGTTTGTTAAACTGCCATCATGGTACAGGCCTCAGGTATTAAGATGCGTTTTAATCGAACGGATCATAATTAGCTGAGGGAGACACATTCCCGTGTTTTAATTTCTCTTTTGTCCACTGTGTTGGACCACTTCTGTCCTGATTTTTTTGAAGTTATCAAAAAACACTTCTTAGGTTTTTTTGCCCTTCTGTTGATCCAGAATCAAACACTTCTGTCCTGATTTCTTGAAGTGTCTAGCGCACTTAGCATAGTGTTTACACATTCAGGGCCAGATTTACTAAACAGGGCAAATTAACGTGAAAAAAAGCACAGATAGGATGGAAAGTTATCTGCGTTATCTACTGACGACGTACAAATGAAAGAACACAGACTTAGCTGGATCATTTCCATAATGACCAGCGCAGTCTACCAATAGCAGTGCAGATTGGCGTCTGGTTTCACCAATCATTCTTACGTATTCTGGTCTTTAGCGAACCAGACCTATATGGATCTCCTGTCGTGATAATATAAAACTCTCCTGATATTCTAACAATTACAAAAGAATAAAATAGAGTATATTTTGTTACCTTCTGGAGTCTGGAAGGGTTCAGTTTGAGCAGATGTTTTATACCATCATCATTGTTCATGTCAGAGCTCATTTCCCAGTACATTCAGTATATTATAGTTTTGAGAATATGTTTGAGATCGTGAATATTAACCCATTCAGGATGATCAACATCTCAAAACTATAATTTTCAACACCTTCCAAATCAATATTTGAACGACCCTATACAAATTTTTTACTGAAAATTAATAGAAAAACAGGCATTATTTTACTAAAATTGTATTTTTTATTTCTCGTCATATTTTTTGTAACTAAATGATTGAGAATTACTAAGAAGGTTGATGTCTAACATTACAAAAATGAATGAGGAGGAGGGTAGTGATGTCCCGGGTCACTAAATACCTAAGGTATGCATTTAAGGGTTAAGACACACTTTTTTGGGCATTAAATAATGGAGCAATAACCAGTAAATTGTGTAGCGCAAACCTTGGTAAATCAACTTGCATGATTCATTTAAATGCTCTCCTTCCATAAATTTTGCATCTGAAAGGGAAACTCCCACAAATGAATATGTCATCTGCAAAAGCAACCATGTTTACGCATTTTCAGCACTAATTTTTCAGTGTCATACTGTAGACAGTAGTTTTTAACGCCAAAAGAGGGGTTGCGCTGGGGCAAGCTGTTAGTAAATTTGGCCATAAGTCAGTAGGAGGAGAGTAGGCCTAGGTGGTCTTTTGTGGTTGTTATGGCTGAACACATTCAACGCCATTAACGTTTAAGCTTTGAAAGCAATCATGTCGAATGAATTTCGGACTACCTCTGGAAGTGGTAAAAAGTGAATAAGCTCAAAAGTTTTAGACCCCGTTTACACCAATAGCCTATTAAGCGTCCACTTGTGATCTAATCGACCAAAACACATCTTAATAGGTGTAAACCGGGTCTTTGAGAACATTAGATCAGATAACTTTGAACGAATGTAAGAACATTTGTTCGTAACTTTGAGAGAACCTTGAGAGAACATTAGACGAACGTCTTTCAGAAAAAAACGATCATCCATTATTATCATTCCATTAAATACCAGGACACTTTGAATGTACATTTGATTAATGTTACAGGAAAAAAAGTTTGTTCATAACTTTAAGAGAACCTTGCCAGAATGTTAGCTAAAGTTTTGAGTACAATAATCTTTACCTATAGGTCTATGTTATTATTTTATTTTTTTAAATGGGGTCTTCTCTTGCAAATACAAGAAACAATTGCTCTGTCATGCAAACAACCTAGGTGGCAACCTTTGACAGACATGATTTCAGATATTTGAGCTGTTTTAGATTTCAGATATGTTAGCTTTCTTAGTGTTTGAAGGAATTGAAACATCTCCCCTGAAGCAAGACTTGGTATTTTCCGATGACGTGTCAGTTTTCCACCTAAACTTCTTATTACTTTGCTTCTTATTTGCCAACGTTATTGTTTCAGCCCACTGCTTTCCCCAAGATGAACCAGCAGCTATTATTCAGAGCAGTGGAATTAATTGGTGAATCCCATACATGCTTTGAGAAATGAATAGATCTACATAATCAATTACACTGTGTGGGATGCTGCCAACAAAACTTTGGAGAAATGTCTGCTTTATGACAAAAGAACTGTGGGGAGTGCAGACAGAACGAATCTAAGCCTGACAGGGTTGAATCAGAATTTTGTATGATAAAAAACCAAACAAAAAGTGTGACTATTTGCCCTCTTCTTCAAAACTACTGCTCCACATTTCTGGAGGCCCAGCATGGAAAGCTGTTGAGCATCCGCGCAATTGTTTCCTCTGGCTGTAGATGAAACATCATGACTTCTAATGTTCTGGCAGATGGTTGTGCTTGTGTCAGGTGGATGAATCTTACTGTGCCAATTAGTGTTTAGAAAACTCTGAAAGTCATAATCAAGCTTTATTTCAGCTTATTTTTTTATTTCTTGTTTAAGATGTTATGAAGTTGCATGCCTACTTTGAAATGTTATTGGAAATCTTATTGCTCTCTCTCAGTAGTGAAACTTTAATTTAACTTCAGCTTAGTTGCACAGGATATGACTCGCATGCATCTGAGATCAATTCTATGATTAAAATCACAATCATAATGAGACCCTTATGAAGAGGTTAATTGCGGAGGACATTTTATAAAACTGAATTGTAATTATATATGTCCTATAAAAGAAGTATAGGTACTTAAGCAATTATTGCCCTTAACAGACACTTGCATTGCTAATTTTCATTTCTACACTTCATTATTTCCTTCATATTAAAAACATGCATGAACAATTTTGTTTTTCTGCATCAAATGCTTTTTTTCCCTGTCAACATCATATGTGTGAACATATGTTTTGTGGATTTGTAGAAATCATTCCATTCAGCCGCTCTTGGATCCTACCCTGGAAAAAAAAAAAATTGACAGGATCTATTTCACATGTCTATTAAAGAGCTGACATTTACATGTTTGTCTTCGGGCTCTAGCATTAGGCCAGCACTGATGCAGCTTAATTTCCTCTGTCAAGATGCCATGGTGCCTACGAGCGATTCTGGCATGTGGCGTCTCCGTTCCGCTTCATCCCCTCACACCTGAGACATCGCAGTCCCTTCAAGCGTATCAAGGACCATTTCACAGCCCACAAAAATATAAGCCAAATCTATTTATAGTTTCAAAGTTATATATTATGCTAACTGGAGAATCTTGTCTCCAAGAAATGTGTCTTTCTGTGGCCCAATGGTCACCTTTAACCTCCGAAATGTATGAGAACATTAATGATACACGTTAAGATCATCAGCTGGAGTTGAATACAGGGTGTGAAGGTTTTTGTGCAAAAGGCCGATTCTCTGTAAAAAGGTCCAAAAATGCTAAATTATACAGTGAAGAAAGAAAAATCAATGAATGAAAAAAAAAACATATTTTAAAAGGCTTACTTTAGTAAATATATTTATCTTTTATAAATAAAGAGTGAGTACAGCTGCTGGTTTTTTCAGTATTTGGGTAGTTTTTGCATAACCCAAATCCTGGGTCAGACAAAACCAGTGTGGGGGAAAGTTACTTTGAAAAGTAATGCATTACAAACTGTTACGATCTCTAAGGCCCCCAAGTGACCCAATTCCGATTTTTTTCCTCTCACGTGGCACAGATCGGATATGAAATGTGTAAGAAGAAAAAAAAGGGCATGAATTCCGATATCCTCAGATCGGATTCAGGCCTCACTCATATGTGATAATAAATCCGATATGAATCGGATACGTGCATTTGCGTCTGCCATGCAAGCTCCTCTTTTTTTCTTTGCCTTATTAGAGAAATGTTTTGCTGACTTTTAAAGATGTGTGGAAAAGTGCGGAAAGCACATCATTGAAGAATTATTTTGTCTGCCTCCATTGCATCTCTATCGCGCCATTTTATTTCCTTTTCCGGTTGCGAACGTTTTTGGGCTGTTTTGCCAGTGTACAGTGTAAATGCAAATATTGGATACGGGTTGCCTTTAAAAGTTGATGTAAGCGGGTCGTCAAAAACATCAGATATAGTCACCAAATTGGAATTGTGCATCAAGACCTGCAGTGTAAATGCGGCCTAAAGGTCTAAGAGCTGGAACGCAACATTCAGACATTGCATCACTGCTGGTGGACTGGAATAAGCAGAAATAGTCGTGATTAAGTAGTAATTAATTTTATTCATACAATAGGCCACTAGATGCTGTGAATGAGCTATTTACAAGGGGATAACACAAATTTATATATACATTTTTTTTTTTTTAAGTTGCTGGGGAAAAGAACTAACGTGGCGCCAAAGCAAAGAACAAAATAAAACAATAAAGCTAACCCCAATCTTTCTAACCTACCAAAAGAAAAATGTGAAAATTAAACCGAAATATTTGGGGCATACAACGCCCTGTTCATGCTAAGAAAACAAAGGGTGGCGTACACTTCTTACCTAGTGTATCTAACATTTGAAATCACTACAGGTGCCATGTATGTCACGCATCCTGCTTGCCTACCTCTTTTCCTCAACAAAGAGCGGCCAACTCATATCAATTACAAACACATGACTAACAAGCGTGCACAAATTAAACGAAAGACTAAGCAAACAAACACATGATGCCCACGATGCCCTCCTAAACATTCCACTGGAATGCTAAAAACCTGTGGACCGGGAGCGGATTGGACCCCGAAGGGCCGCCCTAACGATGATTGACAGCTGCCATAGCCTTTCACAGGAAACCTGAGAGCACGACAGCAAATGGAGAGACAGAGAGAGGGGGAAAGAAACAACAACGAAAAACATGCGTGGAACATTACAGTAACTTTTTGTGTTAGTTACTTTTTAATAAAAGTAATGTGTTACATTACTTTTGCGTTGCTTTTTCTCACCTGGGCTGGGCTTGTTTTTTTTTTAAACAAAAAAGTTTACTTTTTTGGCAAATAATAATAAGGTACAGTACAGTACAAATAATATACAGTAGTACAGCAGAGGGCGCTGCTCAAACAAACCTTTCAGCTGTGTTGCCATTTTGGATTGCAGAAGAATAGGATGCAGGAGAAGAAAGTTCAACACGTCACCAATAAAACAAAAAATCTAGTCATTTTTGCTTATGGTTTAACTGAATCATCAATGATCAGCAGCAAAAACATTGGTCAAAAAAGTGAGATTAAATGCATTTAACATATTACATTAACATATTTAATTATTGGAGGTTTGCGTAGTATTCTGATTTTGCATTTCATTGATTTTATTCATTTTAAGTGAGATGAGTAAATGCATGTTCACATTTAATACAATAGCCATCATCTTCAAACACAGATACTAATAAACACACAACGCCTCTGTATTTACACTCAATTTCACTCAACATGAGGATAAAAGAGCAGCCAGTCAATAAATTGGAAAACAAAGTAACTTGCATTACTTATTTGAAAAAGTAACTCGTAAAAGTACATTTAAAAGTAATGCGTTACTTTACTAGTTACTTGAAAAAAGTAATCTTGTTACATAACTTCAGTTACTTGCATTACTCCAACAATGGACATCATAACCCAGTGTTTGGGTATTTTGTTTTACCCAGATCAGTCAGAACAACCCAGGGGTTGAGTTATATTGCAGGCTTTTTTCCGACCTTGAGGAGAGAGCAGTGCAGTTCCAACAAATTGGTGCATGTCTTCAGTAAAAAACAGGTTTATGTACATTTTTATTTTACCTATAAATGTGTTATTGTGCTGTATATTGTTTAACTATATGCAAAACAACATACAGGGGCAAAATTTGAGTCTAGTGTTGCGTCGGTCTTTTCACGTGATGAAAATGCCTGCCTTAAGAATATTTGATTGATTACACTGATTGTTTATGGACAGATTATGGAGGCAGTCACCGCATATTTTGGATGCGAGAGAAATGCAGGGTGGCAGTCTAAATTTAGAAGCTCCCCCGCTGAATATGATACAAACTCCAGCACGAGATCCATTGCGGTGGAAACCGGACAACAGAGACTGGTCAATTACAGTTGAATTACTTCTTAATGTTTCATTTTGACTTCCAATGTTTGTTAAACATGCTGGCAATATGTATTAAAACTATATAAAAAATTGCCCTTCATTTATTTAAAATAATCAGTTTAGAGGTAATCAGTTTTCACCAACATTTTTAAGTTAAGAAATTTAAGTAAGCAAAACTGGTAGATTCATAGAATGAGTGAGCCACTTAACTCTGTTTAATGAGTGAGTTAAGTGGCTCACTCATTAAACATATATTTAATGAGTGAGCCACTTAAAGTTCATTCATCCAATTTGTTCAAAAGTCAGATTAATTTAGGAAGAAAACAAACATCGATGTGAATACTTTTGTCATTGATTTACAGAAACTATTGAAAGATGAACAGACAGCTGCTTTGGTAACTTGATATACTGATAGTTAGAGCTAAATACATTGCAATGGATTAGCTAGCTAGGTAATTTTTTTTTTTTTGCATCCCTCTCTGACCAGCAGTTAAATAAAGTCCGCTGTGCTTAATTATCTTCTTTTTCTGCACTAACGTTACGGGTGTGCTCTCCCATTCAAACACCACTTCCGTTGTTTTGGTGAAAGTGCGACTCGTTGGTTGGACGTTACCAATTGGTTCAGTGGAGGGGGAGTATTTTTTGTTTGATTTATTATAACAAACTCATATTTGATTAGGAACAAAATTATTGTTACAAAATAAATTCAACATATGATTCATTTAATCTATACTGTGATTTTCATGTTGAAATAATGGGGTGTGTGTGTGGGGGGGGGGGGGGTTGTAACTGATGGATTTGAATATTTACACCCCCACCCCTATAAACTACATCCCTGTCTGTGGTGGTAGAATATAGGCTTGTTCGACTTCACCTAGCGATGCGCAGACCGATCGGCGGCTGACTTGAAGCAGTGCATGCCGGTTAGAAATTTTGTCCGACTTGAGACAGCGCCGACATCACGTGACTGTGACGTATGTCAACAAAGTACCGCGAGAGCGATTCGAGAGCAGGCGGCTGATGCAGCCGCTGCAGATTCTCAAGGGGGACTGTCGGTTGCAAGAGCTCTGATGACGACACAACTGATCCATGATTGGCCGATTCACCGCATGACAGCGAACACGTGCGTTTCGTGTTTATTCTAAAACCTTACGTTATGCTAATGCTCACAAATCATTTGTTTATAACAGTAAAACCTCTTTTCATGTAGCCGCGATGTTATATCATCATGTTTATCAAACTAAAACTGATTAAAACCGTTGACAACACTTCATTGATATAGTGTAGGTTTATATGTTGAACATTAATCTTGTCCAAATAGACGCTTTATTAAACAGTACATAAAGTATTGAATGAAAATGTCATTTGAAACATCTGTGTATTTATGAAATATTGCATTTATTTAACTTCAGCTGTGATAAAGTTTGCAAACGCAGTGCAAGCGTCACCACGGGAAGCAGAAAGTGTCCGACTTCACGTCTCCGTTTGCAGCTCCTCCCCGTCTGCACTCGGCTACTCTCGCCGATCGCATGCATCCAGCCGCAGCTGATGTCGAACACACCTTAAGCTTGTTTGAGATGAGCAAAATCTGCGCAGAACCGATCACCGGTGATCAGCGCGAGATGCATGCCGGTTAGAAATGTGTCCGAGGGCGGTCCGCTTTGCTCTGATGTCATGCTGACGTATGTCAAAAATCTCTCGCGAGCGAAAGGCGGACGTGTCGGATTCTGCAGTCGAGCGCAGTTGCTCTCCACCGACTGCGCTGAGCAAAAGCACGATGGGAAACGACTTGCTGACGACACAGCTTAATGCTCATTGGTTTAAACAACCGTGATGCAAGGTTGTTTTTAAAAATATTTCATTTTAAAACTCTGATATCATGTTGTAATGTGTATAAATTATGTGTGAATATTCTTAAACTCTCGGACAGTGCGATCTCTCTGTGGGTTATGATTGTTGTCATATTAATAAAAATATATTAAAACGTGTAATTAAAGTAAAAATGCTTAATAAACAGGCCTTTCGAAAGGAAATAAATAACAAAAACTCTGGGTGTCTTGTTCATAATATTTATTTTCATATAAAAGCAACAGAACTTAAATTACATCCAGTTTATCAGCAACAGAGCGCACGAGTGTGAATCCCGCGATATCTGCAACTGTTCTCGCAGGTGTCTGATCCACCACAAGAAGCGAGAACTGTCCGGCTTGCCTGCACTTTTTTCACTCCTCCCCTCACTGCAGCCGCCTAGTCTCGCCTTTATTTCAGGCGAGGCAAGGCGCATCTCAAACAAGCCTAGCGACAGAACACTAAAGGCTTGTTCGAGATCCATTGGCGATATGCAGACTGATCAGCATATGACATCAAAGTACTGCGAGAACGATTGTAGAGCAAACTACTCCTTATGCTTTTGAATCTCTCTCGCGGTACTTTGATGTCATACACCGATCGGTCTGCGCAGCGCCAATGGATCTGGAGCAAGCCTTAAATAGTCTGATTCATTTTGGTGAACTGGTTTGATTCAAATGAGCCAATTCAAAAATGATTCTCTCTCGCGGTACTTTGATGTCATTCACCGATCGATCTGCGCAGCGCCAATGGATCTGGAAAAAGCCAATAGTCTGATTCATTTTGGTGAACTGGTTTGATTCAAATGAACCAATTCAAAAATGATTCTCTCTCGCGGTACTTTGATGTCATACACCGATCGGTCTGCGCAGTGCCAATGGATCTGGAAAAAGCCAATAGTCTGATTCATTTTGGTGAACTGGTTTGATTCAAATGAACCAATTCAAAAATGATTCTCTCTCGCGGTACTTTGATGTCATACACCGATCGGTCTGCGCAGTGCCAATGGATCTGGAAAAAGCCAATAGTCTGATTCATTTTGGTGAACTGGTTTGATTCAAATGAATCAATTCAAAAATGATTCTCTCTCGCGGTAGGCCTACTTTGATGTCATACACCGATCGGTCTGCGCAGCGCGACAGGTGAATTGCTTTGATTCAAATGAACAAATTCAAAAATGATTCAATGCTTTGAGTGGTTTGGCTTCTAGTGCAGCTAACTTTTGTTCAGTTGGATAGCTTGACTGTAGTTTAGTGTATGTTTTGATGCTGCAATTTAATTATATTTTAAAGTATCCATTCATACCAGCGAGCTATTTTTTCCTTGTCATTTGCATAATATAAACATTCATACAGGTGTTTATCCTGAATAAGAAGGTCATGTTTAATGGTTCTCATTGTTAGGCTTTCAATAAGAATAGCAGCATATCAAATATCCTCCTAATTTTACTCAATACAGGGCTTAAGTTATTTCATTTTTTAATTGTTGGTGAGAATAAATAGTACTTATCTCATTCCATAAGATATAATAAGATTTTTTACTGAGAAGGGGTTTCTTTGTATTTGCTGCTTTCACAAAAGGATTTCAAGCCAAATAGGTCAATTTCTGAGTGAGAATAATCTCTGGAGCACACAGAGTTTATTCACAGCCCCTTAATCTGTCGGCACAGATTACGCAACACAGACATTGTTGATCTAATCATATCATTTTGTACTCTAATTCATTGTGTATTGTGAAATGTATTTGGATGAATTGGAAAACAAAAACGCTCAATAAATATATGAATACTTAAATGTCTTTGTTGTATTCTACAAAAAAAATTAAGTCCCAAACACCCACAGCAAATAACATGTGCCTATAATTATAACACAATACCTTCTCAAGGCATCTGGTTATTTACCTCCCATCTCTTACCTAACATACCTAAATTTAGCACTATTAAATTGAAACCTATGCTGAGAAAATGACCTTTAATGAAATTTTGAGAGCATGTTTCATTTTATTCACCCCCTCTGCTTCTCATTCTGCACACTTGTGGGGTTCGCTCGAGCCATGGCTGGATTTGTAAGCGAATTTTAAATCAAGGCGTTTCTTCCCCAGCAGTGCTCCTGTTTTTCAGAGACAATGCTCCAGCACCACACGAATCCTCTGGGTCTTTCGTCCTTTTCCTTTGAACACTACACCAACCACTGGGCCCTCGGCTGCCCCAGACCTCCAACATGGTCTATGCTAATTTTCAACTAGAAGCTGCCCTCGCCATACGGATGAGAGACCAAATTCATCTGAAAGTATCACTGTCTCTCACGAGAGGCCAAAACGGTCCTTTAAACGGGCATATGGCGGCAGCAGATGTGGCTGTTTGGAGGTCAGTTTTGAGAGGGTGGATGAATATGCGTTGTTTTCAGTTGTTGAACAAATCACTGTATTCTCTCTAAAATAGAGATTTTACAAGTAACTGTACAATTTTACAAGTAAAAATGTGCTTATTGTCACCTGACTGATACTCTCCTTTACATTTTGACTGCCGAATTGGTGAATATTGTTGAATGGATTACAAAACTAAAAATCAAATAAGCTAAAATATGTAATAAATGCAAACGCAAAGGATGGACGACACGTAATTAAAGGAATAGTTCACCCAAAAATGCGAATGAAAAGAAATCCATAAGAATCGAGCAGTTTAATCCAAGTCTTACGAAGAGACAAAAGGAAAAATTAGGTTCATTTATTCTCATGTATCAAGTCAAGTCACTTTTATTTATATGGCGCTTTATACAATATATATTGTTTCAAAGCAGCTTTACAGTGACAACAGGGAAATGATGCATTCCAGCTGTTGTTCACCGGAAGTCATTCAGTTCCAGTGTAAAGATGATCTATTATATATATATCCGTGTGAATGGGTATTATTTTGACACTGTTGTCGCCTGTTGTCGGGTTACTTCAGAGATTAGCATATGGTTTTGTATAAGTAGAAACCCTGGTGTATATTCAAATGATTGTGCTTCCCCCCCTCAGGGGCGTGGGACTGGGGGGATAAAGGGTACTGAGTAACCAGGGCCCGAGGCAGGGGGGGGCCTTAGAAGTCAGTTTTCTATACATACACTTACATGGTTTGCAAGATGGTTTGTACCCAGGGCCCAAAATTTGGTGCTACGCCCCTGCCCCCCCTCATATCCCCCTGAGACAATTTTATTTCTGGAAAAATTCCTCCTATGATGCAAATTGACGATATTTGCATCATAGGAGGAATGTTTGAAATTAGGCTAAAGACTACAGCCAGCAGAGGGAGCTATTTCCACACATGGGGGATGGGAGATCACACTCAGAGCTCAGCTGGCAGCTACAGGCACTCATTTAAACGGAGCTATGGTGAGCAATGTAAGTCTTTTAATTTCTCAAATTTATTTCTATGAAAATTAAGCTTGCAAAGGCATGAACTGAAACGGGCCAGACTGAACTCTCGTTGTGAATGTATGCCGCGAGTGTAGTCACGATTACCTCAGCTCTCATCGCGGGAGTTCATCAGCTCATTTATCTGACTCCTGCAGTTAGTGCTCAGTGCTTTGATACTCGCGCGGTGACTCACTCATTATATTGAACAGACACGTTCAGTTTTTAATTGTAGTGTCTTCAACTCAGTCACAGTAATCCAGTAGGTGGCTTTGGAAATGGCCTCACAGGGCAGAGAAGCATTCTGGGAATTGTAGTCTTTCATCCCCATGAGACAAAAATACATTTTCTGTCTTTTCTCAGTCTAGAAGGCACCAAATTCAAAAATGATTTCACATTTCTACTACATTGATGACCCAGTTTAAATACAGATTCAGCTTCCCAGCGCTGAAGTACCCCTTTAAATATATAACTATACTACGCTACAAGTTACATGTTGTTCAACAATTTGACAGAGCACAAAAAAAAAGAAAAAAAAAAGGAAAATATAAAAAAGTTAATCATGCACCAACAATATAGTAAATTACAATTTACTCATTCATTCACTTTAAATAAAAATGTTAATACGTTTTTAATAAAAAATGGAAAAACTTTTTATACGCTTTGGCCGTTATTTTACATGACAAAGGCCTGAAAACGCAAACTTCAAAGTTCAAGTTCTTGACAATACTGTAATCATCTCTGCGTAAACTACAAAAAAGTGAATTTTTGAAAACAGTGTCATGCACACGTTCAGTATATAGAAGTGACATTGCAATACTGGCCTGGCAGCAAAATATTAAATACTGAGTTTTTAGTCATTTTTGCAGATCCGTGTGAATGGGTATTATTTTGACATGTTGTCGCCTGTACAAAAAAAATGCAAAACATTTTTTGGTACATCATTGTTGTGTAAACGTACCTGAGTCCAGTAAGTCTGCCCAATGGAAATTAAATGGCATGAACCTCTGGAACCAGCGCTGTAACTTCAAACTGACTTCACACACGTGCATAATGCATTACTTATATACTCAGCAAAAAAAGAAACACCTTCTCACGTTGCTGCTTTTTTCCAGCAAATTTCTTAATCATTTGAGTAAAAATCTGTATGAACATAAAAATATTCAACAACTTAGACAAACATTTCGCAGACATTTGATGAATAGAAATGGAATAATGATTCCTTGAACAGAGCAGGGATCAATATCAAAAGTATAGCAGTCCGTATCTGGTGTGACCACCAGCTGCTTTAAAGGTGCCATGTGTAAAAATTGATGTAAAAATATCCAAAAAATGACCTACACGCATCAAAAGAATGAGAAGAAATAAGGGCGATGATGCCATAAAAAAAATGTCAAGTTATAGTGCTGCAGAGATATCAACCTTAATTAGCAGTAGAATTACTACCCCCGACCCGTCAGGTATCGTAATACCAGTCTCGGCCATGGGAGGCGGTATGCGGGCAACATAATCACCAGCCAACCTGGCGTACTTGAACCTGATGTCAATCGTGTGGAAAGTACAGCCCACTACTTCATTTTAGTTCAGGGAAGAGAGTGGATGGATGGCCGAAGCCCTTGGCCCCTTAAATGTATCTGATATGATAAAAATAGCTGTTTTTACCTGACCGGAAAAAGCGGAAGTGCGGGCGCCTGGCGACTGTGTCCCGTCCCGTCATAATAAAAGTCCCGGTACTCGCGAGCCGTTTAGAAAAGGCGCCCTCCAGTGGACGAAAAGTTGCATAGTGCACCTTTAAGTGCTACAGTGCATCTTATCCTCATGGACTGCATCAGATCTGCTAGTTATTGCTGTGAGATGTTAGAACTCCGCTTTTCTACCAAGGCACTTGCAAGTTCTCGAACATGTCTGTGGGGACACATGGTTACATGTGGTTTGCCACTGCAAGGGCGATCAGCTGTCCTTCCTGTCTCCCTAGACCACTGTTTTAAACATCTTAAGCCGGGTGCACACTGTGCGATTTTCCCCACGATTTGGCCGTCTGAGAGAAATTTTGCAAATCCTAAAAGATTCCTCTGATCCTTGGCTAAAATCTGACGTCTTTGATCGTTAGTTTGACATGTTCACCCGCAGCCGATTAATGACGGCTGCGATCAAATTTTCCCTCAGACGAAATTCTTGCAGTGTCAGAAGATGTGGCGCACAATCCTGCAGTGTGACTTCTCCTACACGACGGCCGTCAAATATCTCGGTTTTTCAAGACAAACTATGACCAAAATGAGAGCTAGAACATTTTTTGTAGCCACCATTTCAGTCCCGCATGTAATGCAGCTCACTGTCACCGAACACGTCATTCATGGATGATATAAAACTCCGGACGAGTTTTCTTGCGTGTTTGCATTTTTAGCGCCCTTTGACTATCGTCGACATTAATGACAACTGAGATCTTACAGAGTGACATGGCTTACATCGGGGATCATGTTAGTACAGTCTGACAAGCAACATTCACAAAGGATTTTGAAAAATCGTACAGTGTGCAGGACCCATTACTTTATGGACATTGCACTTTATTGCTCTGGCCACATGTACAGTCCCCATGCCTCCCTGCAGTAGGTCTACGGTTTGTTCACCCAGGTGATCAGAAACCAAAGGTCTCCTTAATGTCCTATAAGGTATTAGAACTGACATTAATTGTCTACCACTTGTAAACTGTTAGTATCTTAAGGACTCTTCAACCAATGCATGTGCACTCATTGTTTTTGGTTAATTGAACAAGTCAAGTCAAATCCCCCCAAAAGCATGAAAAACATCAGTTGCGTCCGAAATTGCATGCTGTCTCATATAGTTTGAATGCGTGATATTTCGCTGGCAAGAATCTTCAGAATCTCACCGGGGTAGTTTATAATACTATGTATTATAGGACATACTACTCTGTTGCCGTACTTTTTCGCATGATACATACTGTAAAGAAAAAAGAAAAGTTGACATAACTTAAAATTGTAAGGCAAATTGTTGTACAGCTTTTTTTTGAGTTTACTCAACTTTTAAACAAAGTAAAGTTCACTTAACTCAATTAACTAAGGTCACATGTCTCCCAATTTAAGATTTTTTGTTCACCTGATTGAGGTTTTATGATTTTTTAATCATGATTTTTTAAATTGTTTATGTTTTTTATGTCTCCATTATGATGATCAGTGTTTTCTTTGGTTGGGCAATTTGATGACTTTTTACTGTTAGATTCAACTGCTCAGTGATTAGAATAATCATTGTGTAGTGGCTTAATTCACTGATTTTATGACTAGTTTAATATAAGCAAAATACTATTAACTTTGTTTTATTGTGATTCTAGAAAATATCCCACATGGTTTTTAATCAGAAAAGCTGTTTAAAACAGATTGTACACAGGGATTGTTTAAACTCTTTCCTATAAATATATGCAAAGCTTATTTTGGATTTTATTTTTAAAATACAGTATACCGAATAATGGAAGTTTCTTTCTTTTTGTCTTCTTTTTTTTTGTTGCTTCGTTTATAATGAACCCTTTTACGGAACAACAACAACCAAAAAAAGGTAATCATGCACAAAAGACAATGTAAATCACCATTTAACCCTTCAGATCAATCTGGCCAATGAAAATTAAACCGTATGGCGCACTGTAATTCAAAACAGACTTTACATACATACATATGCATTATATGCGTATATAATCCTAATGCTGAACAGATCTAAACAGAGTGCAAAAAATAAATAAAGACAAATAGAAGCAACTAAATACAATCCAAATCATTGCCCTTCATTACTTCTTGACTTATAGCTCCTAGATACTCCTAGCTTTTACTTTCTCTGACTGAAAGGAACCACTTAGTAGTTGAACTGTTTTTAACCTATCTATCTGATGACACAGTGGAATTGATTTATTATAATTTTAACACAATAACTAAGGGAGTCGCCTTAATCAACTGTAAGTTTCTTAACATACTGCAGAAGGGAAAAAGAAGGGCACCATCATCTAAAGTAATATATAGGAGCAGAGAACAATTCACTGGTGAACAGTAACATTTATTTATGCTCCTGCACAAGTTGTCAGAGTTCACTCACAAGGCATCTGTTCAGCGTTTGGGAAACTTCTCTCACTTAGCTAACCTACGGGTAATGAATAAATGATTCTGAGTATGTCACATGTGACATCCATCAACACTTGTGTGAGAGACTTTTCAGCGCTAAGCGCTGCTCTAGATGCAGCTAATTAAAATTTTTGTGATAAAATAATTAGCCTCACTTGCAGACAATGGGCTGGAAAATTCCTCTTCCTAATAATTAAAATAAGAAGATAAGAAAGTGGGAAATAGTCTTTGTGGAGAGTGTGGCTTGCAATCCATTGCAGCTTTTGTGCAAAGCATGCTGGGTACAATGATGAAAACGCTTGACAATCATTTTGTAACGATGCGTCATTGAGAAATGTATAAATGCATCAATACATGAATAACACTAGTGTGTAAGCCACAAAAACTTATCAGAATGATCACAGAGGTGGCATTTGCTACTGGAATAGTCATTTTAAATGTATTATGGGACCCCTGTAAAGGTGAAACCCATGCTATATCAAACACACTATTCTTATGAGAACTAAAGCAGGATTCCCTGTTGAATAAGAGCTTTTCTTTGTAACGAAAAAAATGACATTTTGTCAAACCTGATGCTCAATTATCTTAGGGAAAGAGCTCTGTGGGGTTTCTCCATCAAAACCTGACAAATGTGGTATGTAAAAAAAAAAAGTTAACATAAAAAATTCTGCGAATGTGGCAACAAGAAATATGATTGCACATCAAAAATGACTGCGGTGACAGCTTTAAAAATATAACACGTTAACACATTGTTATCAATATTGTTAATCAAAAAACTAGTGTTTAGCATCAGCCTTCTTAAAATGCCAGTTTGGGTAGCATTCAAATCTGAGCAGGATCCAACACCCACTAAACATCTCTTCGTGTTTCCATGCTGTGAAATTTTATGACCCATGCAGGCAGTCTTAGAATGATGTACTATCTGCCAAAGATGGTCATGATCTAATGCAAAATGTTCCTTTAATGATCCAGCACCTTACATACTGTCTCCTGTTGACATATTATTGTATTTAGGCCGTATGAAGCTTCACTCCTTTAACACTGCAATATAATTTTCTCTTGCATTGTATTACTTAAATCTTGATAGACCAAGAAAATGGGGGAGAACCGAATGTTATGATAAGAACGAGCTTATTGCTGAAGCTCTGATAACAACTTGTGGATTATTATTCCGCTATTGAAGGAAAGCATTGTTGCAATCACATCAGTTCACAGAAATTTAACACATAACACAAAGAAATCATGTAGGATAAAAGCAAAAGGATTTCTCATTACTCTCTTTTGGGAAATCCTTAGAGAGTTCCTTTGTTCTTGTAATCTTCTAAAGTCTGAATGAAGCAGAAAGTTTTTTTTTTTTTTTGTGTGAAAGTAATTTATTTTTTAAAAGCACACACTCTCAAGCCCTATTTTCACAACTTAGAAGACAATTTTGGGCAGGAAATGTGTTTCAATTCATTAGAGTATACTGCTTAGAGATCAGTAGACAATTGTCACATGCCTGTCCTGTCTTGTGTGCACATGTGGGGTTTGTCAGTATGGCCTTTGTGCTTCCGTCATTGTCTGATCCCTCCCCCTTGTTATCTGATTAGTGTTTCATTTCTCCCACCTGTGCCTTCTGTCACGTAACACTAAAGAAACTAAAGTGAGAACTCAATTGCAGAGAAATGTGAATTTATTAAACATAAATTAAACAACACAAAGGCCATACTGACAAACCCCACATGTGCACACAAGACAGGACAGGCATGTGACAACAATTTACTAATTCAGAGTCCAGTTTACTCGACTATCAATCTGGCCACTAAAATGAAACTGCATGGACCTCTGAAATTAGCTCTGTAACTACAAACAGGCATTATACAGTATATGAAAAACGTATTATTGCAAACTTATTCAAATGGTTATCAGAAAGCATTTGCTATAATTGCCAGCCAGTTATGCATTAAAATATGTGCACATTAACCTTGCAAGGCCTCAGAATGAAGCTTTTCCATTCGAATCTTCATACAACGGCAAACTAACAATCTCTTTTTTTCACTTAATGGAATGGCGGTATAAAACCCTCTATTTATAGGACTTTTGTCTTATAATGACTCTGTTAGGTACCAATTATTCACTAAAACAATTGGAAAAGATATTTGGATCGCCTCCAGATCATCCTGTGTATGTTTTTTTTATTATTATTTTTACGATACCTTGCAATCATTTTAGACTGCAATTATTTAAAAGCTTATTAAACAAAGTGATTGTTAGCTAAGACTTTGGGAAAATGGCTTCATTTAGCTTATCTCATTAACAAAGCTGAACTATAAAGAGGAGTGCGAGTATATCCATGCCGTTCATGATTATATACTTTAGGGGATTCTTAAAAAGGTAGCTACTAAGTTTTCCAAGCCTCCTACTGAGTCTTCATTCCTGTGCATGAAGATATGAGAAGTGTTTGGCTTGATTTTGTGTAATTTATCAAGTCCAGGGGGTTTCAGGCTTTGTTCTCGCTTATTGATACAAAGGGAGTGTTTTCAAATGGATTGTGATTATGCTAATGAAATACATTGGGCAATAGGCTAACGGCTACAAATGAGCACTTTTCATCTCTAATTATTCAAACCGTGGACCACAACGTGGCAACCTCAGATGGGCTTTTTAGTCTATACTTGCAAACAAATCGGATAAACATAAAAGCAATGCGCTTAAAACAATCACAAAAAAATGACAACGTACCACGCAACTCAAAGCATAATGGCTACTTCGCTAACATCGCATTCAGTCTAATGCAATGCTATTGGGCAAACACAAAAATCTTCTCAGCATGGGGTTATGAACATGTAATTGATCAAGAAAGGGAACGAGGGAGAGCTCTCCCATTCACAAACGCACTGAGTCACTAAACGCCAGCCTCATATTTACCAAACTCCTTTTCAGTGGGGCTGGTTGTTGTGCAGGCTTGAGGCAGGCAGCTGCATGTAAATGAAGCAGCATGCCTTTATACGCCTTTGTTAATGCCAGGTTTTGCGTGATATTTTAAGATCTGGAGCAGTGCTGAGAAGGTGTGCCGGTGCAGTCTGACTCCGAAAGACGTATATAGTATTTCTGCAGGTCATGATTTAAAAGTGGTTATGTCTGTAACTTGCAGACACACACACACACACACACACACACACACACACACACACACACACACACACACACACACACACACACACACACACACGCTTCAGTGAGTTCTGTGTGCATGTATGTGTGTTATGAGAGGTTGAGAGCTCACTAAATGCACAATGTGCTAAACATTCACTACAATTATAGAGATAAACACTACAAAAATAAAGAACTATATATGTCTGGAGGGGATATTTGTTTTAATGACCCTGCAAGTTCGAGTAAACCATCAAGAGTTATGAGGAAAACATTTCTATTACTTTTTATTTTTAATTATGAGGAAAGAACAAAGCACTAAACTTGGTTAAGGTATGTATCTGGGGATAGAAAAGGCAAAAAAAAAAAAGAAGAAGAAGAAGATGAAGAAACAAGCAACAGATTTTTTTACACACACACACACACACACACACACACACACACACACACACACACAAAAAAACATAGAAAAAAGCATAACCTACAATATAATCAGTTATTAATATAACAAAAATAAAACAATTGACAACATTTTAAACACATTTTTAATAACATGAATATATGAAATTAAGGGCTGGGCATCATTTTGGCCACTACTGTATATTGTTCCTAGTGTTGATGTTCAGGTGAAGTGAATAACATTATCTCTTCATAACGGCACATGTTAATGGGTGGGATATATTAGGCAGTCCAAATAAGTTGATGTGTTAAAAGCTGGAAAAATTGGCAAGCATAAAGGAATTGAGCGAGTGTGACAAGGAACAAAACTTGGATCCTCCCATTCATGTGGATGTTACTTTGACACGTACCAGCATTGTTGCAGACCATGCACACCCTTTCATGGAAACGGTATTCACTGGTGGCTGTGGCCTCTTTCAACAGGATAATGCACCCTGCCGGAAAGCAAAAAGGTTCAGGAATGGTTTGAGCTGCACAACAACGAGTTTGAGGTGTTGACTTGGCCTTCAATTTCCCCAGATCTCAATTCAGTCGAGCATCTGTTGGATGTGCTGAACAAACAAGTCAGATCCATGGAGGCCCTAGCTTGCAACTTAAAGGACGTAAAAGATCTGCTGCTAACATCTTGGTGCTAGATACCACAGCACAGCTTCAGGGGTCTAGTGGAGTCCATGCCTTATTCCTTGCCAGGTCTGGGCTGTTTTGGCAGCAAAAGGGGGACAAACACAATATTAGGTCATTGGATATATTATATGTTTGACCCCCTTTCGCCTTCAGAACTGCCTTAATTCTACGTGGCATTGATTTAACAAGGTGCTGAAAGCATTCTTTAGAAATGTTGGAAATATGTTGGAAATATGTCCCATATTGATAGGATAGCATCTTGCAGCTGATGTAGATTTGTGGGATGCACATCCAGGGCACGAAGCTCCCGTTCCACCACATCCCAAAGATGCTCTATTGGGTTGAGATTTTGTGGGGGGCATTTTAGTACAGTGAACTCATTGTCATGTTCAAGAAACCAATTTGAAATGATTCGAGCTTTGTGACATGGTGCATTGTCCTGCTGGAAGTAGCCATCAGAGGAATGGTACATGGTGGTCATAAAGGGATGGACATGGTCAGAAACAATGCTCAGGTAGGCCGTGACATTTAAACGAGGCCCAATTGGCATTAAGGGGCCTAAAGTGTGCCAAGAAAACATCCCCCACACCATTACACCACCACCACCAGCCTGCACAGTGGTAACATGATGGATCCATGTTCTCATTCTGTTTAAACTAAATTCTGACTCTACCATCTAAATGTCTCAACAGAAATCGAGACTCATCAGACCAGGCAACATTTTTCCAGCTTTAAACTGTCCAATTTTGGTGAGCTTGTGCAAATTGTAGCCTCTTTTTCCTATTTGTAGTGAAGATGAGGGGTACCCAGTGGGTTCTTCTGCTGTTGTAGCCCATCTGCCTCAAGATTGTGCGTGTTTTGGCTTCACAAATTCTTTGTTGCATACCTCGGTTGTAACGAGTGGTTATTTCAGTCAAAGTTGCTCTTCTATCAGCTTGAATCAGTCGGCCCATTCTCCTCTGACCTCTAGCATCAACAAGGCATTTTTGCCCACAGGACTGCAGCATACTGGATGTTTTTCCCTTTTCACACCATTCTTTGTAAACCCTAGAAATGATTGTCCGTGAAAACCCAGTAACTGAGCGGATTGTGAAATACTCAGACCAGCCCGTCTGGCACTAACAACCATGCCACGCTCAAAATTGCTTAAATCAACTTTCTTTCCCATTCTGAAATTCAGTTTGGAGTTCAGGAGATTGTCTTGACCAGGACCACACACCCCTAAATGCATTGAAGCAACTGCCATGTGATTGGTTAATTAGATAAGATTAGATTAGAAAGGTGTTCCTAATAATCATTTAGGTGTGTGTGTATATACAGTATATATATATACAAGGATTTCATTAAATATTTTTGTTCTGAAGATGAACTAAAGTCTTATGGGTTTGGAACAACATGAGGGGGAATCAATTATGACAGAATTTACATTTTTGTGTGTAAAAGGGTGTCCAGTTGTCAAGCAACCGTTTTATTTTGCTTGTCTATGTTTATAATGAGTGTTGATCCAGAATTTCCAAAGTCACTGCTGTCAAATTGAACATTTTTGTGTTGCTTCTTATACTGTACTTATACTACCAGCGTGGCTTACAGTTTGGATCCAATGGTTAATGGATGATAATTCAGTCAGAAACAATCATGACTAATAACAATGTGAATGTAAATTTTGACATTAATCATAAGACAAACATCTTTTTTTATGTTCATAATTATAATACAAACAACATTAACTACCATTAACATTAATGAAAGACCAAATGAAAAGGTTGAGTTGTTTACACTGACAAAGCATAAAAAAGTTATAACATTTACAGAATATACTGGATAATGAAGTGCTGTCTAATACATAATTATATACTGTAATATTTCAGGAAGCAAGTTTGATTTATAAACTGTGGTTATTATCTGCACTATATCAAAAGGCTCAGACAACAAGATATGTAGAAGGCAGCTTTCTGTCTGAGTGTCTAACCTCGCTCTATTTCTTTCGTTATTTATTATTCAGCTAAGAGTCCCTAAATAGCCATTGTTCAAGGCGGGACCTGGATGTGTTCACATGCATATTTTGACACACTAATTAGTCCTGGTTGTGCATGGCTGCTGAATTGGGTGGCATCAGTAAACAGACATTAAAGCTGAGCTAAAACAAAATAGTCCATGCTAATGAAGGAACTGGTTTAGGTTTTATATTTAAATCAAAATATGAATGATTATTTTAAAATGCCACAGTATTTAGTTTGATAATTAATAATAATTTACAGAGGGACTGTTCACCCAGGGTGCATTTATTTGATCAAAATAAATTAATAAATTGCAATGTATTTCTGTGATGACAAAGCTGAGTTTTCATCATCATTACTCCAGTCTTTAACGTCACAGGATTCTTCAGAAATCATTATAACATGCTGATTTGATCAAGAAACATTTCTTATTATAATCAATGATTAAATTGTGGACATGAACAGTAAGATGAGCAACATTTATTTGATATAGAAACCTTTGTAAGATTATAATGTCTTCACTGTCACTGTTGAATGTTTAATTGCATATTTGCTGAATAAAGGTATTATTAAAAAAATAAAACATAAAAAGAAAGCATAATGGCCCCAATTCTTTGAACGGTAGTGTATATGCTGTGTAAGTTTATAATGTGCACTGGGAGTTAAATGAGAAGCAGTAAAAGATGACTTGGTTTCATTTTATCAGGAGTCCACAACATTTCAATATGAGATTCAATGAGACATACTATTGAATTTGCACTGGGCTGAATTTGATTTCTTGGAAAACATTTGTACATCTGTGCTGGGAATAAACGTGACAATGTATTGTGATGCGAGCAGGAGAATGAAAGAATGAATAAATGTTTCTGCTATGACGCTACAATTGAGAATGCATAGAGTCAGCAACTTTAGCGTAATGCTGTAGATTTTAATATTTCTCTGTTTATCTGTTTGACCAATAGCATGTGAGCAGACTGTTTGGTAAACTTGTTAGAAAACTGCTATTATTTGCAGTCTGTTTGTTGCCTTTAGAGGTCATAAATGACATCTCACCTTTAAGACTTTTCTTTATTGCAATATAAATGCTGGTTCGAAATTCTTAGCACACGCACTCTGCCATGCTCATCTCTAATGCTTAACCTGTATTTTATTTGCCTTCTCATATGGCACTAGAATTCATCAGAGTTCTCCAGTTAAATATATGAAGCTTAATGCTGTATATAAATGCAGATTAAAAAACTGAGTTTTTTTTTCTTTCCCTCCACTGAAAGTCTATGCAACTGCCATTCAAAGAGATTGTAAAACTAATCCATATGAATGGAGCAGTTAAGTCCAAATTTTCTGAAGAGACTGGATTGCTTCATATGATGAACAGATTGAATTTAGGCTTTTATTCACATATAAACATTGATCAGCAAACATAAAAATAAGACTTACTTGACTTACTCATTGGTTCTTACTGAAGCTCGAATGTGCTGCGTAACACAAGAATGAACCTTATTGGTACTCGCAGGTCAAGTAAGCATAAATTAAATCTGTTCATCATGTAAAGTAATCGTGTCTCTTCAGAAAATTTGCCCTAATCCGCTCAATTCATAATTACATTCTCTTTATGAACTTTTTAAAGTGTCAAATTGGTAGTTGCGTAGCTGTCTATGGAGGAACAGGAAGCTTTCAAAAAAAAAAAAAAAAAACAGACTTCCCAAACCCAACTTCCAGCAAATTTAGATTTGCTCTGCAAGTATTCTGGCAAAGAACCCATTCAAGCCCATGTCTAATCTGTCATAACCGCGGCACCAATCAGAAATGTTAAGGCGGGCTTTACACAATGATGACAGTGCAGCAAAGGTGAAGCAGATTTTGTACATTACAATTATGGATGTTGTGGTGAAACATCACTCGTTTGAATCAGCTATCGCGTCTGTTTTAAGCAATTTAAACTTTTCCTTTCCGTTAAAGCCCGAGTAAAGAACAACACTTTGCTAGCAGATGTGAATTACATCGGCTACTTTGATGAGGAGGATGGGGAGTGTGATCATCATGCTAACACACACAGCAGCTCTGAATCTGGCCTTTCTCTGCTTATTTCCTCACACTAGATCTGTAAGTCATGTAAAAATGTAAATAATTGAAAGTAAATAACTATTGTAACTGCTTAAGTCTAAAAATGTTCTAACACATCTGAAATGACTGAATTTGAATAAAGTTTGAGACACAATTATCCAAAGACTCATCAATATAATTTTATTTTCAAAATGTTGCAAATCGCATTCTAATCGCAATACAAACGCCTTATGATGGGGACAAATGCGATCAGAGCCGGATGTTTTCTGTTTGACCGTCAATCCGAGATGTCTCAGTCGGTCTGAGATGCTATTAAGTTTTCCAAATTTTGCAAAAATGTTAATGGGGTGGTAGTGGACAACAGCTATTATCATTTTTTTTTTTTTTTACAACAATGGCAAAAGTCGTCAGAAGCCACTGCAAAATCTTCCTCGAAATCACAAACTGAGAATTGCTGTCAGATGTTTCTCTGTCGTTCTGATCTCCTTCATCGCTCAGGGGTGCGTTTCCCAAAACCATAGTTGTTAAGTAAGCATCTTTGCTGGTTGCAATGCAATTTCCCATTGTCAAACAACTAAGTTGCTAACAGGTAAGCAACTATGGTTTTGGGAAACGCACCCCTGATTGGTTTTAGATCTATCCAATTGTACCCAGAGGCATTTGAGCAATGTCCATTGGCGACACCCTTTGGAAATGATTTGTCTATGAAGTTTTGCCAGAACATAACTCAGTTACTACTGAGAATGGTCTGGTTTTAACCATGCTATCATTTTCTTAACATGGCACTAAAATGCTGTTGTACTGTAGACCAGTGAACATCAGTGCCACAAGAACATTCCATCTCTGACGTCCCTGTCTGGCATTATTCAGCAGATTCAGAAGAATTTTCTTTCCTGCATGAGTCCACATTTTGACTCATTCGTTAAGAAACTGCCTAGCGGAATAACACTGTTTTCAACTCTTCCACCAAAAGATAGTCATCATAAAGGGCATAAACCAAAAGGGCAAATGCGCTTCCTTTTTTTTTCAATTTGTTTTCCATTTGTAAGTTCCCTCTACCAGCAGAGATAAGGCACTTTGCATCTTTAAGATGAAAATGACGGAGTCACAGAAAAAGGCTGTACCTGTCAGCACTTCAACAGTAACTATCTAATGATCACCTGGAGACCAGTGTAGAGTCAAGTGGCAACTGTGGGCAGCATAAGGATGCTTGTTCTATGAATATTAATGGTTTTCACAGAATTTAGTTTATTTATTTATTTATTTATTTATTTATTTATGATCAATACTCATTAAATGAGCCAAGGTAACATTGGCATGTTTCTTTTTCTCTCCCTTTACAGTGTTCTGTCAAAGCATGTCAGACCGCATCCCCTGGAGAGGGCTGATCAATTGCCCTGCCTTTATTGACAAAATGACACGGTTCTCCCATCCCACATCCAGCTCTGCGGTGGCTGCACACGAGAGGTAATGGAACCAGATGGGGGAACATATAAATGCCCAATGCTGCTCACCTGGGGGTGAATTTATACTCTCTAAAGGATTATTTCCTTCCGATCCCTATGTGTATAGTTTGGAGATATTAATGGGGTAATTTGTGCTGTGCATCTCCCGGGGAGCTTCATGGGAGAACTCCGGGAGGAATCATTCCTCACTTTTGGAGGAACTTATGCAGCTGGACTAAAACCGGACTCATTAAACATTGAAATTACAGCCACTAAGCTGGAGAATTTGAAATCTCCACATGTCTGCCGCAGGTAGCTGGTGGTGCAGGGTCGCATCCAGCCCACAATCGCAGCGTGAAATATCACATCAGTCAGCGGCGTGTCGCGTCCTCTCGTTTAGAGGTTGATGAATGCCACCCAGGAACTGAAAGATGAAAACTTGACGAAAGCTGTCGGGGAACATTTTGGATGGCGCGGTTGACAGGGCAAACGTGGCAGAGCCATATCACATGCTGCTCTCAGCAGCGGGTCCAGAGACATGCTCACCGTCACCAATTAAATGCAGCCTGCGATCACCTTGGATGGGCACAGGGCAGTGGTCTGAACAAGCGTGCTGTGTTCTGACAAATAATAATTAGCCTCAGTCTACGAGAGCATGAGACCAAGGAGAACAGATGTAAGCAATCTACAAGCACACTGCCATACTCAAGTGCATTTACATGCACTTTAAAAGCTCGATTGCAAGGAATTTAGCCTGCTGATGCCGTTTTTAAACTGAACATCTATTTTAACATCTTATCAGGCTTATTATAAACACCCGACTGCTTCTATAATAAGCCTAACTTACACAAAAAGGGGCATGTCTGTCTGCACTTAAAATAATGACAGCAAATTGATTTAAAGGTTTATGATGCAAAGCTATGGACCCCTTTCACATTTCTGGGACTCTCATAAGCGGAAGTCGTCATGGTTTAGGGAAACTTCTAGTGTTGAATGGAAACTACAAAAAAATAATTTTGCATTCCCATTTGCCTCAACTGCAAAAGATAAAATAAAAAATTATATATACATATATATATATATATATATATATATATATATATATATATATATATATATATATATATATATATATATATATATATATATATATATATATATATAATTAATAAAAAATCCACAAAAGAGCTTCATGACGTCCAACCGAAAAAAACAACAAAAAAATGTATAGATTGAGTAAGGTGGTCAGAGAAGAGACAGATTTTTTTACCATTGCTTTCTTAGCCGTTGTATTAGAAACATTAATTAATCAGCAGCATTAATTAGTTTACTGTAATTTTAATGCCAACTTAATAAGGTATAGAGTAATACAAATGCATTAAATGTATATGTATATAACATTTGCTTGTTTTACTATGCTAATAACAATCATCATAGTCTGTGAAAAGAGTCCATTGCATTGCAGTTACAACTTGGTTAAAATGGATTGTGGGTGGCTAGTTAAAAATACCATGCACAAAGTGGTTTGGTGAATTTGTGCCCAAAGCGATCTCTAAATATAGATTTGACTTCCTTTTTCATAACCCTACCAAAATTTGAGGCCATTTCAGGGCATAATACTAAAGCCTTTCAGTTGCTCAAAGCCTTTCATTCAAGCTCATATCTGCTGCATGTCTTCATATTCTCAGTAAAGTCAGAGACTTGGATTTGGGCTTCTGGGAATTACCCAGGGCTTTTAATCAAGTAATAGCTATACAACACCAGGGAGTCTTTGTTTGCTGTGCAGGGCTGTGCTAAAACAGGATCAACATAGAAAATAAAGTTAACACCAGAGGGTGCCAAAGCTTTTTGTGTTCCTACATATCAAATCACTTATGTTTTTAACCTCTCCTCCCCTCCTTCCCCCCCTTTTTTCTTTATTGCATTTTATGTAGATATATATAAAAAAAGGGGTTAATAACCCTTTTAATAGATCACACAACTTGAAAATGTCTGCATTTTCTGTCTCCACCTCAGGGAAATGAACCCAGGATGCTGTTAAGAAGCTTGGCCGCATTCAACTGTCAAAACAGAACTGTTCAAAGGCTTTATTGGCCAGAATTTAAAAGCAGCAGGTAGTCTGTGTGAGGCCAACTCTCTGAGTGATAGGCTTTTTTTTTTTTCTCTCATGAGTGTCCAGAGATATTGCAGCGGACATTTCCACCACAGTCATCATCCGTAACGCAACCCCATGGCATTGCCTTGAATGACCTGCCAAATCGACAATAATAAACTCTATTAGTAATCACCTCAAATGCTCAGGCTGTGGCGTTCGTGCATTCCTCCAGCTGCCAAAATCATTTGGGAGTTTGGAGGTGTGGTTGAAACGCTGACAGCAGCAAAAAGAATGGAGGTGTGGAGGTAGAGAGTTCAGATAAGGAAAGTGAACTTACTGCATGCAGAGCTGAAACAAGATCAATTTTCTAGGCCAACATGGGATTGTGTCAATTTCAGACACCCATCAAGACACCACAACCTATTTACTATGACAGATATACTAGGGTCAACTTTGGGTCTGACGGTCCACTGGGAACTTTAGAAAAGCGCAGAAGTCACAACCACACGTCATCCATGAGGCTACTCATAATTACTAAATAGACCATCTTGAGGTCTAACGACAAATGGGTGGGGCTTTTGAGGTCATTAGCACTGGAGGACAAGTCACGTGTTCAATCCGTTCTCATTCGCAAGGCGTCAAAATCCAAAGCATGGTCAAGTGCCTTCCGCCTCACAATGAAGACGCTAAAGGTGCCCCAAGGCGTCATTTTTCGCCGCTCTGGGTGCTCCATTCATTTCAATGAGAAACCTTTGGCGTCATACACAGACGCATTTAATTAAGACACTGGAGAGCCAATGACATTTTACAATCAATGCTGACGTAATGACGCAGTTGGTCACAAGACATACGAGAGCCAATGCAATTTGACTATGAAATCTCACGTAACGGGCGGCAATATTTGAAATTTGATGTGTTCATGATCTTCGGCGGATGGAGATGCCTATCGCTTTTGGAGATTTTCTTAATGCAAATCTATCGTTTGGCCTCGGAAAACTTGGATTATTTAACTTTTTTGAATAACTCGTGGATGCAGTCGTATGTTATATCATGTTCACACAAATAGGTAGGTTTAGGGATGGGATGGGGTTGGGTTACATGTTAAACGTGTCTAAATAGTGTAAATAAAATAAATGTAAATTAAATTGTGCTTGCTGATTAAATTGAGAATCACACAACATGTCATAATGGCAAAATTATAAACCAATAAATAATTTCAATAAAAAAATAAAAAAATAAATTTCATCATGACGATAATATTCCCATACCCATGTATGACGCCAAAGGTGTCTTATTGAAATGAATAGAGCACCCAGCGCGTCGAAAAATGACGCCAAGGGGCACCTTTAGCGTCTTCATTGTGACGCAGAAGGCACTTGACCATGCTTCAGATTTTGACGCCTCGAGAGTGAGAATGGGTTGCAACGTTGCACATTTTCCCATTAATAATTGTAGAGTTTCATACATAAAGTGTGGTTCTAGCACACATACCTTTTAGTATATTGCCACAGACACTAAAAATAATTAGCATACTGACAGCAACTAAAATAAGATCTTTAGTGTAGAAAAGACTTTACAGAAATGAAAATATTAACAAATCCATTTATTATTATTATTTCTTTATTCAATGTTTGTTTGCCAAGGCCAATCTGTGCCTTGTCACTTAAAAGATGCTGTCAGTAGTGTATGCCCATGCACATTTTAGACCACAAATTAAACGATAACTGTCTAACAATAATTATGCTAGCACCACATCAATGGATGATAATGTTCTGTTTATCATAAACGTGTCGTCTGCTAATTTAAATGCTTATAAAGTCAGGTAGATTCTGATTGGCTGTCAATGTTTTATCATTCTTAGGGTGAACGGGGCTTAAAAGTGGCATACGAATACTAATGAGATTAAGCTGGATTTCACAGAAACAGATAACAATTCACAGAAAAAGAGCTGTGTGTGTGGAAGAGACACACACTGTTGCTTTCCACAACGGATGACAACCACAACAACCACTCAGCAAAATTCTGCCGCCTAGTTGAATCTCATTATAATACCCATTACCGAAATGAAAACTTCTGCGCAACAAGTGGAGATGCTTCCTCTGTATTACACGATACTCAGTGTTGGGGAAAGTTACTTTGAAAACTAATGCATTACAATATTGCGTTACTCCCTTAAAAAGTAACTAATTGAGTTACTTAGTTACGTTTTAAGAAAAGTAATGTGCTATGTTACTTTTGCGTTACTTTTTCTCACCTTTGTTTTTTATAACAAAAAAGTTATATTTGTGTGCAAATGTAAAGACCTCTTCACACCAAAATTTAAATAATAAATGTCAGGCCAAGGTGAAAATGCAAATTCATGCATGTACAGTAGAGGGCGCAGCTCAAACAAACCTTTCAGCTGTGCTGCTGTTCTGGATAATGAAAGAAAAAAAGATTAACACTCCTACTTCTCAGATAAAAACAAAAAATCTAAAGTAATTTATGCTTGTGGTTAATGAATCATCACATATTAGTAGCAAGACATTGGTCAATAAATGCAGCTTAAAAGCATATATATATATATATATATATATATATATATATATATATATATATATATATATATATATATATATATATATATATATTTTTTTTTTTTACAGTTTTATTTTTAGGCTTTTTAATTATCAGAGGTTTGCCTTGTATTTTGATTTAGCATTTGACATGTGAGTACTAAATCTTTTTTGAGCAAATGAGAAAAATGCTCACATATAGTTTAGGACTAATAACCTTTTTACACACAACACCTACTCTTAATTTTTCTTAATATGAGGACAAAAGGGCTGTCAGTCAAATGAATGAGAAAAAGTAAAAGTAAAAAGAATTATGTAAATTTAAAAGTAATGCATTACTTTACTTTTTACTTGAAAAAGTAATCTGATTACATAACTCAAGATACTTGCAATGCATTACCCCCAACACTGATGATACTCTATGCTCTTATCACAAGCTATTTCACAAAATGGTGGAGGCGAAATCATCCTAAATGCCCCCACCATAACTGACATGTAGTCCCCCCCACCCCAAACTATGATTAACAGTGTTGCCCGTCCGTCGCCACATCTCACAGTGAGTGTCGCAAGCCAATATGTTTGCTAGCTAAACTTAATAAAAGTTCTGGCTGATCTATGGTTTGTCACAGGAGGTGGAGGATAAATTTTGTGGCTAAGTCGTACATGTCGAAGACATTTTGGGATATCTGCTAGAGATGCTGCCAGGAACGGCTCCCAGCACGGCAGGCGGCCACTAGGAGTGACAGATGTCTGATATGCTGGCATGGATTTGCCAAACCATGATTTGAGCCTCCTCCCTGGCTGAAGAGCCCCATTACAACAGAAGATTGAATGCTCCCACAACCATATGCAGCTTGTGATGCACCACGTAAATGACTCAAACACATTAGCCTGCATATAATCTTTTCAATTCATGATAAATGAATGATGAATCTACACCGCTAGATTTAGCTTGCAAGTCAGGATTCTTGATAATTATTCAGAAATAATTATTTAGTTTCAACTTCCACAAAATGCCACATTTGTTAGATAGATAGATAGATAGATAGATAGATAGATAGATAGATAGATAGATAGACAGACAGACAGACAGACAGACAGACAGACAGACAGACAGACAGACAGACAGACAGACAGACAGACAGACAGACAGACAGACAGACAGACAGACAGACAGACAGACAGACAGACAGACAGACCCTGGGCATTGGGGTACTTTTTTTTATCCCTGTTTGCACCAAACCCTGGTGGGTTTTCTGCCAAAAAGCTCTTCTTTAGTTTCTTTTGACCATAGAATCAGGTCCCTGAAGTTCCAGTCGTGTCTGACAACTGAATAGGCTGGAGTTTGTTTATGGATGAGCAAGGAAGATTTTTCTTGAAACCATCCTTATCAACATGTGACTTTTTAGGCTTTCTGACCCCAAGACTCAACTAATCTCTGCAATCCTGCAGCTTGAATCCTTGCAAGAGTCTTTGGCCACTAAAACGTTCCTCCTCACCATGCATTAGGATGATATTCAGACGAATTTGTAACATCTTCAGTTAAATGGAGATTCTTAATTATTGCCCTGATGGTGGAAATGGGAATTTTCAATGCTTTAGCCATTTTCTTAAAGCCACTTTCTATTTTGTGAAGCTCAACAATCTTTAACTGTACATCAGAGCTGTATTCTTTGGTTTTACTCATTGTGATGAATGATTAAAGGATTAATTCATGTCAATATAAAAATGTTACTGATATTTTACTCACCCTGATCTAATCCATGGTTTTTGAGGAAAAACATTCTAGGATATTTCTCCACATTATGGACTTTGATGGTAACCAACGTGTTGAAGGTCCAAATCAATGCAGTTTCAAAGGGCTTTGAAGGGATTCAGAGGCTCTGCAGGATCTTAGCCGAGGAATAGGATCTTTTCTAGTGAACCCTCTGTCATTTAAAAAAAAAAAAAAAAACATTTATATACTTTTTAACCTAAATTGCTAACCAACGTCGTTGTTTTACCTTTTTTTTTGCTAAAGGATGTTAATAATAGATGAGGATGTTAATAATGTGAGATTTGTAAACACGTGGACAGTACTTCTGCCTATACGTCTAACATGACCTTTCTGACGTGATTAGGTAATCCGTAGTCTGAGATGAATAATTTGGGTTAAAAAGTATATAAATATATATACGAGTAAATTGAGTATATGTATATGTATATATATAGATGAGTAAATTATCAGGAAATGTTCCTTTTGAAGTGAATTCATCCTTTAAGGGAATTTGACCTTTTGTGTTTCCTTATTTTTATACTTCTGTGGAACAGGAAGTCTTGGCTGGACTATTTCATGCTCCTAGTCACCCTGGCGTGCTAAAAAAGTTAAAATATGCAGACTGATCTCATGAAATGGCGCATGTATGACACGTGGCGTGTTTATCAATGGCATTTAATTCTATCCCCCTACACTGCCCCTATCCCTAAACCTACCCATCACCCATCACACACACACACACACACACACACACACACACACACACACACACACACACACACACACACACACACACACACACACACACACACACACACAGACACAGACACACACACACACACACACACACACACACACACAAAAAGGCAAATTTTGAACTTTTGCAGTACAATCGACTTGGATGTTTAAGTTATTTCAACTTAAATTATGTTAAACTGACTTTAATTTCTTTTCACTTTGGTACAATTTTCACAAGTAAGGTGTACATTTTCAAAACTCTTAGTACAAAAATCAAAACTGATCACACATGTAACGCAGCTATTCATTCTTTCAAAACCTGATGTAATGTTTTCAGTCCACATAATCATTGTTTAAAACACAAGATTATTGGAATATGTAATGAGAACATTTGGTTTAATCACCGAAACCCATCGGTATGATCTTGTTTCAGTTTAGTACTTTTAACAGTCAGTTCATCCAACAGCAAACAATGCAAGATACACGTTTCAAATCAGCCTTAGAAGTTCTATAATTTAAAGTACTATAATTACTTTACATTTACATAATCTATAATTTCCAAAATATCCATCCTATGTGTAATCAAGTGAAGGATCAAGACATCCTCTACAATCATTTGGGCAAATTAGTTTTTATTTTTCAGATATAATTGTAACATAGGTATATTTTCTATAATGTAACTAAATGAGAACAAAACATCACAATTAGTGCACACATTAATTTGGATCAAGCGTGTCTTGAGCATTTGGCCATAGATTCTCGTCCACATCACAATGAATGTTCTCATTGTTCAAGCACCTTGGAAAAAAACCTTTTGGCATGACGAATCCATGCTTGACATTGATGTCATCACATGCATCATCCATGGCCTGAAGGAGGGTGGCACGCTCAAGGGGATGGCGATCATAGACCTTCCACCTCCATGCTGAAAAAAATTCCTCAATAGGGTTGAGGAAAGGAGAGTATGGAGACAGGTAGAGGGTCATGAATCGAGGATGGGCCTGAAACCATGCTTGAACTACCTCTGCGTGGTGAAAACTGACATCGTCCCACACAATTACATATGTGACCCCTTCACCTTGACAGGCTAGCTCAATTTCATTGAGAAACTCAATAAGATGTGCAGCATTGTAGGAGCCAAATAATGGCCTACGTCCTAGGACACCATCTTCAGAGATAGCTGCGCACATAGAGATGTTTCCTCCACGTTGTCCAGGCACTTGGACAGTGGCCTGTTGGCCAATAATGTTACGTCCACGGCGACGAGTTTTGGCAAGGTTAAAGCCAGCTTCATCAACAAAAACGTACTTGTGGTGGTTCACATCAGCATCAAGCACCATAACCCTCTAAAAATATATATTTAGGTTCTTTTTACAGTGTTGTTCCAATATGTGATGCTTCAAATAGTAACAGTAAAACAATATATAGTATGGTGCTGTACCTGAACATACTCAGCCCTTAGTTGTTTCACCTGGTCATTGTTTCTCTCAAAAGGCACCAGGTAAATGTGTTTCATTGATACCTGGTGCCGCTTTAAAAGGCAGGCTACTGTTGGTAGGCTGATGGATACCACATTGGCAAAGGTGTCATTGTTCTCCTCAATTGCCTGCTTTATTTCTGACAGCCGTATATCATTCCTGGCCCTCACCATTTCCACCACTGCCAACTCTTGCTGGTCGGTCAGCACACGGCCACGACCACCGCTATGGGGTTTTCTGTTAAGTCTAAGCATAGAACAGAGAATACTATCAATAGATCATGCTGTACAAATAATGTAACATGTTTACATGCATTACAATTTACTGTGAATGTAATACAGTAGTATACATCTTCCACACTTACCGGTTTTCTTGGCGAAAGGTTCGGATGATAGAATTGACAGTTGATCTTTTTAGATTTGGCTCAACTAATCTGGCAGCTTCTGCCATAGTAAGGCCTCGGTTCACCACATGATCAACGATGATGGCCCGGACTTCATTAGAGACAACAGTTTGGCCTCCCCCTCTCCGATGACCAACCCTTTGATGGGCCCCATGCCCACCTCTCTGACCTCTCTGACGTATCCCATGCCCACCTCTCTGACGGATCCCATGCCCACCTCTCTGACCTCTCTGACGTATCCCATGCCCACCTCTCTGACCTCTCTGATGTAATCCCATGCCCACCTCTCTGACGGATCCCATGCCCACCTCTCTGACCTCTCTGAAGTATCCCATGCCCTCCTCTCTGACGGATCCCATGCCCACCTCTCTGATGATTCCCTCGTCCACGAGCTCTTCCATTTCCTTGCTGTCTGTCCTAGTCCATGTTGAAAGAAATTGCCAGTGTAAAAAGTTTACACCCTGACTTTTATATCTAATGTCCAATTGTGGTTACCCCATCTGAAATCAATTAGCAAAAACGAGTTTTCATCAGGTGTGGTTAATTTTTATGTTTGTACAAACACATATTTTATTTCTGTAGTTCTCAATCCATATACTGTATTGCTGAAATGGAAATATAGAGGTTTACCAAATGGTTCAGTGATTAACCATTAAGATCAGTTGGATTAAGTGTTGGTCAAATGTATTTACACAAATCAGATGAGAAGCATATCAAAAGTATTGTGAGCATTGCATTGTGAAAGACAATTACTTCATATGAAAGGTAATTCTTGATGACACACTGATTAAGTGTGGTGAAAAAGTGAATGTGTAATTTTGTGCGTTGTACTTAGTCAATTGAACATGTGATTACATGTTTGAAAAAACAGACTTTTTGATGATCTGATTTGAGTTTTGTACTAACAGTTGTGAGGTTTTACCACATACATGCGATAATAGTACCAAACCGAATAAAAAAAACTGTAAAACAATGTAAA
This sequence comes from Pseudorasbora parva, assembly GCF_024679245.1. Taxonomy (NCBI): domain Eukaryota; kingdom Metazoa; phylum Chordata; class Actinopteri; order Cypriniformes; family Gobionidae; genus Pseudorasbora; species Pseudorasbora parva. Next base: position 29,312,065 of record NC_090188.1, on the reverse strand, counting down.
AACATATGTTGCCATAACTTATTGAACATATTATTTTTTACAGTGTATCAATCACAAGAAACATTCTGCATTTTTATATTTTCCAAAAAACTTAATTTAGTATGTTTGTAAATCCATTTACATTGTGGACACACACACACACACACACACACACACACACACACACACACACACACACACACACACACACACACACACACACACACACACACACACACACACACACACACACACACACACACACACATGTTGGTCTATGTGGTTTACAGGGACTCCCCATAGGCGCAATGGTTTTTATACTGTACAAACCGTATTTTCTATCCCCTTACACTGCCCCTGCCCCTAAACCTACCCATCACAAGAAACATTCTGCTTTATTACTTTCTCAAAAAAACATCATTTAGTATGTTTTTAAGGCCATTTGAATTATGAGGACATTTGATATGTCCTCATAAACCACATTTATAGTGTAATACCAGTGTAATACCCATGTAGTTATACAAATTTGTGTCCTCATAAACCACATAAACAGGCTCACACACACACACACATACACACACACACACACACAATTGTTTGTTTTGGTATAGATATTCACGCGGAATCACACAGCGTAGTAATGCACGCTGAGATGATGGTTCGTTTCGGCGTAGATATTAATGTGCATAGCTCAAAATGCGTACAGATAACACACCACTTGGCTTTAGAAAGTGGCGTGTATGTTTACGCAAAGTCATGATGTCATGTTGAAATATAAATGGCAATATGCTTCAGAGATATTTTACTCATAAGATGTCGGGGGCCAACATGCTATGGAGAAAAACAGTTAGCCTATTTCATAGTTTCCCCCACTCAATTGTTCTTCTTCAATGAAAGGTTAGAATTTTGTGATTTTCTTTTTTCTTTTTAATGAAAGAGCCTTTGCTCAAATTTACCCAAGGTTGCAAATATTAGTGGATGAGAGTGTAGTCCCAAAGAATCATTATCTTAATATCTTAAAGACTTACAGTCACTTTTAGCAGATTTAATATAATGTAGTTTATATTTTGTGATGATGAAAGCAAATAAGTATTTGAGATATGCTATGCCCTACACAAGTATTTTATATGTATGCAATGGAATGAAAATAATCTGTCAGTTGTGATTCATTATGATGCTTTAAGAAAGTGTATTGTTTGTATGTGGACAAAGTTTTTGCTATAGAGGAATGCTATAACTGCCGAAAAATCAACTGTTCTGTCCATTTCCTTTTTTTAATAATAACCTTGTCTGCGTCTGAAAAAAACATTACTGGATTATTAATTGGATAAGTGGAAAGCCCAGACAGTTGTGGAAATAATGGGGGAGTTTGATTAATTTATTTCCCTAGCGAAGTCAAAAATAAATGATAAAACTTCTCCTCTAATGCAGAGTGAAAAGGTTTATCCTTTCACATAATGTTCTATCTAGCATTGCCCACAGTGACAAGCAGTTGAATTGAATTAGGAAGATGTGGCTTGGGGCTCTGCTACAGCTGTGGCTGTTTGATATGGGGTTTAAGGTGAGAGCAAAGCTGGCTGGACCTGAAAGCCAGTAAAGACACATTCAATATTAAATACCAGGCTCCAAGCAAAAAACGATTGCAGCCTTTCGTCCTGGGGAACAAGTCAAATTAATGTGGCATTACCAAACAGCCAGTGTGCGGGGAGATTTGGCTAATTAGCAATGCTTGGACTTTCTTTGTTTAGACCATTCTTGGGTCCATTCTGTTCTTGTCGTTCCACTAATGATTTGCGTGTCTAAACAATGCATCTTTAGGTTTACTTTACTACATTTGTTTTATTTAAACTATACACCAACTGACTTATTGTCATCAACGGCATCAAAAGAGTCACTTCTATTCATTTGGGGGCATTTCTTGAGGGTACTAGCGTACAGTGGCAACAAGTCTAACATCAAAGAAAGCTAAATTTACTTTTTGGCTGTCAGTCTGAGGAGAACATGCTTGCCAGGTCTCCCCAGGGTACGTGGCAGGGCCAATGTTTTCGATATCCCTCGCTCCAGATTGGTTTCAAAGTGCTGAGAGAAAATAGATATGGTCCCATGGAGGCCAGCATGCTACACAAGTGCAATCGTCAGATTAACTGGAGGGGATGAGGTCAATGTTTCTGTGCACTGAACCAGTTTCTTATAGGCCATGTCATCTGTGCTAAACTGTTGCACTCGCAATATAACCGCTGCAGAAAGTGTCACATCTGTCTTTTTGTATTAGAGTTGATGGATTAAATGAGATTCAGGGCCCTATTTTAACGATCTGAAACGCAAGTGTCAAAGCGCGAAGCGCAAGTAACTTTGTGGGCGGGTCTCGGCGCTGTTGCTATTTTCCCGGCGGGATAAATGGCTCTTGCGCCCGGCGCAAATCTAAAATGGGTTGGTCTGAAGTAGCTTCATTATTCATAGGTGTGGTTTGGGCGTAACGTGAATAAACCAATCAGAGCGTCATCCAACATTCCCTTTAAAAGCAGCTGCGCAAGTTCCATTATGGATTGCTATTATTGTGGCGTATTTACCAGGCGCATGCCAGGAGCGGTTCACAGCCTGAATAATTTGTAAGCTAGATTTATGCCTATTTTTTCACATCTTCGTGGCATACCACAATGATTTCCGTTTTTCCAATTTATGATTTGCAAAAATAACTTGCATCTGTGTAGATTACATGAGCAAAGTGTATGCGCGTTGTGCACGCTATACATTATGGTTAAGCATGCGCCCTTAAAATAGCATAATGAACAACGCGCAACGCGCCACTGACTTTAGACTAGTTTTTTTTTTGGTCAGTGGCGCAATTGTTTAATGGAACAGCAAAATAGCACCAGGGATTGTTTGCGCCGGAACGCCTCCTTTTTTGCGCTGAACCGCCCAGGGAGCGCAAGTTCATTCACTAGTTTAGTGACGTGCTTCTGTGGAGGGAAAAGCGTGCTTTGCGCGGGTGCAAAATAGGAATGACACATGCGTCGGTGTACAAAATCAATTGCGCTGGGTGCAAGATAGGGCCCTAAATCTTAATTTAGGATTTATATATATTATAATTTATATTTTAAGTATGGAATACATTTTTCAAATGGGATTAAACTAAATGGAGAAGAAAGTATTCTGCTTTACTTTATGAGATTAGTTTTTGCAAGTAACATTTTCTAGTAAAGTAATGAATTACTTTTAAAGTTACAACAAAATATCTGAATTACTTTTTCTCCAATAAATAATCCAAGGTACTTCGTTTTCCCATTTATTGACTGACATCACTCTTGTCCCCATGTTGAGAGAAATCGGAAGTAATGCAGAGGCGTTGTGTGCGCTGTGTTACACATGGACTAAATGTAAATATGCATTTACTCATCATCTCAACGGTACCAAATCAGATTCAGTATTCCTCAAAATAAGTAAAAACAATGAAATTCAAACTCACAAGCCTGCAATAATTAAATATTTTAAATAAAACAAATATACTTTATGTATTTAATCTCACTTTATGATGTGAGATGTTTAAATGTCTTTGCTGCTGACCTTTGATGATCCAGTTCAACCATACTAATCTCACATAGTTTTTATTATTTTTATTATTATTGCTAAGTAATATGGTAGCACAGCTAAGTTTGAGACGGGCATGAATTAGCATTTCCTTTCACAGCCCATTCATTTAACTTCTGGTGTTTTACAGAGGGCCTCTACATTTACCAATACATTTTGTAGGGTTTTTTTCATAAAAAAAATAAACAAGCGAGGCCAGTGAAAAAGTAATGCAAAGGTTTTGTGACGCATTACATAAAAAGTAACTAGGTAATGCAGTTAGTTAATCTATAGGGAGTAATGCAATATTGTAACGCATCACTTTTAAAAGCTGTTTCCCTAACAATGTTAGTGACTAATCAGAAATATAACACTGAAAAGACTAAAGATTGTTTGTTTTAGGCTTTATTAGGTTGATCTGGGTATGATCACTAATTAGATACAGCTGCTTTTAACAATGATAAATGCAGACATCAACATCCAAATTGCAGACATCCAATCTCTCCCCAAAGTTCTGTGAGTCTTCTGCATATTGATATCAGCTCCCTGACACCTGCAAATTATATACAATATCCCGGAAATTCAGCAAGAGAGAGAGAGAAGCCCTGGTATTAAGGTTTTATACCTAGTAATAAGATGCATTTTCGGTGATCCGATCACAAGTAATCAGCCAAGATGAATTACCATTTTACTCCTGGTATTAACAAATGCATCTCCTGTGACCACTTGCATTTGGATTTTGTTAAGAACCACTCCTGCGTCCAAACTTACATACTGTCTGAGTAGGTACTACATTTGAATTTGAATTTACTTCCTTACCATTAAAAAGTAAACTATACGCTCACCTAAAGGATTATAGGCCGGTCTGAGTATTTCAAAATCTGCTCAGTTACTGGGTTTTTCACACAAAACCTTTTCTAGGGTTTACAAAGAATGGTGTGAAAAGGGAAAAACATCCAGTATGCGGCAGTCCTGTGGGTGAAAATGCCTTGTTGATGCTAGAGGTCAGAGGGGAATGGGCCGACTGATTCAAGCTGATAGAAGAGCAACTTTGACTGAAATAACCACTCGTTACAACCGAGGTATGCAGCAAAGCATTTGTAAAGTCACAACATTGAGGTGGATGGGCTACAACAGCAGAAGACTCCGCCAGGTACCACTCATCTCCACTACAAATAGGAAAAAGAGGTTACAATTTGCACAATCTCACCTAAATTGGAAAGTTGAATACTGGAAAAATGTTGCCTGGTCTGATGAGTCTTGATTTCTGTTGAGACATTCAGATGGTAGTCTTTTGCATAAACAGAATGAGAACATGGATCCATCATGCCTTGTTACCACTGTGCATGCTGGCGGTGGTGGTGTAATGGTGTGGGGGATGTTTTCTTGGCACACTTTAGGCCCTTTAGTGCCAGTTGGGCATTGTTGAAATGACACCTGAGCATTGTTTCTGACCATGTCCATCCCTTTATGACCACCATGTACACATCCTCTGATGGCTACTTCCAACAGGACAATGCACCATGTCACAAAGCTTGAAGAATTTCAAATTGGTTTCTTGAACATGACAATGAGTTCACTGTACTAAAACGGCCCCCACAGTCACCAGATCTTAACCCAATAGAGCATCTTTGGGATGTGGTGGAACGGGAGCTTCGTGCCCTGGATGTGCATCCCACTAATCTCCATCAACTGCAAGATGCTATCCTATCAATATGGGCCAACATTTCTAAAGAATGCTTTCAGCACCTCTTTGAATCAATGCCACATAGAATTAAGGCCGTTCTGAAGGCGAAATGATGTCAAACACAGTATTATTATGGTGTTCATAAAAATCATTTAGGTAAGTGTATATAGTATGAATAGGGAATGTATTTTTATGAAATTCATATCTAGCTACATATACATTAGCCTATGTTGTTACGGACACGTGAACTACCAAAGTCAGTTGTGTCGCTTCACTTCCATACATAAATCCCTTCCCTTCTTCTTCTTCTTCTTCTTTATTGGCAAATCACACTTAAAAGTCGGGTAAGTGCAGGCAGAGACCAACTCAAGACCAAGACCAAGACAGGCAGAGACTGAGTCAAGACCAAGACCAAGACAGGCAGAGACCGAATCAAGACCAACACCAAGACAGGCAGAGACTGAGTCAAGACCAAGACCAAGACAGGCAGAGACCGAATCAAGACCAACACCAAGACAGGCAGAGACTGAGTCAAGACCAAGACCAAGACAGGCAGAGACCGAATCAAGACCAAGACAGGCAGAGACCGAATCAAGACCAACACCAAGACAGGCAGAGACCGAGTCAAGACCAAGACCAAGACAGGCAGAGACCGAATCAAGACCAAGACCAAGACAGGCAGAGACCGAATCAAGACCAAGACCAAGACAGGCAGAGACCGAATCAAGACCAACACCAAGACAGGCAGAGACCGAATCAAGACCAAGACAGGCAGAGACCGAATCAAGACCAAGACCAAGACAGGCAGAGACTGAGTCAAGACCAAGACTAAGACAGGCAGAGACCGAATCAAGACCAAGACCAAGACAGGCAGAGACCGAGTCAAGACCAAGACCAAGACAGGCAGAGACCGAATCAAGACCAAGACCAAGACAGGCAGAGACCGAGTCAAGACCAAGACCAAGACAGGCAGAGACTGAGTCAAGACCAAGACCAAGACAGGCAGAGACCGAATCAAGACCAAGACCAAGACAGGCAGAGACCGAATCAAGACCAAGACCAAGACAGGCAGAGACCGAATCAAGACCAACACCAAGACAGGCAGAGACCGAATCAAGACCAAGACAGGCAGAGACCGAATCAAGACCAAGACCAAGACAGGCAGAGACTGAGTCAAGACCAAGACTAAGACAGGCAGAGACCGAATCAAGACCAAGACCAAGACAGGCAGAGACCGAGTCAAGACCAAGACCAAGACAGGCAGAGACCGAATCAAGACCAAGACAGGCAGAGACCGAGTCAAGACCAAGACCAAGACAGGCAGAGACCGAATCAAGACCAAGACCAAGACAGGCAGAGACTGAGTCAAGACCAAGTCCCCACACTTATGATAAAATGTGGAATGTGCATATGATTAGCACTTCTCTCGTATGTGTGGGTGTGTAAGTGTACCATGAGAGAAGTTTTGATCAAATTATCAAAAGGCATTGCAGCTTTGTGGGAATTAATCTTTTTCTTCTATAAGCAAATAACACTTAACTGGGAGGCACTGAAGACGTCGTGTCCATATTGTTTACGGTCTATGGTGGACATAAACACCAAACTGACACTGACAGAGGGCGTGTTTGTTTTGTGAAAAGCACTTGCTCCCATTTTAAAACTCAAAATTCCCTAAATATGCGGGAATTCCCTAAAAAATCTCGATGAGGTATTAATCTTAGACACATTCCATTATGTCTTAAATGAATGTGAATAACGGGAGGTGGAATATGTATCATACAGATATGCATTAGTATGCTGCTTAAGCAAATTCATATTTATAAATTTATATATGTACATATTTAATTTACAATTTGAAAGTGTTATTGTGCAGCTTTATTGTGCAACAGCAAGGAAAATAAACCCTGTACTTGGATTTTATTTGGATTAACTACAGTTTGATTTAACAAATATCTCACATGTGCAGGGTTTTTCCTGGGTCAAAAATGGTCTTTGGTTGGGGCTGACAGACCTGGTCTCTCTATCACACACACACACACACGCACGCACGCACGCACATGTCGTGTTTCCATGTTTTATGGGGACTTTCCATAGGCGTAATGGATTTCATATTGTACAAACTGTACATCCTATCCCCCACACACGCACACACACACACACACACACACACACACACACACACACACACACACACACACACACACACACACACACACACACACACACACACACACACACACACACACACACACACACACACACACACACACACACGTGATCTGCGAGTAATACTGCCAATACATTTAAAAAATATGATATCTCATATTATGTATCATCTCTTATCTTGATGTTTCTTTTGTTCCAACAGGCCTAATTTTCTGCCATATACAATTTAAAAAAAATGATCAGCTAGCTAACAAACAACTTTGTTCTGTTTCTGTTTTCAACTCACTCCAGTCTAAACTAAATGATTTTAGACTATTTGTTTTACTACATATCACTAAATACTGTGGATAGTTAAAACTAATAATTCTTACTCTCCACTCTTGCTATTGGGTAAGCACACTTGTGTTCTCATTTTTTGAGTAAATAATTAAACTGATTCGCTCAGTTCAGTGTTGAACAGTTCAGTTCTTATTACCGTCGTTAAAATGATTTGGTTCAAATGAGTCATTTGGTCGTGAATCGGACATTAGCAGACCCGTTGTGTGTGAAAACACATCATAACTGGATAGAATTTGTTTATTGTTTATTTAAAGTATGATTTATGTCAGCTGTTTAACTGGTCAGAGAAGAGCAACGTTTTTTGAGCGCAATTCACACCGAGCGGTAATTCAAAACAATTGTCCGAAGGCGCAACGTTCAACATGGATTTGGCCTTCAGAACTTTTGATTTAGATTAATATGTGAAATATGAGAGAGAGATAAGAAGGTGCTTATTTTGAAGACAGAGAGAGTGCACGCGGGGTGGAGTTCTCAGCTCTTTATATGCCTTCAACTGTGGTCTTCACCGTTCTTGAGACAAAATCCCAAATCATCTTCGCCCGAGACCGGGACGAGACCGAGTAAAAATGCGGTCGATACCGAGACGAGACCAAGACCTTTGAAAAGTCAGACCGATCTCGAGTACTACAACACTACCGGACACATTTTGTGAGCTGACGCTTGAAACAGACAGTGACGAGATTTAGATACTCCATACGGTGAGGAAAATAATGGCTTTTTATCATCGCTGAAGTGAGCCCCAATACGATTGCAAATGAGCATATTCAAGCAAAAGCCAGCTTATATTTGTTCTCGACTAATGTCTATCATGTGTGTCTTGTGTTTTCAATAATGACGTGCACTGAGCGAAAGCGAGTGCTCTCTTCTCACCATCAATAGTAGACACGCCCCTTACCTTCTGATTGGCTACAAGTTTGTTATTGAACTCGGCCGGAGTCCATTTAGTAAAATGGTTTTGAAATAACACTTATCCCACCTTTAACAGTGCATTACTGCCATCTACAGATCCCTTGGATCAGAAAATCTACTTTCTCCTCATCAGAGTCCCTCCTAAATCCCCTGCCACATCAGAACCAAAAGCTTAACCAGCACTGTGTGTTCAGCTACTCTGGTTAAATCCTCCCCTGTTGCCTCACGGGATAGTGAAGTGTCCATCAAATGTGCACTTCGGAATCTCAGTGGAAATAGTAGATCATCTGGGGACTTTTCACCTGCTGTTTTTCCAATACTATGTATTTGGACTTACTGCTGTTTTGACATACTGTTTTTCACATACTATATTCATTCATTCATTGGTCAAGGGGCTGGAATGTCCCTGTTTCTTAGGCCAGTTGCAGGGGAAAGCAACCTAGACAGTTGGCCAGTCCATCACAGGGCTCTCTCACAATCACACATAGGCAACTCTTGAGTCTCCAATTAGCATGTCTTTGGAAACCGGAGTACCCAGAGGAAACACACTAAGGCCTCCTAATAGCAGTGCTAACCACTGAGACACCGTGCTTCCCACATGCTATATAGAAGGGAAGTATTTGATTTCGGACACAGCGCCCCTCTTACTTACACTCTAGCCTACATCACTTTCAGGACAAAAATTTCAGCACTTTCGGCGCCTGCGGCTCAGACTTTGCATCGCCATGTATTATCCGGCCTGAGTGTGCAAATTCTTTTTCTTTTATTTTTAGTTTTGGTCTGTTACAAAAACCAAACTGCAAAGTACATAAGTAGTATTTTTTAAGGTTCATTTTTGACTAATCACTATATGAGAGTATGGCAACAGCAGCACAATGATTATTTTAAAATATCCCCTTTTGTGCTTCACAGACAAAAGACCAGCTTATGCGTTTGGACTAACATGAATTCTTGTTTTAGGGTGAGCTATCCCTTTAAAACATTCTCAAATGATTTATTCCTCCATCATAAGCTCTGTGTCCGACACTGATGAAATGTGCACCCTTAAGAGTAACCATTAGCAATGAATCTCACAGCTGCACGTTTGCAGTTTGTGCAGTATTGATTATACAATATACATCATGTCAAAGAGAGTCAATTTAATCGAAACATAAATGAGAACACTATGGGAATAGATAACGCATAGAAAACACATGGGAATAAGTTGACCTTTGCTGTGCGAATGAAAAATAACAATTGCGCAGTACGCAGAAAAATGAAATTTAATAACTAGGACTCCCTACACTGTTCCTTTGGAGATTAAATGCAGTTTCTCTCACAGAAGCTCAGTAGATGATAGTCAAGTTGAAAGGCATGTCCTTAAATGTAATTGACCAGATTTCTAGGTTTCCTAAGAGAAATTCCAGAATATCTGTATGACGCTGAAATATAGATGACAATGAATACATTTGCCTATCTACAAGCATCTGATCAGTTTAGAGGAGGGCAGAACATTGAAATCCTTAGGGTCCCTGCATCTCTTTCCTGTCCATCAATTCTACCTTTCTGTTTGATTGCAGTTGATGGGATGTCTGAACGTCTCAGACACAAGACGGAATAGGAAATCAGTTTGGCTAATCAGTCATAAAAGTGAAAGCTGCCCAGGGAGAAGATATGGAGCTAGAATGCATGCAAACAGGCATAAGTTATAAGAGAAAATGAAAGCTGACATTGCCATGGGAACCATGGTGCATATCTGAATGAAAGTGTTTCGTCATAATGGCGGAATAGATCAGCAGACATTTTCAGCCAAACCCTAAATTAACTCTGCAGATAAAGGACGGGTAGGATCATATATAATCTAAAACAAGCAGAGGTTCATCAAATGACATGATTGCATTCTACATCTTGTTTCTATGTAAGGATGCCATATTAAAGTTTTTTTTTAATCAGTTTTGAACTGTTTTTGAACAAAAGTCAATTTTATTTGTATTGCTTTTTTCACAATTCTGAAATTGTAAAAAATCACATTGCTGAATATCTGCATTAAAAATACCTTAAAGGTAAGGAAAGCAATGTTTTTTTTCAGTTATACTGGTTTAAACATCTTGTTATATACTGGTTTAAACACATTCTTCACATCCTGATAGCAATCAATAATAGACGTGCTATAAATATTTTTATAAATGTACCTTTATCTTCTTTGAAAGTCTTAAGTCCAACAGTTGTTTCTGTTGAAGTCTAAAGACCAAAAAATGTTTAACTAATTATTGCATTCTGAATTAAATGATACTATGTCCTACCTGCCTGTCAACATATGCATTTCCATACCTCCACGCACCCTGCTCGAGCTGACATCAGACGTCATCAGAGGAGCTACCTTTCACAGGTTCATTCTTCATAGCAGTTACTATGGGGAATACACCTTCAGTGTGACAAATGTCTGAAGCCCTTAAACCATCATGGCATTTATTGGCCAGTAGCACTTAGCACCACCCCGAGGAATACATCATGTTTGCTTCATAAGAGAGTGCTACGCGCTATTTCATCAGATTTAATTTCCTCTAGGAAGCAAATGTTCTGTTGCCCGTAGTGTTCTTCTTGTGTTCATCGCTACATTTTAGAGCAATTTTCACTCCTCTCAAGCGGACATTATGAGCTTTGCAACGATCCGTGAGACAGGCTCATCACGGGAGGAGACATTCATGACAGGTGCATACAATGTTCGGGCCTTCAGCATGCTCAAGCGGCGCTTAACTGATTGTCGATACCGTGATAGCCAGCGTTTCAAAGTTTTGCACACAAGGTTCGCCTTTGATCTGAGGAAGGAAGGGCACTTGTCCAACCCCCGCGAACTTCAGTTTCTTCGGTTGCCGAAGTGTCGCATGAGATGGACAATTGGGGTGACGATTACGAGCTGAAACTTATGGAGAATGAGCTGACAGAGTTTTCCCCTTTTCTCTCTTTCTCCTCGAGCGCCTGCACATGATAGAAGAACGCTGCACGGAGCTGTGATCCAGTGGTCTTTTTTTAATGCAAATTTCCATCCTACCCCGGAAGCACATCATTCGATGTCGTTCAGTTGTGGACCAATCAGCACAACTCTGACTCTGAGAAACTCATTTGTGCTGTTGTGATTCGGGCTGTTCTCTCCCTCCAGGTGGACATGAGAAACACACTTTTCCATGCTGTAATGATTGGATGTGATAACTCATGCAGACGATTTTTAACTGGCTTGACTCCAGTTCCGCACTGTCAGTCCAGTAGTGGATCAAGAGCCAAGGGGTCTCACCTCACTGCCACCCCTTCCACAGAGTCATGATCACATGCCTATGCTTCCGTACCTTGCATCTGTGGACAAGGTACCCGCTTATTTTCAGAGGAGTCCAGCTAGGTTTGTTCTGTCAGCGCAAAACTATCATGACAGACGAATCCCTTACGGGCTGAAGGGCCGTCTATCAGGGATGACTGACTTTCAGATTTTGTAAGGGGGTGTATCGCGGCTGGCATATAAATTGTTTGGAGATGCTGGCAGTGTTTCTGGCACTCAAACAGTTTTTGCCCCATTTGGGGGCTATCACATAATAGTCAGAACAGACAACATGACTTGAATTGCCAAGAGGGACTGCGTTCCCGCCCCCTGTGAGGAGTTTAGTGAGGAGTTTATGTCCATCAGGCCTATTCAAATCCCGGGTCATCTAAACCTAGTTCTGGACCTACTCTCAAGGTGAGGATTGGAGTCTGGAGATTGGAGACTACACTGTGTTGAGGTGGACGAGCGGGAGACGTGGGAGGATTGACCAAGACCGGAACATGATTGAGAATGAGCATCACCTGCAAGGCATAACAGTCTCGAGTCCTCGCATGAGTGGCCTCAGAGGCATATAAGGACGAGTGACACCAGTGAAGGACGAGAGAGGACCAGGCCTGGACTTTATGTTGTGTTTTGTTTATGTTTTATTATGTGTGTGTGCACGGCAGTTGTCCATGAGGGACTGGCACCTTTAGCTTCACTTTGTTTATTTATTTATTAAAGTCCCCTTTCCCCTTTCCCCTTGCTCCGTGAAACAGAGTGAAATTATTCCCCTAAGAAATGGGACACCACTACTACACCATTACATGTCATCATACCCCATTTATTTTATTAGTGTACTGTGACATTTTACCAGTATGAACAGCAATGAAGTGCGTAGGCTATATCTAACAGAAATCAGGAGTGAGAATGTATAACAAATTAGGCTACTCACTCCCAACGTTGTTTTGGACTCTATTTGGACCTAAGAAAATGGTGCTCATTTTCAGTTCAAAAACATATGAGCTATCAAGTTTCCTAAGAGGATACAACATTATACAGAACATACAAGACTAGTGAAGCCGCTTCTCCATCTGGAAAAATTGTTCTCCTTGTTTGTTAATCATTACATTCTGTTCCAATCTGAACCGGCCAGTATGGATATGGTTTTGTTTTCTACTGTGATGCTGCGATAACAGAGCTCTTTGCAATGTAATGCAAACAAGTCAAACAAGGAGATTCAAGAGTTTACAGACTATACTTGATATAAATACCGTCTAAATTATGAAGGATGACCAGGTATTTTTTTAACAGAATTTTTCATTTATTAATTATTAGTTCACATCAATCAAATTGTTGTCTATGGAGAAATTGGCATCCAGGCAACACATAAGTGACCGATCCAGAATGGCAAACTCACTACACGCATTTTAGCGGCACGGTAGTCAGGGTGTGCAGGGAAATTCATCATACCCCTTCATTCATAGTGTGGTCCCAAAAAATCTTTGTGGGCTATCTGGCCCTTCCCCTTACCTCTACCACTTCAGCCAAAAGAGAATCGAGACACCCCTACCCTTTCACGTGAACTTGCAAAATGAAGGGGTAGGGGAAAGTGAAGGGCTAAGCGGTAGACCTTGGACCCAGTTCATTGCCCAATAGGTTCAATCCTGGAGTTCCTGCAGAGTAGGGGCCAGCCCCTGTTACTCTTAAGGTTTATGTGGCAGCAATTTCTGCTGAGCATGTGCAGATGGGAAGTGTTTCCGTTGGGTGTCACCTAATGATTTCCTGTTTTCTGTAGGGGTCAATCTAGCTTTGACCAGTCCACCCCTCACAAGTGAAAGGCAGTGGAAAGAGTTTGCTCAAGAAGATAAAACATGGGATCCAGAATTTGTCAGTTGTGTCTTGTTCCATGTTCACAAATTTCAGTCCTTTCAATATTAAATTTTAGCTACTGATTTACTCACTCAAAAATGCATTTGTGGCAAGGGGGGCGTGGTTTAGCGAGGTCTGCAGCGGGAGAGAGAGCCGCGGGACGAGCGGTAAGTGAGTGGGTTGGACGCAGATTGATAACACCTGTATCTTGTTCCAGTAATGGGCGTGGAGAGAGGATAAAACGCCAGTGGAACCGGAAGCCAGGGAGAGAAAGAGACCGGACGGTTGATGCCACACACACCCAGAGACTGAGCTACCGGAAGCCGGAAGTGCCGACCCGGAAGTGATCGTTGTGTTATGAGTCTGAGAGAAGCCACACTATTGAGTGTGTTTTGACTATTGAGTTACGAATTAAAGAAACGCATCAACCGTCCAGACGACCCCCGTGTCCTCTTCCTTCCTTACATTATCGAACTTATTACAGCATTCTTTGTCATCTTTGTCAAAAATGCCATCTAATGATGAAATAATATAACTTATGTTCCTATTCTGGTCCGGACTACTAAAGAAAGTTGCATTGATACACTCACCTCAAGTATAATTAGGAACACCATACTAATACTGTGTTTGACCCCCTTCCGCCTACAGAATTGCCTTAATTCTACGTGGCATTGATTCAACAAGGTGCTGAAAGCATTCTTTAGAAATGTTGGCCTATAGTGATAGGATAGCATCTTGCAGTTGATGGAGATTTGTGGGATGCACATCCAGGGAATAAAGCTCCCGTTCAACTATATCTCAAAGATGCTCTATTGGGTTGAGATCTGGTCACTGTGGGGGCCATTTTAGTACAGAAAACTCATTGTCATGTTCAAGAAACCATATTGGGTACATGGTGGTCATAAAGGGATGGACATGGTCAGAAACAATGCTCAGGTATGGCATGGCATTTAAATAATGCCCAGTTGGAACTAAGGGGCCTAAAGTGGGCCAAGAAAACACCCCTCACACCATTACACCACCACCAGCAGCCTGCACAGTGGTAACAAGGCATGATGGATCCATGTTCTCATTCTGTTTACGCCAAATTCTGACTCTACCATCTGAATGTCTCAACAGAAATCGAGACTCATCAGACCAGGCAACATTTTTCCAGCCTTCAACTGCCCAATTTTGGTGAGCTTGTGCAAATTGTAGCCTCTTTTTCCTATTTGTAGTGGAGATGAGTGGTACCCGGTGGAGTCTTCTTCTGTTGTAGCCCATCCGCCTCAAGGTTGTGTGTGTTGTGGCTTCACAAATGCTTTGCTGCATACCTCGGTTGTAACAAGTGGTTATTTCAGTCAAAGTTGCTCTTCTATCAGCTTGAATCAGTCGGCCAATTCTCCTCTGACCTCTAGCATCAACAAGGCATTTTTACCCACAGGACTGCCGCATACTGGATGTTTTTCCCTTTTCACACTATTCTTTGTAAACCCTAGAAAAGGTTGTGTGTTAAAATCCCATTAACTGAGCAGATTGTGAGATACTCAGACCGGCCCTTCTGGCACCAACAACCATGCCACGCTCATAATTGCTTAAATCACATTTCTTTCCCATTCTGACATTCAGTTTGGAGTTCGGGAGATTGCCTTGACCAGGAACACACCCCTAAATGCATTGAAGCATTTAGCACGTGATTGTTTGATTAGATAATTGCATTAATGAGAAATTACATTAATAGTTACATTTGGCAGTATGGCTCTGTTCTAAATCCCCCATCCTTTTCATGAGCTCCATTTTAAGCTAAGACTGAGAACAGCAGCAGCTTCTGGAGACAACTTCACATTTTTAAACTGTGAGAGCAGAATAAATCCCCCCATTGAGAACAAAACATGCATCAATGACAACAGAATGACATTGATTAAGTTAAAAACAAGTTTAAGGAGGAGCTGGGGTGGAGCGTGCAGTGGAAGCAGCCAAGCAGCCAGATTGAACTTAAGCTATGCTTAAGTAAGGCACCTGGTTTGAGAGTTGCCAACTGAGTGCATATAGGAATCAGATCAGCTGATATGGGGTGGGGGTGGAATTTTGCCAGTCCGCTAATGTCAGCTGATAGCGGAGCTTGACTATGGCTTGTCTGAACTAATGCAGAATCCTTGGTTTATTCAACTATAGCACAAGAACACACAGTGGTAAATCCTAAAAGTCCAAATTCTTCTAAATACAAAAAAGAACAGAACTTTAACCACTTAAGCTCTGCAGCACATTTTGCAATTTTTTTTTTTTGAGAATTAGGAATATCTGCATTTAAAAGAGCGCCCTACCCACAATGGTCTCATTTTACAGAAAACACTCAAAATTTTAACACAGTGGTGGAATATTGCATACATTCTATTGTATCTATTCACAATTTTATAATAAACATGTATAAAAAATAAATATTTTGATTTATTTTGATTTATTTTTAATTAATTTGTTATATAAAAATCTATATTTTTTAATCAGTTTGGTCTAAAACCTTTCTGGAAGTTTCTATAGATTCTATAAATAGCTACTATACAGGGGGAAAAGTTATTGAGATTTATCTGTCCAAAGTGTCTAATAACTCCTACTCATCTGCATTGACATAAACTGGCCACTAGGAGATCGGAAAAAAAAGGCTCCACCTCTTCAACTTTGTAAAGGCAGATCTCGGGCTCTGATTGGTCTAGAAGCATGATCGACATGTCTATAAAGAGCTGAGATTCTCAGCTTTTTTTCATAAAATGCAATTTGTGATGACGTCATCAATAATTGCGGCTAACATCGACAATCAAAACTAAGGATAATAAGAGTATTTGTCTGCATATTGTTTTATTAAGAAAGCTGAGGTTCTAATTTTTCAAATGATACCATATATGTCTAGTTCTGTGGTGCGGGAGTTATAGATTTTTAAAAAATATTATGATGATGCCATTTTGGACCTACGGGTGGGTCCAATTGGGGGTGCAGAGCTGAACTAACAAGTCAGCAACCCCTTGTCTTACTCAAAAACATCACACACACAAAAAAGAGAATACATAGCCATTAATTTAAACATGTTTTATTTTCATTCAGTCCCTGGGAACACATAGACTTTTATTGTGATTTAAATTGGGTTGTATTTCCTCACGTTAATTGAGTAAAGAAAGAAATGTGTGTAGTGCAAAGTACATGCTTATATTTTCTTCAGAAACACATCTTGGGGAGGTTCATAAGATCATTGATTAGGTTACAAAGGGTATTAAACAACAGCTGTATGTACAACAAAAGCAAGCACATGCAAGTCTGTTGATTCATCCATCATCATTTTCCTAATGGATTTAGGCAGTCACCCATATTTCCACTGACAACAGTGTGAATTCATTACTCATGCTGGCACTTCCATCATCCAACCAGCCACACTTCCACCCTCAATCAACAACATGTAAACACACACCATAAGTAATGGCTCCTTTTCTTATATTGACCAGGCGATTGAATATTAATGTGCTGAAGACTATCTAATATTAAAACCTATTGAACATTGCTGTTGAATATATTTTACCCACTGACAATCTGTCAAAAAATAATCTGAGCAAGGCTAGCCCTGCTAAAACCGAACCTATTCGTCTTTCCTGTTTCAGAAAACAGTGATTTTTTTCCCCACCCTCTTTATTTTTGTCTGCATGTTGATGGCAAACATTTCCTGATAATTTCTATGTTCATTTTTCAGGACACTCTTAGCTTTGAGCTGTTTGGCTCGTGATAAATTTTAAAAACCTGCCAATTAACTAGACAGCGCTGAACAGCTTTCTTTGTTGCTCCTCGGCATTCATCAAAGCTGCGGTTAACTGTACAGCTTCTTCCCTGAATCCGTTGTTCTCAGACATCTTCACAGAAATGTTAATGCAAAAGCCAAACCTCATGCTAGATTTTCTAGTTTTTCTTTCTTACTAAGGCTGGAATGTAAGATTCCTTAATGCAAAGTTGATTGAGTATTGACATTATGTGTGTGAATTTTTAACATGTGTTTAATTAATAACATAATTAACATTAAAAATGAATTATAAAAATAAATATAAATCTATAAAATCACTCCATTAAGTGGTAACTACTAAAAGGATATGAAGTGCCTAACAGAACCCTTTAAGTCTCTATAGAATGTACAGTGGGTAGCTCAGTGAATGTACAGCTCAGACCCTCTTATTTTCCACTCTTTGTTATATTGCAGCCATTTGCTGCAATACAACAAGTTCATTTTTTGTGTCATTAATGTACACACAGCACCCCATATTGAAAAACAGAATTGTTGACATTTTTGCAAATGTATTAAAAAAGAAAAAACTATCATGTGGTCCTAAGTATTTAGACCCTTTGCTGTGACACTTATATTTAACATATATTTAACTCAGGTGCTGTCCATTTCTTCTGATCATCCTTGAGATGGTTTTACACCTTTGGACTTGATTAGGAAAGCCACTCACCTGTCTTTCTAAGACCTTACAGCTCACAGTGCATGTCAGAGCAAAAGAGAATCATGAGGTCAAAGAAACTGCCTGAAGAGCTCAGAGACAGTATTGTGGCAAGGCACAGAGCTGGCCATGGTTACAAAAAAAATCTGCTGCACTTAAAGTTCCTAAGAGCACAATGGCCTCCATAATCCGTGAATGGAAGACATTTGGGACGACCAGAACCCTTACTAGAGCTGGCCATCCATGCATACTGAGCTATTGGTGGAGAAGAGCCTTGGTGAGAGAGGTAAAGAAGTACCAGCCCTTTTTATATTAGGTGGCCTTAAGTACTATGTACTTACATCAAAAAATAAGTACAATGTACTTACTGTGTTCAAATTGTATTGCAAAACACTTTTGCTGATATTGAGGTGGGATACGGGTAGAGTTAGGGACAGGTGTGGTGGTATGGGTCAGTTTAAGGGTAGGGTTAGGTGTAAGGGAAGTGCCAACTGTGTAATAACAAATGTAACTCCAGAAATTAATTACAGACGTAATTACATGCAGGTATTTTTAAAATGTAAGTACAATGTAAAAACATGTATGTACACAATAAGTGCATTGTATCAAATGATTAATTAAAATGTTAGTACATAGTAGTTAAGGCCACCTAAAATAAAGTGGGTCTGAAGAACTCAAAGATCACTGTGGCTAAGCATTAGAGAAGTAGTCGGGAGATGGGAGAAAGTTGTAGAAAGTTAACCATCACTGCAGCCCTCCACCAGTCGGAGCTTTATGGCAGAGTGGCCTGACGGAAGCCTCTCCTCAGTGCAAGACACATGAAAGTTTGCTAAAAAAAAGCATCTGAAGGAATCCAGGATTGTGAGAAATAAGATTCTCTTGTCTGATGACCCCAATATAGAACTTTTTTGCCTTAATTCATGCTGCTCATCACCTTTTCAATATAGTCCCAACATTGAAGCATGGTGGTGGCATCATCATGCTGTGGGGTTGTTTTTCAGCTGCAGTGACAGGTCGACTGGTTGCAATCGAGGAAAAAATGAATGCAGCCAAGTACAGCGAAATCCTGGACGAAAACCTTCTCCAGAGTGCTCAAGACCTCGGACTGGGCTGAAGGTTCACATTCCATCAAGAGTGGCTTGACAACAACTCTATGACTGTTCTTGAATGGCCCCAGCCAGAGCCCTGACTTAAACCCAATTGAGCATCTCTGGAGAGACCTAAAAATGGCTGTCCACGTTTTCCATCCAACCTGACAGAACTGGAGAGGATCTGCAAGGAGGAATGGCAGATGATCCCCAAATCCAGGTATGTAAAACTTGTTGCATCTTTCCCAAAAACACGCATGGCTGTATTAGATCAAAAGGTTGCTTTTATTAAATACTGAGCAAAGGGTCTGAATACTTAGGAACGTGATATTTCAGTCACTATAACAAAGAGTGAAAAATTTAAGGGGGGTCTGAATACTTTCCATTCACACTGTATATTTAAAATGATTAATTTAACTACAGAAATGTGGTGCAATATGCTAAAGAAACAGCAAGATCTGATGCAATGTAGATGTTATGTAGATGTGAGAGCCTGTCACGTTCAACTAAAGAAAACTGAGGTGAAGGGTGGAACCAGGGTGGGATGGGAGGGACAGACTACGGTGGGACAGGAGGGACAAACCAGGGTGGGACGGGAAGAACAGACAAGGAAGGAACAGACAAGGGAGGGGTAAACAAGGGAGGAACGGGGAAAACAAAAAGTTCAGGAGGCCATGATGGCCTGCAGATTTCAGGCGGCCCAGGTAGCTCACAGAGTTCAGGCTGCCGGGTCGGTGCGGGAAGAGTAGGGCGCCAGGTCGGCGGGCAGAACAGGGCACCAGGGCAGCGCGATCAGAGCAGGATGCCAGAGTGGCGCATCCGACACAGCAGATTTCACCAGCACAGAGTCCCCCGGCACAGAGTCCACCGGCACAGAGTCCACCGGCGCTAGATCGCCTGGAACCTGGACCAATGGAATGGAGTCCACCAGAACTGGAACCACTGGCACAGGGACCACCGGAACACGATCCACCGGGACATGGACATCCAGCACACGGCCCACCGGAACACGATCCACCGGCACAAGGACCACCGGAGCAGGGACCCCCGGAACAATGACGAAGAGAGCCTTCCTTCTCCTCCTCCTCCATTTTGAGACCACTGGGACATGGTCCAACTGAACTAAATCCACCGGAACGGAGTCCACCCGAACAGTGACCACTGGAGCAGAGACCACCGGAGCAGTCCTCCTCTCCCTGGCCTCTCGTTCCTGCAGGCGAGCGAGACCCTCCACCATCAACCCAAAGAAGACATTCTCGTACATGCTCTTAAGCGCATAAAAGAACAAGTCCTTTAGAGGTCCTTAATTCAATGTCAGTCCCTCCACCGCTCTCAGGAATTCCACTGCAAACTTCCTTAAATCCGCCCCTTGTTGGCGGAGGGACGCTAGAGACTGAAATGGCAGAATTTGCTTGGAATAGGGACACGAGACTGGTGGGTGATGTGCATTCTTGCTGAGGTGAAGTGAAGAAACGTGATTTATTATGAAAAAATGAAACAAATACAAAACAACACCCAATGAGGGGGAAAAACTTAAACTAGAAATACATAAACTGAAAACATACCAAACACAGGGAAATGGGAGATGTAGACTGCACAACGATCCGACAAAGACTGACAAACACAAGGAGTTTATAAAGGGTAGAAATCAAGAGGGAACAGGTGGGAGAAATCAAACACTAATCAGATAACAAGGAGGAGGGATCAGACAGTGACAGGAGAACATGCTCAACATTAAACTCACAAAACAGGACAGGCATGTGACACAGCCTACTGTACATGTGCAATCAAAACTATCAAAACATTTTAAAAATGAATCAATCTCAGACAAATTGACAACGTGAATTTTAAATTGAAATGAAAGCAAATTATATACTACTACTATTCAAATGGAAAAAAGCACTTTCTGGCTGCTGTGGTCAACACAGTAACTCAGCTTGCAGAAACCAACAAATTACAGCAATCAATTTACAGTATGTTATGCCACAGGCAATGAACTGCACAACAAACCTATAATGCACTGTTCCAGTCTCAGATGCTAAAAATAAACATAGATCTTCTAAGACATAATATACTTTTTCCATTGGTTAGGGCCATGATCATTCATCTATTATGTACAATAAATTATATTAATGGTTACAACATTGTGTTAAACACATTTTGCAACATGCTCAATTCCTTTCCCTCCTTGAAGGAGGTCAGATAATTGTTAGCAAACATGTTGTTTCACACAATTCACATATCAAAATATAATAAATGTAACTGTGAGAATATGTAAATATTTTATATTTCAATCATTACTTACAGTTTTGTGGGTAATGAATTAAACATAAGGTGGTTGGTTAAATTGAGCATAAAGAATGTAATAATTATACAGAGAAAAAATCCAGTCCAACAGAAGTCGGGGGGGGGGGGGGGGGGGTGATACACATCAACACACTGATGACTTTAGTCTTTAATCAGACATCATCTTTCTGAAACAGTACATGAATTAACTGGAAGTGAAAACGGATGTCACCACAGCAATATCAAATATATTCAAGGCTTCTTCATAAATAGCAACATTTTGCTTGACACTCTGTACTCTTGTGATGTTGAAATGTTCACTTATGTTGAAAGTGAGAAGTTTCCAGTGCATGGCATAAGATGTGCTTTTCATGTCCCTTTTTGACCTCCTGTGTAAGTAGTTGCTAAATAGTGCTGCTTTAGAATTGGAATACATTTTACCATCAAAGCCAAAGTCTTGATGAAAGTATTTATACATTTCATAGCAAGTATAGGAAAAGATTTGGGAATGAGCTTACTTTTATGCGCTGTTCTTAAGTCACTGCTGTGTAGTGTAAACACAAGTATGCTAGATGCCTTTCGTATGTAGGATTATACTGTAGCACATTGCATTGATCTCTTAATTTTATTGCTGCTGTGGTTTAATTCTGAATAGAGTTTAATTCACCACTGGCTAAATAAGCTTTCAATTAAATGTGGCTGTCTATGAAGCAGAAAGGTGGAAAAAACATATAAATGTGTACTACCTGACTAAACTAATAAAATAAGTGGGTGTTTGCTAAATAGGTAGGAAAGCTCCAACACCCATAATGCACTGGGGATGTTGCTATTCAAGGCCACTCCCACCAGTTTGCTATATGCTTAGAGTCAGAGATTCCATCTTACTTTAGTGCGGATCGCCAAAGTCACATGATTTCTGCAGTCTGGCGGTTTGACATACGATCCGAATCATAAAACAATACGCTGATTCATAACGCTCTGAAGCTTCATGAAGCAGTGTTTTGAAATCGGCAATCACTATAAGTTGTTATTTAGTTGTTGTTGTTTTTTGTGCACAAAAACTATTCTCATCGCTTCATAAAATGATTGCAGAACCACTGTAGTGAGATGGACTTTGTAACAATGTCTTTAATGGATCTTGAGGAAATTTCTGAGCCATCAGATTTCAACAAAATTATCTTAATTTGTGTTCCAAAGATGAATGGTCTTACAGGTCTGGGACGGCATGAGGGGGAGTAATTAATGACATCATTTTCATGTTTGGGTTAACTAACCCTTTAAGGGTTATGGAAATGTTCATAAAAATACTGGATAATGTATTGCCAGAAAATGGCCACTACATTGTTTTGTTTTTACTTTTTTACAGTGTATCAATCATTTTCACCAAAGTCCTGGAGCTGTCAAAAGATTCCGTTTTGGTGTATTTGTTGTTACAGAATATGTTACCATGCTTTATTTGTTAAAAAAAAAAAACGCTATTTTTATCATACTGTCACATGCTCCTATGCCCTTTCTTTCTAAAACTCTTCTATTTCTACAAAGGCCCTCCTTTCCAAAAAGCATAGTGTGCTCTAATTGGCCAGCTGACCCAGCGAGTTGTGATTGGCCGAACACCTCAAGCATGTGTCAGAAATGTAATGCCCCTTACCAAAATTGCAAGCTTCAGTGTCATCAGTTTACCATATCAAGTTGAGTCAGATCGTGAAAGCGCAGATGGCCAAGCTGATCGATCGGATTCTATTTTCTGTATACAAGCCGCAATTAAGCTAAATGTGAAAAGCACAAGGCGCATGCAGCTTCAGCTTTTCTTGAGCGGCCAGTGTAAAACAGAACACATGGCGCATCTATGTTCCTCACCACAAGTTATAAGCGAAGAACAGAGGATACCATTTTCCATCTCTGCACTTTTGATAAGATCGACAAACATACATTATCTACACTGTACAAAACTGCATTTAATGAGCATTATGTTAAAAATAATAAACATACTTACAGGCTCTGATTCAGAAGCACCAGATTTCCCCAGCAAAGTTGGAATCCCTCTTTGTTTTAGGTATATACTTTGTGCACAGTCGCCTTGTCCTCTCTCAGGTCCACATCAGCGTAAAATACGCTGCACACGCACAAACATTTGGGTTTTACTGTTCTGGAACTGTGTTGTTAATAAATCTTAACCACTTATTTCTAATAGAGTGGTGCAGGTATAACGTCACTTTGTAGGCCAGCCGGCAGTTATCATCCCACTGATTCCCTTGAGAAAAACCCAATAGGATTTTCCCATAGGCTTTTGAAATATTGCAAAAAACAAGCTCTGTGATCAACAAAAGTTTATGATACTTACACGTTTTGTCCATCAAGATAATTATCACAGATGAACACAACTTTTATTAATTTTGAAGCCTAAATGATTTGACAAAAAGTAAATAGCTAAGGGTATAGGCTATAAACAGACAACGCCACGGTCCCGCGATGTCAATGTCACCATCACTAAGCAACTCTAATATTTTGAGTTAGAATAGTTAATAAGAGCACAATTATGAGCATAATGAGGTTTTAAGTCACTGAGAATTGAATAATTACCACAATATTGAAAAGTGTTTAGAAAAGTATCAGAAAATTAATAAAGAAAATTAAAGTAACTGAATATAGATGCAACTTAACATAATCCATTTTCAAATCTAGCACTTTTATTGGAAAATGTAAATGATGTTCTGTTCAGTTTAGCTTTCATTTGTCACGTGTCTTTGTTTTGATTAACATCACTCATCAGTATCCTTGGTAACAGTCATGTAAGTGATAATGTACATTATCCCGCTTATTATACAGCTAACAGTTACTTCTCTGTTTTTACTTCTCTTCTCTGTACTGTTTTTTTTAACATATATGTTGAAATTAATGCTGAAAGGCATAGTTCACCCATAAATGAAAATTAGCCCATGATTCACTCACCCTCAAGTCATCCTATTTGTGTATGACATTCTTCTTTTAGATTAATAAAATTGGAGTTATATTTAAAAAAAAAAAAAAATTCCTGGCTAATCCAAACTTTGGCAGTAGATAGCTCTGTTTTTGAAGTCCATAAAAAATGTCAAATAACATGCTCCACACGGCTCTGGGGGCTTCTGAAGCGAATCGCTGTGTTGTGAAAAATGTCCATATTTAAAATTTAAAGGGTTAGTTCACGCAAAAATGAAAATTCTGTCATTAATTACTTAACCTAATGTGGTTTGACACCCATAAGACCTCCATTCATCTTCAGAACACAAATGAAGATATTTTTGTTGAAATCCAATGGCTTAACATTGACACCGATGTCATTTCCTCTCTCAAGACCCATAAAAGGCACCAAAGACGTCGTTACAAAGCCCATCTCACTACAGTGATTCTACAATTTTATGAAGCGACGAGAACAGTTTTTGTGCGGAAAATAAATAAATACCGACTTGTATAGTGATGGGCCGATTTCAAAACAAAGTTTTGAACGGTTATGAATCAGTGTATCGATTCATGATTAGAATCGCGTGTCAAACTGCCAAACTGCTGAAATCACGTAACATTGATTCGAATCATTAATCGATACACTAATTCATAACATTCGGAACTTTGTTTTAAAATTGGCCCACTCTCGCAATTCAAGATATGTTTTATTTGCTGAAAGAAGAATGTCTGACTCAAGTGTAAGTAACTCATGAGTAAAACACCTTGTAGTCTTCTTCCATTGTAACCTGTGGTGGTTAAGCGTTTCAGTCACACGATGGCACCAGACAGTCAATGACAGCGCCGGCGGAGTGACACGTTAAGCATAAGTAGTACCTGGCAAGATAACTCGTAGTACCTGGATGAGCGATGTGTTATTCAATTTTGGCGGTTGTTATCTGGGAATAGCATACAGCTGGAATGCGTGATTGACCAATCAGAATCAAGTATTTTACAGAGCTATGTAATAATATTAGTTAATCCATGTCAGCTGTGTTAGTTTTTACGGCTTGTTGGAGTTTGTGTATACTGTATATATAGGTCACCTTACCTTGCACTCTTTGTCAGGTCATGTTAATAGTATGGTGTGTTAGTCTTCTTTGTATGGATTGCTACCTGTTTGGATTAATATAGCCTAAATAAAGTTATCTGTTGAATGTTCTGTGTCTACGTTTCCCTGCCTGCTACACCCTGCAATGATTAAATGATGAGATTATATTTGAAACGTAATTTAAACATCAACCGTTTCAAAGATTTTAGGCTTTCTCCTTTTTAAGTAGATTAGAGACAAGGAGCTACATTTGCTAGATGGCCACGGAGTAAACTCACTTGTAAAAGGGGCATAATTTAGCATTAATATTTTAGCCTTAGTGTGAAAGACTGGCTTACCACTCTATCGGTTATAAAATAAAATAAAAAGTTAATAGACCAGTCAGCTCTTTTAAAAATTCTGTTTTTATTATTATTTGTATTTATTTATGCAAAGCAACACGATTCATGCTACAAAGAAAAGAAACAGGAGGGGTGTTTGGGTTGCATTCAAAGGTGACTTGTTAGCTTGGTTATCCGCCAGCAGCTGCACGCTCACTGAAATATTCAGGACTCTCTAGTCTTTTTAAAGTTTTGAGGTAAATTTTCCATTAATGTCGTGCATGGGCCTGCAAGTCACTGATAAGAGACCACCTGATGTGATACATATCTGAAAAGCATTTCAGGTGTGGGGATCAATAAGCTCTGATGCTGGGCCTGCACAGAGCCATCATGCCCACCCACGTCATGAGGGCTTTTACAATGAGCCCATTGACAAATTAGGTCTGCGTGACCTAGTGAGTGACAGGGCAGGTTAAATGAACAGACAAGTGCTAATCTAAAATCAAAATGCTGCCATTCCTCCCAGAGACAATCTACTACATACCTACCAAAATCAATACTATAGTGCTTGATACACTCACTATAAAGCAGAACCCCATTTTGAGATGTGGTTCAATGTGCAAACCAGGCTCATTTGCCTATGGCGAATATAATATTAAAATATACAATATGCAAAATATTACATTGCTTTTGTAAAATATCCAGTAAGTGGCTCTAAAAAAAGCAGGTTTGGTCTGATGAACGTAAATCTGGCAATATTTCATTAAGCTGGGAACATACTGCCTGCTTTAAGCGCTGATTTTGATGTGTTTTTCGATTGTTCTGGTGACAAAATACTGCAAAAGATCTTTCAGAGAAAATGCAGTAGACAAAAATACCCTGACAATATGAGCTGTGGAAAATTATAAGGGATCTCGGAGCTTTTCACAGCCTATGCCTCACAGTCTCGCTTTCATACCTGTCATGGCGCTGCTGTGAATAAGGTCTATGCATGTGAGCGACAGTTACATATAGTGTTTATTATTAAAGAAGCACAATTTATGACTTCTTTTTCACTTCAAATCAGTGCACAGCACAGACAACTCTTATCACAAGCTTCTTGCAGGCTACCATTTTTAACAAGAAGAAATCCAATCTAGCATGAGAACTCCTGTCTCAGGTGTAATCTTACGTTATGTCTTGTATCACTTCTTGCATGTGTTTGGTTGTGAAAGTTAGTTTGTAGACCAGACAGAGTTGTCTGCAATTCTTGTAATGTTGGCATGAAAAGAGCATTTGTCCTCTGTGATTTAACCCTTTAAGCCCGAAGTGGTACACAACATATTTTTTCAAAAATCCTGCATGGATTAACATAAAATACTGGTAGGTGTCTTTTGAAAGCTTAGAGTCTGAACCTTACAATTAATGTAGTTATTATGAGTATTGCCAAAGTAGTGATGAGTTATTTGCTAATAAAATGGAGGGGGAAAAAAAATCATCATTTCTGGAGGGGGGTGCTGCAATGTGTCAATCACATCATAAAGCTTGTGTTATTATTCAGTATATATAATATTATATAATACACATAATATTGTAATAATATATAATCTTTTATCAACATTTTCTCAGCATTAGATTTTCCAAATGTAATAAAACAGAGTTATGAGTCTTTAAAAGTGTGTATGTCATTCAGACAAAATAACCTCGGTGCTTAAGGGGTTAATTGGATTTTCGACATGTTGAATATTTACGTTTTGAGATCGGTGTGGCCAGGACATTCTTCTGAGCAGATTCAATCACTCTTAAAGTGACAGTTCACCCAACCCCCATTCATCTTCAGAACACAAAAGATATTTCTGATGAAATCTGAGAATTTTCTGTCCCTCCATTGACAGCCTAAGCAACTACCAGGCTTATGAAAATTTCAGAATTGGCCTCCATTCAATTCGTGAATTGGAATTTGAATTGAATTGACTCCGCCCCACAGGAAGTTGAATTGGAATTGGAATGACAGGAAGTGGAATTAAATTCATGACAATTCAAAGAAATTCCACAGTCACACAATTTATAATTGCTTACTTTTATAAGTTACCCATTATAAATGTGGTTTGGATTACTTTATCAATGCAAAGCAATATCCTTTGAATATGATTAGTAACTAATTTAATTAAACATTTTCCCTCAGTAAATACAACAATTACATAGATTTTGTAATTTAATAACACAAATTAATTACATTTATACACTGTAAAAATAGTACACAGTATATACATGCGATATGATGTCCCCAAAACTCTACTGCGCGTATGTGACGTCATTAAATTGTGAACCACCCCGCATGCGCGTCCAGCATGTGTTGGTATACGTCATCGTGCTACAGGCTGCAGCGAGGACCTCTTGATTCTGAATTATACACAAGCCTGGCAACTACCACTTTCAAACCCCGAAAAGGTAGTAAAGACATCTTTAAAGTAATCCATGTGACTCCAGTGGGGTTAGCCTCAATTTTATGAAGCGACGCAAGTGTTTTGTTTGTGCAAAAAACATGATCAAAACATTAAAAGGTTACTTCAGTGATTTAGCATTAAGTTTTGTGTAACAAGTTCGATATAGTAAGGAAGGAAGAGGACACAGGGGTCGGCTGGACTGTTGATGCGTATCTTTATTTTCTCTTTCTCAATGTCAATAACACACTTCTTCGTGTGTTCCCAGTCAAACTCTTAAGCAACAATAACTTCCGGTTCGTGGCACTTCCGGCTTCCGGGTAAACTCAGTCTCTGTGTTCTCGCACCAACAGTCCGACTCTCTCTCTCCCTGGTCTCCGGTTCCGCTGGTGTTTTATCCCGTCTCCGCGCTCATTACTAGAACAAGAGACAGGTGTTATTAATCTGCGTCCAACCCACTCACTTACCGCTCGTCCCGCGGCCCTCTCTCCCGCTGCAGACCTCGCTGAACCACGCCCCCCTTGCCACATACCCCCACCGCCCGACTCAGGCCGGGGAGCCGTCCGGCCTGCAGCCCCCCCTCCCCCCCTCCCCCCATTTCTGGAGAGGAAATCGGCCACAGCCATCTGAGCACCCGGCCTGTGGACCACCTTGAACTTAAACGGCTGAAGAGCCAGATACCAACGGGTGATCCGCGCGTTGGTATCCTTCATGCGGTGGAGCCATTGGAGAGGAGCGTGGTCCGAACAGAGAGTGAACTCCCGCCCCAGGAGGTAATAGCGGAGAGTGAGAACGGCCCATCTGATGGCCAAACACTCCTTTTCTATGGTGCTGTACTTAGCTTCCCTCTTGGAGAGCTTACGGCTAATGTACAGCACCGGCCGCTCTCCCCCCTCCACCTCCTGGGCCAGGACTGCGCCCAGCCCCCTGTCCGACGCGTCAGTCTGCAACAAGAAAGGGAGAGAAAAGTCAGGGGAGTGTAAGAGCGGCCCGCCACATAGAGCAGCCTTTACTTGGGTAAAAGCCTGTTGACACGGCTCCGTCCACTGGACCGTATCTGGTAGCCCCTTTCTAGTAAGATCAGTCAAAGGGCTGGTGAGGTCCGAATAATTTGGTATAAACCGTCTATAATATCCCGCCAGCCCCAAGAACTGTCTTACCTCCTATTTGGTCTTGGGCCTCGGACAGGTTGCAATTGCGGCAGTCTTATCAATTTGGGGACGCACCTGCCCATGACCCAAGTGGAAGCCCAGATACCTTACTTCCACCCGCCCAATCGCACACTTCTTCGGATTGGCCGTGAGCCCCGCTCTCCTCAGCGACCTCAGGACCGCCCTCACATGCTGCATATGCCGCTGCCAATCGTGACTATAAATCACTATGTCATCCAGGTACGCAGCAGCATATGCAGCATGGGGACGCAAAATCCTATCCATGAGTCGCTGGAAGGTTGCGGGCGCCCCGAACAAGCCGAAAGGAAGCGTGACAAATTGGTGTAATCCAAACGGCGTGGTGAAAGCTGTTTTTTCTTTGGACAATGGAGACAAGGGGATCTGCCAATAGCCCTTTGTTAAGTCCAGTGTCGAATAAAATCGAGCCGTGCCTAACCGATCAAGCAACTCGTCAACCCGCGGCATTGGATACGCGTCGAATTTCGACACAGCGTTCACCTTGCGGTAGTCCACACAGAACCTGACCGAGCCGTCTGTTTTGGGGACCAAAACTATCGGGCTCGCCCAGTCACTGTTGGACTCCTCGATTACTCCCATGTCGAGCATTGCGCCTAATTCGTCCTGAACTACCTTTTTCTTGTGTTCAGGCAAGCGATACGGCCGGCTGCGAACTACCACGCCCGGCTCGGTCTCGATATGGTGCTGAATCAAGTCGGTACGTCCCGGTAGGGGCGAGAACACGTCAGCGAATTCCGCCTGCAATTTCGACAAATCAGCGAGTTGTAACGGTGAGAGGTGATCTCCCCCAGGGGCCAACGCGACTGATTGCGCTTTAATGCTCGCCTCTGGCCCGAGATCATCCTCTCCCCCGATCACCGTTGCCAACAACACCGATTCCACCTCATTCCATTTTTTTAGCAGATTGAGGTGGTATATTTGACGTGCCCCGTTCCTATCGGATCGTATCACTTCATAATCGAGCTCTCCTATCTGCCGTGCGACCTCAAACGGCCCCTGCCACTTCGACATTAATTTTGAGCTCGACGTTGGGAGTAGAACGAGCACTTTCTCTCCCGGTGTGAATTTGCGTAGTTTAGTACCCCTGTTATATGACCGGCTCTGGCGGTCCTGGGCTTGCAACAAATTCTCCCTAGATAGCCGCCCCAATGTGTGGAGTTTTGTTCGCAAGTCCATGACGTACTGAATTTCGTTTTTGGCCAACGAAGGCCCCTCCTCCCAAGTTTCTCGTAGGACGTCCAGCACCCCCCGTGGCTGTCGACCGTAGAGAAGCTCGAAGGGGGAAAACCCCGTGGAGGCTTGCGGGACCTCGCGCACAGCAAATAAGAGGGGTTCTAACCACCGATCCCAATTTTTGGCGTCTTCCTGTACGAATTTACGGATCATGGATTTAAGAGTGCGATTAAATCGTTCGACCAAGCCGTCTGTTTGTGGGTGATAGACGCTGGTTCGAATGGATTTAATGCCCAATAATCCGTACAATTCGCTTAACGTGCGTGACATAAACGCCGTGCCTTGATCAGTGAGGATTTCTTTCGGAATCCCCACCCGGGAGATTAAACGAAACAGTGCGTCCGCAACACTCTTCGCCGAGATGTTGCGGAGAGCCACTGCTTCCGGATATCGCGTTGCGTAGTCCACGATAACTAGCGCAAAACGATGTCCGCGTGCGGATCGCTCTAATGGCCCGATGAGGTCCATCGCAATTCTCTCGAAGGGGACCTGCATTAATGGAAGGGGGCGCAATGGCGCTTTTGGGGCGGCCAGTGGATTCACCAACTGACATTCCGGACAAGACGCGCACCACCTGCGCACATTGTCATGAATGCCTGGCCAAAAAAATCGGGTCATTAAACGATTCAGCGTGGCCGCCTGTCCCAGGTGGCCCGCCATTGGGTTAGAATGAGCCGCCTGGAAAAGCATTTCCCGGCGGCTCTTTGGTACTAACAGCTGGGTTGTATCTAGCTTTGTCTGAGTGTCTTGGGTCACTCGATACAACCGATCCTTAATTATGGCAAAATAAGGATACGTGACGGGCAATGCGGGTTGGAGAGACTGACCGTCGATAGAGCAGACCTGCTGAAATGCATGTTTTAGGGTCTCATCTTGAGACTGCTCCAGAGGGAAGTCATCGCGGTCCGAGAGAATCAGTCTCTCGACCCCGCTCGGTTCCTCTGAAGCTGTTCCCAAGGGTCCCGTATCTGTCTCGCCAACCTGCACTCGCACCGCCCCGTTCCTAGCCTTGTTTTCCCAAGCGGCATCCGCGCATAACGCCCCCAATAATGCCGAAAAGGCGGGCCAATTCGTCCCCAGAATTAGCGGATGCCGGAGGTGGGGACTAACCGCCACCTCAACACTATGCTTTTTCCCCCTAAACTGTATCGTGACTGGGACAACCGGATATTCCACCACATCCCCGTGCACACACCGCACCTTAACCATGCGGCTTGTATCCAATGCCCCAGGCTGCATCAGGCTTTGATGGATCGAGGTTTGGTTACATCCTGAATCCACCAAGGCCTGATATGTACCCCCCTTGATACTTACAGGAATTTGGTACTCTCCTGCTTGATCGGGGGTGGTCCGCTGGACGTCCGGGATCCGGATCATTGTCCCGATGTCCATCCTCGGACATCGGTCCACAAAATGATCCGGATCACCGCACCGCCAGCAGGCCAGCCCAGGCTTACCCGCCACCCCTGCGGCGGGGAGTGGGTTGGAGGATGAGCGCGGAAAGGGGGCGGAACCCGAGCCATTGTCACTACCAGCCCCCAGCGACCCCGCCCCCCTGGGCGGGGCCCGCAAACTCCCAGACGGTCCAAGGCCCATCCCACCCTGGCCTCTGGGGGGGACGCGAGGAGGGCCTGGAGGGCGGGACCTGGGGAGAGGGACAGGGCGAGAGAGAGAAAAAGAGGGGGGAGAGAGAGAGGGAGAAGTTAATGGGGGTTCGCCGACCCCCGGGCACGCCACCAGGTGGTCCTCCGCCAAGTTGATGGCCGTCTCCAGCGACGTGGGCCGGTGGCACTGGACCCACTCGGCGGTCTTCCTGGGGAGCCGAGTGATAAACTGCTCCAGCACCACCAGATCGACAACATGGTCCACGTCGCTGCCGCCGGCCAGAAGCCATCTGCGGCACTCGTCCCGGAGCTGTTGGGCCAATGCGAAGGGTCGACCGGACTCACCCCACTCCAGGGAGCGGAAACGCTGGCGGTGTTGTTCTGGGGTCCGGCCGACCCGCTGAAGGATGGCCCTCTTCAGGTCGTCGTAGTCCAGGAGGTTCGCGACCGGTAGGTGTTGCGCGGCCGCCTGGGCTTCGCCGGATAGAAGGGGGAGGAGGCGCACCGGCCACTGTGCCCGGGGCCACCCGCAGGCCTCCGCGGCCTTCTGGAATAGATCCACGAAGGCCTCCGGGTCGTCTTCCGGCCCCATCTTCTGGAGGGGCACGTGAACCGGTGCGCTGGCCCGCCCAGCGGCCTCGGCGCGAACCTCCCGGTCCATCCAGCTCCGGAACCGCTCGCGGTCCTCTTGCTGGCCTTGGACGATCGCCTCGAAGCGGCGCTCCTGTTCGGTCCGAAGGTCCAGCAATGCCTGATGGTGTTCCTGGTGGAGGACCGCGAGGGAGTTGATGATATCCGCAAATGGCGAGGCGGAGGGCGTTGTCATGGCGGCGGCGCTGTCCTGCTTCCTTCCCGGGTTTCGGCACCAGTGTAACAAGTTCGATATAGTAAGGAAGGAAGAGGACACAGGGGTCGGCTGGACTGTTGATGCGTATCTTTATTTTCTCTTTCTCAATGTCAATAACACACTTCTTCGTGTGTTCTCAGTCAAACTCTTAAGCAACAATAACTTCCGGTTCGCGGCACTTCCGGCTTCCGGGTAAACTCAGTCTCTGTGTTCTCGCACCAACAGTCCGACTCTCTCTCTCCCTGCCCAGATAGCAAGCGGATGTGGGCCACTTCAGGCAATGATGCGGCACTGCAGGCCTTCTTATGGCCCGGATAAAATGTATGTGAGCCTCATGTGGCCCACAAGTAAAATGGCAAATATGGCCCAAATATTTTAAATCACATGTGGGCCTTTTTAGGCAAAGATGCGGCACTCATGGCAATGTGTAATCTGAATATGAGCCTAAAGTGGCCCATATGATAATTAATGAATATGGCCCAAATATCACAAACCAAATGTGGGCCACCTATGGGAAAAATCTGGCAAAACCGACAATGACTAATCTGGGTGTAAACCAAATATGGCCCGCATATGTTGCAGCAAATGTGGCCCAGTTATGTTATAACATATCTGGGCCAGTTTTGGCACATATGAGGGACAGTAATCACTGGCAAATCTGAATGTGAACCTAAAGTGGCCCACACTTGGCAAAGAAAATAAGGCCCGGATACTTTACATCAAATTTGGGCCACATTTGGCAAATATATGGCAAAGTCAGCACTCGCTAACCAGGGTGTGAGCCTAAACTGGCCCACACATAGTGCAGCAAATAAGGCCCAATTATGTTAAAACATATCTGGGCCATTTTTGGCAAAGGTGAGGGACAGTAATCACTAGCGAATCTGAATATGAACCTAAAGTGGGCCACACATGGAATTTGCAAATATGGCCTGGATACATTATACAAAATTTGGGCCACATTTGGCAAATGTATGGCAAAGTCAGCACTGGCTAACCAGGGTGTAAACCTAAACTGGCCCACATATAATGCAGCAAATGCGGCCCAATTAAGTAAAAAACACCTGGCCCAGTTTTGGCAAAGATGAGGGACATTGATCACTGACGAATCTGAATGTGAACCTACTGTGGCCCACACATGGCAGAGCAAATATGGGCCGAATACATCACAGCAAATTTGGGCCACATTTGGAAAATGTATGGCAAAGTCAGCACTGGCTAACCAGGGAGTGAACCTAAACTGGCCCACATTAAGTGCAGCAAATGAGGCCCAATTATGTTAAAACATATCTGGGCCAGTTTTGGCAAAGGTGAGGGACAGTAATCACGAACAAATCTGAATGTGAACCTAAGGTGGCCCACACATGGTATAGCAAATATGGCCCGAATACATTACATCAAATTTGGGCCACATTTGGCAAATATATGGCAAAGCCAGCACTGGCTAACCAGGGTGTACACCTAAACTGGCCCACATTGAGTGCAGCAGATGAGGCCCGATTATGGTAAAACCTATCTGGGCCAGTTTTGGCAAAGGTGAGGGATAGTAATCACTTTCAAATCTGAATGTGAACCTAAAGTGGGCCACATATGGCATAGCAAATATGGCTCGAACACATTACACCAAATTTGAGCCACATTTGGCAAATTTATGGCAAAGTCAGCACTGGCTAACCAGGGTGTGAACCTAAACTGGCCCACATATAATGCAACAAATGTGGACCAGTTTTCTTAAAAAATATCTGGGCCAGTTTTGGCAAAGATTAGGGACAGTAATCACTAACCAATCTGAATGTGAACCTAAATTGGGCCACACATGGCATAGCAAATATGGCCTGAATACATTACATCAAATTTGGGCCACATTTGGCAAATATATGGCAAAGTCAATACTGGCTAACCAGAATGTGAGCCTAAACTGGCCCACATATAATGCAGCAAATGTGGCCCAGTTTTCTTAAAAACATATCTAGGCCAGTTTTGGCAAAGGTGAGGGATAGAAATCACTCGCAAATCTGAATATGAACCTAAAGTAGGCTACACATGGCATAGCAAATATGGGCCGAATACATTACACCAAATTTGGGCCACATTTGGCAAAAGTACAGCAAAGTCAGCACTGGCTAACCAGGATGTGAGCCTAAACTGGCCCACATATAATGCAGCAAATGTGGCCCAGTTTTCTTAAAAACATATCTGGGCCAGTTTTGGAGAAGGTGAGGGACAGTAATCACTAACAAATCTGAATGTGAACCTATGGTGGCCCAGACATGGCATAGCAAATATGGGCCGAATATATTACACCAAATTTGGGCCACATTTGGAAAATATATGGCAA
This sequence comes from Pseudorasbora parva, assembly GCF_024679245.1. Classification (NCBI taxonomy): domain Eukaryota; kingdom Metazoa; phylum Chordata; class Actinopteri; order Cypriniformes; family Gobionidae; genus Pseudorasbora; species Pseudorasbora parva. The sequence continues at coordinate 29,276,468 of NC_090188.1, read as the reverse complement.
AGTCAACACTGGCTAACCAGGGTGTAAACTTAAACTGGCCCACATTAAGTGCTGCAAATGTGGCCCAATTATGTTAAAACATATCTGGGCCAATTTTGGCAAAGGTGAGGGACAGTAATTACTGGTGAATCTGAATTTGAACCTAAAGTGGCCCAGACATGGCATAGCAAATATGGCCCAAATACATTACACCAAATTTGGGCCACATTTGGAAAATATATGGCAAAGTCAACACTGGCCAACCAGGGCTTGAACCTAAACTGGCCCACATTAAGTGCTGCAAATGTGGCCCAATTATGTTAAAACATATCTGGGCCAGTTTTGGCAAAGGTGAGGGATAGAAATCACTCGCAAATCTGAATTTGAACCTAAAGTGGCCCAGACATGGCATAGCAAATATGGCCCGAATACATTACACCCAATTTGGGCCACATTTGGAAAATATATGGCAAAGTCAACACTGGCCAACCAGGGCTTGAACCTAAACTGGCCCACATTAAGTGCTGCAAATGTGGCCCAATTATGTTAAAACATATCTGGGCCAGTTTTGGCAAAGGTGAGGGATAGCAATCACTCGCAAATCTGAATATGAACCTAAAGTGGGCCACACATGGCATAGCAAATATGGCCCGAATACATTACATCAAATTTGGGCCACATTTGGCAAAAGTACAGCAAAGTCAGCACTGGCTAACCAGGATGTGAGCCTAAACTGGCCCACATTAAGTGCTGCAAATGTGGCCCAATTATGTTAAAACATATCTGGGCCAGTTTTGGTAAAGGTGAGGGATAGAAATCCCTCGCAAATCTGAATATGAACCTAAAGTGGGCCACACATGGCATAGCAAATATGGCCCGAATACATTACACCAAATTTGGGCCACATTTGGCAAAAGCACAGCAAAGTCAGCACTGGCTAACCAGGATGTGAGCCTAAACTGGCCCACATATAATGCAGCAAATGTGGCCCAGTTTTCTTAAAACAATATCTGGGCCAGTTTTGGCAAAGGTGAGGGATAGAAATCACTCGCAAATCTGAATATGAACCTAAAGTGGGCCACACATGGCATAGCAAATATGGCCCGAATACATTACACCAAATTTGGGCCACATTTGGCAAAAGCACAGCAAAGTCAGCACTGGCTAACCAGGATGTGAGCCTAAACTGGCCCACATATAATGCAGCAAATGTGGCCCAGTTTTCTTAAAACAATATCTGGGCCAGTTTTGGCAAAGGTGAGGGATAGAAATCACTCGCAAATCTGAATATGAACCTAAAGTGGGCCACACATGGCATAGCAAATATGGCCCGAATACATTACATCAAATTTGGGCCACATTTGGCAAAAGTACAGCAAAGTCAGCACTGGCTAACCAGGATGTGAGCCTAAACTGGCCCACATTAAGTGCTGCAAATGTGGCCCAATTATGTTAAAACATATCTGGGCCAGTTTTGGTAAAGGTGAGGGATAGAAATCCCTCGCAAATCTGAATATGAACCTAAAGTGGGCCACACATGGCATAGCAAATATGGCCCGAATACATTACACCAAATTTGGGCCACATTTGGCAAAAGCACAGCAAAGTCAGCACTGGCTAACCAGGATGTGAGCCTAAACTGGCCCACATTAAGTGCTGCAAATGTGGCCCAATTATGTTAAAACATAACTGGGCCAGTTTTGGCAAAGGTGAGGGACAGTAATTAATGGTGAATCTGAATTTGAACCTATGGTGGCCCAGACATGGCATAGCAAATATGGCCCGAATACATAACACCAAATTTGGGCCACATTTGGAAAATATATGGCAAAGTCAACACTGGCCAACCAGGGCTTGAACCTAAACTGGCCCACATTAAGTGCTGCAAATGTGGCCCAATTATGTTAAAACATATCTGGGCCAGTTTTGGCAAAGGTGAGGGATAGAAATCACTCGCAAATCTAAATATGAACCTAAAGCGGGCCACACATGGCATAGCAAATATGGCCCGAATACATTACACCAAATTTGGGCCACATTTGGCAAAAGTACAGCAAAGTCAGCACTGGCTAACCAGAATGTGAGCCTAAACTGGCCCACATTAAGTGCTGCAAATGTGGCCCAATTATGTTAAAACATAACTGGGCCAGTTTTGGCAAAGGTGAGGGACAGTAATTAATGGTGAATCTGAATTTGAACCTATGGTGGCCCAGACATGGCATAGCAAATATGGCCCGAATACATAACACCAAATTTGGGCCACATTTGGAAAATATATGGCAAAGTCAACACTGGCCAACCAGGGCTTGAACCTAAACTGGCCCACATTAAGTGCTGCAAATGTGGCCCAATTATGTTAAAACATATCTGGGCCAGTTTTGGCAAAGGTGAGGGATAGAAATCACTAGCAAATCTGAATATGAACCTAAAGCGGGCCACACATGGCATAGCAAATATGGCCCGAATACATTACACCAAATTTGGGCCACATTTGGCAAAAGTACAGCAAAGTCAGCACTGGCTAACCAGAGCGTGAGCCTAAACTGGCCCACATATTATGCAGCAAATGTGGCCCAGTTTTATTAAAAAAATATCTGGGCCAGTTTTGGCCAATAGGGACAGTAAATCTGATTGTGACCCTAAAGTGGCCCAGACATGGCATAGCCAATATGGCCAGAATACATTACACCAAATGTAGGCCACATTTGGCAAATATATGGCAAAGTCAGCACTGGCTAACCAGGCTGTAAACCTAAACTGGCCCATAAATAGTACAGCAAATGAGGCCCAATTATGTTAAAACATATCTGGGGCAGTTTTGGCAAAGGTGAGGGACAGTAATCACTGGCAAATCTGAATGTGAACCTAAAGTGGCCCAGACATGGCATAGCAAATATGGCCCGAATACATTACACCAAATTTGGGCCACATTTGGTAAATGTACAGCAAAGTCAGCACTGGCTAACCAGGGTGTAAGCCTGTTAATAGTTAATAACATTTACAGCCATGTTTGCCAAATATACAGTACAGTTGACATGTAGCCTGACAAGCCAGACCCACATCAAGATGTTTGGTCTGGAAACTCATCATTGACGGCTCAATCTGAGGGCCGGATAACTGGCTGTCTGTCAAACTCCCTCTGCACGCAATAGGATAGCGCTACACCAACCAGAGCAACGAAGGTGAAGCAGAGCTCGTTGATAGATTAAACATTCGCCGTATCCGATCGGCTAAACTCCGAACACATCATCCCTTCTTCAGAATGACTTCAGTGCTGTTCTTTGTTCTTTTCTCAGAGAAAAGCTTAACTCCAAGTCTTCCAGAGTCGCGGTCAAAGCTGATCCGAAAGACCGCCGCCGTTCGCCAGTTTCTGTGTTTACTAGAAGCACGCAAGCGCAACTCTGGCGGCATTATTTTAAGCCCCGCACACCAACTCTATACACGATGTGATTGGCCTGACCAGAGTTTGGCGTTTACAGCTCAGAAGGGTATTGAGAGTTGCTAGACGACACTCGCGGCAGATTAGATTTGCTGCCGCTAGGGTGTGTCTAGATTTCTAGGCTAGTTGACATGGAAAATATGCCATAAATATAATTACAGTTAATTTAGATGTATAGCTAAAAATGCCCACATTTGAAAATATGGCATAATACTTAGTAACGAAATTGGGCTATGTTTGATAGGATGCAACTCTTAATTGTACAGTTTAATCTGGACAAAAAGACTATATCAGTTGTGGATTGGCCTGCCTTGTGATAAAAAAAGTACATAACTTTAATTGTGTGTGTGTGTGTGTGTGTGTGTGTGTGTGTGTGTGTGTGAGGTGTGTGTGTGTGGGCATGTTTTTGTTAAATATCAGGACACTGATTAAATGTGTATTATGACATGGGTATGACACATGTGGGAGAGGGTGAAATATGAGGACATTACCCATGACCCTATTTTTCAAAATGCTTATAAATCATACAGGATGAGTTTTTTTTTTGTTGAGAAAATAAAAATGCAGAATGTTTCCTGTGATGGGTAGGTTTAGGGGCAATATGTGTGTGTGTGTGTGTGTGTGTGTGTGTGTGTGTGTGTGTGTGTGTGTGTGTGTGTGTGTGTGTGTGTGTGTGTGTGTGTGTGTGTGTGTGTGTGTGTACTTGTTTATATTATATTGTAGGGACCAAACAATGTAATATAAACCTGAGATCACCAGCCAGCGGTCCCCACAATGTAAACGGATTCATAAACATACTATGTTTTTTGAAAATGTAAAACTGCAGCATGTTTCCTGTGATTAGGGGTAGGGGCAGTGTAGGGGGATAGAATGTACAGTGTAAAATCCATTACGCTTATGGAAAGTCCCCACAATTCACACAAAAAACAATGTGTGTGTGTGTGTGTGTGTGTGGTCTAGGTAAACCCTATGTTATGGGGACACAAAAATGGCAATATTTGAAATCCTTGTCCATGTGGGGATGTTTTTGGTCTCTATGAAGAAAACTAAATTAAAAATTATGCTTTTTGAAATTTAAAAAAAAAGTTTAGATTTCTCTGTGAAGGGTAGAAGTTTTAGGGGTAGGTTTAGTGTAGGGTGATACAATATACAGTTTTTACAGTATAAAAATCATGTTTGTGTGTATACTGTGTACACACAGACAGCTACAGTAGGTTGAAAATATGTGTGTGTGTGTGTGTGCGTGTGTGTGTGTGTGTGTGTGCGTGTGTGTGTGTGTGTGTGTGTGTGTGTGTGTGTGTGTGTGTGTGTGTGTGTGTGTGTGTGTGTGTCTGATTATGAATTGTTTGCAACAGGTCAAATTTGTGAACTGTTTTTAATGGTCCTGACTTGAATATTTGGCTGAGATACATTTTGAGTTGCTGTATGTGAAAATCTTTGTCATGATTTTAAGTAGGACATATTCCTGGGTCAACATATGTATATATTTATCCTGGAACACAATTCCTGTCATGAAACATAGTCCTAACCCCCTAACCCTAACCTAACCCAGAGGGAAATGATAGGTAAATAACTAGCACCAAACCCTGCATTTAAACATAAACTTGACATAAACTTTAAGCTTGTCACTGAAATATGATTTGTTGATTGGAATGCAGGATGAACAATGTTATAAATATCCAGAAACAGTCTTGTTGAAATCACATTCACCTGTAAATGTATGGAACTGTAAGGCAGTGTCATCTTATAAACCGCTTCAAGTGACCCTGATATTCTAAATTATTATAAATAAAATACTCAATTTGTCTTTCATTTTTGCTAAATATTGACTTAAATATTGAATATTATCTGTATCATATATGTCCTGTCCTTTAACCTGTCAGTATATTAATTGAGATATGCATTTAAGAGTAAGCTAAATGAATGACAAATCAGCAAAACCTGCTATGAGAACATTTTATTGTTATTTTGAAGCCAACTTTTTTCAACCCTTTTTTTTTGTTATGCTTTCATTACAAAAAACATTTTTTATCCCTTGCTAGAATATATATATATATATATATATATATATATATATATATATATATATATATATATATATATATATATATATATATATATATATATATATATATATATATATATATATATATATATATATGTGTAAAATCAACTGGTTCGAGTTCCTATTTCCGGCCCTTTAAATTTAAAAAATAGCCGCGGAAAAGGCGCCCAAAAGACGGAGCTGCAGAGGAGGATTATTGTTTGGAGATTTGACGGTGGAAAACGGCAAAGAAAGTTAAGGTAAGATTTAATAAAAAAAATATTGCTTCGTTTTGGGGATTGCTTCGTTATATTCAGTTGGAGTAACTTACTGCATGTTATGTGATATTAAAACGTTAGCTAATGAAAGCTACAATTGTTAGCTATCAAACATTAGTTATTTTGTCAATTCAAAACTTTTTCCATTGCCTGAAGGATTTTGTAAGTGACATAACGTTAGCAATTCAAGTTGATTATCGTTAGTTCACCTCTCTTTCATACATTTGTCACGTGATTTTTGATAATTACTAATTGCTAAATAAATGGTGATAAAATATTAATATCTGTCTGTTTCATTGCTGTACTAACGTTAGTCTATGCGGCTCTCACGTGACAAAAGTATGAACAAGGCCTAACGTTACCAGAATAACCTAAATGAATCATCTGTTTCTCATAATTTGTTATTTTGCCTGCAATATGTATAGTTTTTATTATCATTATTTTATTATTTATTTTAAATATGAAGTTGTTATCAAAGTTTGCGCTACTTGAGGTGATTGCTAAATGATTTAAAGATCCAAGTCAGTAAAATGATCTGATCTTCCCATCACTAACGTTACAAAGAAGTCCTTCGAACTGAAAATCACATTGTCTTCTGCTGAAAAAAAAGCTTGGACCAGCATGATTTCACTTTCACTCACTGTATACCAACCTGCAGTCAGTTCTGTATGGTCAACGTATTTTCCCAATTATAATGTTATAATTATAATGTATAATTTGAAATTCATCTATGTATAAATTTGACATTAAACTGCACTAACTAGTTGTATTACTTGTATTACAGAAACAACAGGATCACAGAGCAAGCGAGTAAGCTGTAGAATCCCACTTCAACAGATGGCTTCAAATTGCAAGTGAGACAGAGGGAGAAGAGAAAAGGAGTAACGAAAATGGACACGCAAGTAATTTACACGGTCTATTTTACTAATTTTTGTAATCATTTGGAGTAAATCCGGGACTACACTTCACTTCACTTGTTAGGTCTATCTCATCTATTTCATCTTTGTTAATAAAAATTAGAAGAAATATGCAATAAAAAACAGTAATAGAAACTGTATATATATATATATATATATATATATATATATATATATATATATATATATATATATATATATATATATATATATATATATATATATATTTTAGGGATGCAACAATACATTTAGTCCATGGTTCAATACATAACCTTACTTTGGTTTTTAACCACGGATTTCCGGTTCGGTTCGGTTTTTTTTTTGCTCTTCTATTCTTAGGTGACAGGAACAGAAAAAGGTTAAGGAGAAAATGGTTTTTATTGCAATACTCTTTCTTTATTTTACTTAAAAGACTTGAAAACCCTTACTTAAACTTAAAACTTTACATAAAAAAATATATACACATTCCCAGTGTATTGTATTAACTAAAATAAATATATATAAAGATTTACAGTGGCAGCTCAGAGATGTACAGTAGCATTTAAGTATGAAATTGAATGAATAAATGTAGAGTATAAACGTAAATGCGGGTAAACACCCTTAACTTTAGTGCATATGATTGGATATTTGCTCAAATCAGCGCATAGACTCAGGCAAACCATTAAAAAAAGAGCAGAATAAATAAAGAGGAATATTCAAGGGGGTAATCTAGCGCTCGGAAAGCGTTCCACCCATAGGGTGTTTAAATATTTTCTCCCGTTGCTTTTGGCTCACTATGGGCTTCTCCCCATTCTTCTCCCTTGACTTGATCAGACCATTGCTAACCAAGCCATCACCTGCTGTTAGCATCCCATTGACTCCCATTCATTTTTGAGTCACTTTGACGGTGAATAACTTTACATCAGAGGCGTTTAAAGACTCCATTTGTCCATTGTTTATTTCTAAAGAAACACGACAATGCATAAAAGGCTCCGTTACCTTGTATCTTACACTATCGCCCCGCAGAAGCTGTTTTTGTAAAAATAGGCTAACTATTGCGTCATAACCAACGCGACTCTGTCGCACAGTTGAGAAATTACCGTATAGACCTGAGGAGACACTCGCAGGCAATCTTTTACTGTCTATGAGGCCGTCGGGGGGACGTGGAGACATAAAGTCTGATAAAGTCAAGGGAGAAGAATGGGGAGAAGCCCATAGAGAACCAAAAGCAATGGGAGAAAATATTTAAACAATGTGATTCAGATTTCACTTTCCACAACTACTAGAAGACTCACAGCTGTCAGACAGGAGGCTCACGTCACATCTACGTCCTCAATCTCAGTCTGAGCCTGCACAGTTCGCTCAGCCATCAGGAAGTGAGTGCTCCTTTACTGATCTCACTTAACGCCGTAGAAGTCAATGGGATAGCTCTGTCCATTTCTTTTACTGTCTATGGGAATATTTCAAACGGGGGGAAATGGAAATAAATAATTAAATGCAAAACCGAAAAAAAACACAATTCACCAGCGCATATTGAACCATGAATGCCGTACCTAACGGTTCAATATTATATTGAGTATTGTGGCATCCCTATATATATATATATATATATATATATATATATATATATATATATATATATATATATATATATATATATATATATATATATATATATACAGCTCTGAAAAAAATTAAAAGACCACTGCAAAAAAACTAGTCCTCAGAGTTGGGGAACATTGTCAGAGCAGAAGGAAGCATGTTTTCTTCTACACTCTAAACACGCTGGGTTAATAACAATCCAAGTTGGGTTGAAAATGGACAAACCCAGAAATTGGGTTGTTTGAACCCAGTGAATGGACCTTTTCAAACAACTCAATGTGTGGGTTTGTCCATTTTCAACCCAACTTGGGTTGTTATTAACCCAGCATTTTTTAGACTGTAGGACAACCTTGTACGTGGTTTAATTCATGCGTCCTTCACAAAGACAAGTCTGGCCAATTCAAGCATTGCTGAAGCACTCCCAGATCATCACCGATCCTCCACCAAGTTTCACAGTGGGTGTGAGACACTGTGGCTTGTAGGCCTCTCCAGGTCTCCGTCTAACCATCAGAAGACCATGTGTTGGACAAAGCTGAAAATTGGACTCATCAGAGAAGATGACCATACTCCAGTCCTCTACAGTCCAATCCTTATGGTCTCTTGCAAACCTCAGCATGGCTCTTCTTTGCTTCTCATTGATGAAGGGCTTTTTTCTAGCTTTCCACAACTTCAGCCCTGTCCACTGGGAGCCTGTTTCGAACTGTCCTCGCCGTGAACTTCACCCCAGCTGCCTTTTGCCATTCTTTTTGTAGGTCACCTGAGGTCATCCTATGGTTGTTGAGTGACATTCGAATGAGTTGGTGGTCATTCCAGTCAGTGTAGAGTTATTTTCGCCCTCTGCCAGTCTGTAACTTTGTTGTCCCCAATGTCTGCTGCTTGACCTTGTTCTTATGAACCGCCGTCTTTAAAATTTTAAGGATGGAAGCAACCCGACACTCACTGTATCCCTATGCCAGTAAAGCCAGAATATACTTGTAGGCTTCCATACTTGTAGAGATGCTGATTTAAGAAAAAAATTGCAGTGGTCTCTTAATTTTTTCCCCCCAGAGCTGTATAGATATTGTAGTGTTTTACTTATCTAAACTTTTTAGGGAAGAAAAACAAATAATCAAATAAAATAAAAATCAATGTTTAGTCTTTAGTGTGTTTGTTACAAATTAATTGATCATTATTAAAGCTACAAATGTAGTTCAGTTAAGAACAGTGAGTGATTACCTTTTTTCTTTTATTGTTTCATTAACATAAATATAAAGACCTAATTCACAGATCTAATATAATGTTAGACATCATTTCCCCAACTGCTCCCCAAATGTTCACTTAAAACTGCATTAAGTTAGCCTGACAAGCCAGAGCCACATCAGGAAGTTAGCTCTGGGAACTCACCATTGACAGGGCTCAGTCCGAGGGGCGGGATAAACGGTTGTCTTTCAAACTACCTCTGCACACGATAGGATAGCGCTAAAACCAACCTTCTCGGAACCTTCTCTGCCGTCATTATGTTAAGCCCCGCCCACTGGCTCTACACACAATGTGTTTGGCCTGACCAGAGTTTGGTTTTTACAGCTCAGAAGTGTATTTAACAGGGTTCCCGCGGGGTCTTAAAAAGTCTTAAAAAGTCTTAAATTCAGAAAGTTACATTTAAGGCCTTAAAAAGTCTTAAAAACGCCCAGATTTTCATCCTAGGTCTTAAATTTAATTTACCAAAGTCTTAAAACTTTTACTTCCGTTCAGAAACAAAACCTTTTAGTTTTCTTTACCCGACTGCTTCATGCATTTTTACTCCTTACACTTTTCCTTCAGCTTTTCAGAAAGCTGCGATTGGCAAACGGAAAGCAAGAAATTACCGTAATAAACCATATTTTGGCAAAAAGCTCTATTTGTCTTTAAGGATTTTTTTTAAGCGCGCCAAATGTTGAGGATTTACGGTCAAATAGCGCTTTAATATGCTGGCGCCAACACTCGCATTCTAATAGGGTTGAGCGTAATGTATTCTGATGTATTTGATCTGACTGGGTGGGCAGCTGTCAATCTCAGGCCCAACCATAGATCCGCCCCTATCATAGGTTGGTTGTTTTGTCTGGTCTGCACTTGTGTCTACGCGCGTTTTCAAAGAACATGGGTCTTTGCACACTGAGTCCGATATTTTCGCATGCGTTTTTTCATATTCGTGATCCGAAAAACTCGTCACGCACAGAGATCTTGCACACTGAGTCCGATGCTTATTAATGAATGTGTTACATTCATGCAAAACAAGACAAAGTGACGTCTAGTGAGGATGATTTGTTTGTCCTGAGGAGATATTGGGTTCATTTAACGTTACTCCTGTGATCGCGTAGAGAGGAGAGTTTCCCTATCAAGCGGGATTATCCAGATCGACCGATTCAAAGTTGCAGTTTCAGTGGCTCAGTTTGAGCTTTGCTAGCGATACTGGAGACATATTTAAAAGAAGACCACTAATTTCTGTGAATCAATTGATCCCGAACACCTGGCAGTATGTCTATGGATCCGATCACACACACACACACATACACACACAGACAGACAGACAGACAGAGCTTTACAGACCCTTACGAAACAAAAATATATTGCAATACATTTGAAAATATCATGCAATATATTCACATATAACGTTATGGGATTTAATATTTATATTTTCCAATATATTGCATGAATATATAATATATTTTATAATGCCATCAATATATTATTCCATATATTAAAATATATTTCAAGAAAATATATTGGTAAATATATTTTCCTTTCGTAAGGGGAGACTTGATGTGCTATAATTATAGCTGTGATATAATAATATTTGTAGTATTTTTGCTAGAATAATATGTATGGTGGCTCTGAGTTGTCAAAACGTCTCAAAATGCGTTTTTACGGATGCGAAAACACAGAAAATCGAACCTGTTCCAAATTTTTTTTTGACGGACGAAAGTTTCGGAGGCAGTGTGCAAGCGTGATTGACATAACGTGAGGTCGAATTTATTTTTGGAAGTGCGTAAATTATTATTCTAGCAAAAATACCACAAATAATATTATTATATCACAGCTATAATTATAGCACATCAAGTCTCTGTAAAGCTCTCTCTCTGTGTGTGTGTGTGTGTGTGTGTGTGTGTGTGTGTGTGTGTGTGTGTGTGTGTGTGTGTGTGTGTGTGTGTGTGTGTGTGTGTGTGTGTGTGTGTGATCGGATCCATAGACATACTGCCAGGTGTTCGGGATCAATTGATTCACGGAAATTAGTGTTCTTCTTTTTAATATGTGTCTCCAGTATCGCCAGCAAAGCATCAAACTGACACTTTTAATCGGTCGGTCTTGATCCCGCTTGATAAGGAGGGGAAACTCTACGCGATCACAGGAGTCTCTCCACATCTCCTCAGGACAAACAAATTATCCTCACTAGACGTCACTTTGTCTTGTTTTGCGTTTTTATCCCCGTAACGCATTCATTAATACGCATCGGACTCAGTGTGCAAGATCTCTGTGCGTAACGAATTTTTCGGAATACGAAAAACCGCATGTGAAAATATCGGACTCAGTATTTTGATATCAGTTTCTGAGTTTATTTAATGTTTCTATAACTGAATCAATAAAAATAGAATGTTTGAGAGTTTCTGAGATCATTTATAATGCCTTTAGTAATGCGTCGTGTTGGTCTTAAATTTCACTCATAATGGTCTTAAAAGGTCTTAAAAAGGTCTTAAATTTAACTTACTGAAACCTGCAAGAACCCTGATTTAGAGTTGCTAGACTAAACTCATGGCAAATTTGATTTGCTGCCGCTAGGGTGCGTCTAGATTTGTAAAATAGCATTATGTAACATTTGCAGTAAGATATCCCAAAACCACTAGGCCAATACTACATATTTTGTTCAGTTGAGAACCTTCAATATCCCAAATGTTTCCATCTATTTGTAAATCGTGAGAAAATTGCTATTTTAACCAAGGAACCGGGACGTGTGAGGGCGTCGCCTAACGATGTCATCATATCTCTTAATCCTCGGTTTCTGGTTTTATTCTGCTGATGCGCTTTACTCCGACTGTAGTGTTAACAAGTGTCACAGTAGCCACTGAGTGAACGCACAGAGTAACGTCATAACATAATTTAAAACTCACTCAAATGTGTTATATGATAAACAGAGCTGCGTTACCTCATACTCATTACCAGAAAAGCAGAAATAGTGCCGGCGACTATGGCATAATCAAAGTTTTTCGCGCTGCTCGTGAGGCTTGTGTTGTTCATCTCATTAACAATCACTCCAGCAGCCTTGCTCAGCTCCACAACACTCGCTCCTGCTCTGCTTCACACTGCAGTAACGTTAATAGGGATGTAATGATAAATTGTTATATCGCATTAATAAAATGTGACTATATGTATCGTTGATGGAAACGATATGATTTGCAATATAGTTGTTTTATCCAAGGCTCAACTTGCTGTAGTAAGCTTATTTATAAGGTACAATTTACCCAGACACAAATTTACAAATGTACCTCAAATGTAAATTCTGTCATAATTCTCACCATAATGTTGTTTTTCGTTTAACTTCCAAACACAAATGAAGATATTCTTTATGAAACCCATTTTAAAGTCCATTACTCTCAAACTTAAACGATGCAAAAAATAAAGTAATCAAGTGGTCTAATCCAAATCTTCTGAAATCTTCAAGTCTTCTGAATAGACACAATGGCTTTATGTGGTGAAAATATTTAAAGCTACACTGTGTGATAATTTCCCCCATCTAGTGGTGAAAAGGTATTTGACCAACCAGTGATTATTAGTTTCTGTTCCTCTCAATTCCGATTTTGTTTTAACTCCTACAGTGGCCAATTTAGTCCAAGATTAACATGGCATCCAGTTCAACCTCGTCCATGAGTGCCATCGAGTGTTAAAACGCGAAAGGCGAAGCTTGAATTTACGGGTATGTCCCTCTTTGGCTAATGTACTTTCAAGATGGAGGGGCAACATGGCGACCGGCATTCGAACCCCTCACCCGTATGTATTTTCAATGGCATATTATAAACTTACGAGAATACTTTATTACTTGAAAGAAGTGCATTACATCACATTACATACATTAATTAGCACATATTTTTGAAAGAACTAAGTGTTTTTAGCTAAGAATAAACTAAAAAAGTTACACAGTGTAGCTTTAACACAGTGAACATTCTGTAGTAAACACAGACGTTCAAATGATTGCGTGACATGCGAAAACAACATGAGAGTGAGTTAAAATTCTTGGATGAGCTAAACATTTACAGTTTGAGAGCGGCCATTTTGACACACTTTCTTGCGATTAGAACTGTGATTGATTGCATTGATCATCTGAAATGCATGCACTGCTGGAATGACCCTCTTCAAAGTGAGAGCGCAAACATTATTTAAAGTGGCACTCCTCCAAAGTCAAAGTGCAAACACCATTTAAAGCGGCAATCCTTAGTGAAAGCGCAAACATAATTTAAATCACCAGATCACATTTAGTTTTACAGGGTTCCCGCGGGGTCTTAAAAAGTCTTAAATTCAGAAAGTTACATTTAAGGCCTTAAAAAGTCTTAAAAACGCCCAGATTTTCATCCTAGGTCTTAAATTTAATTTACCAAAGTCTTAACTTTTACTTCCGTTCAGAAACAAAACCTTTTAGTTTTCTTTACCCGACTGCTTCATGCATTTTTACTCCTTACACTTTTCCTTCAGCTTTTCAGAAAGCTGCGATTGGCAAACGGAAAGCAAGAAATTACCGTAATAAACCATATTTTGGCAAAAAGCTCTATTTGTCTTTAAGGATTTTTTTTAAGCGCGCCAAATGTTGAGGATTTACGGTCAAATAGCGCTTTAATATGCTGGCGCCAACACTCGCATTCTAATAGGGTTGAGCGTAATGTATTCTGATGTATTTGATCTGACTGGGTGGGCAGCTGTCAATCTCAGGCCCAACCATAGATCCGCCCCTATCATAGGTTGGTTGTTTTGTCTGGTCTGCACTTGTGTCTACGCGCGTTTTCAAAGAACATGGGTCTTTGCACACTGAGTCCGATATTTTCGCATGCGTTTTTTCATATTCGTGATCCGAAAAACTCGTCACACACAGAGACCTTGCACACTGAGTCCGATGCTTATTAATGAATGTGTTACGGGGAAAAACGCAAAACAAGACAAAGTGACGTCTAGTGAGGATGATTTGTTTGTCCTGAGGAGATATTGGGTTCATTTAACGTTACTCCTGTGATCGCGTAGAGAGGAGAGTTTCCCTATCAAGCGGGATTATCCAGATCGACCGATTCAAAGTTGCAGTTTCAGTGGCTCAGTTTGATGCTTTGCTAGCAATACTGGAGACATATTTAAAAGAAGACCACTAATTTCTGTGAATCAATTGATCCCGAACACCTGGCAGTATGTCTATGGATCCAATCTCACACACACACACACACACACACACACACACACACACACACACACACAGACAGAGCTTTACAGACCCTTACGAAACAAAAATATATTGCAATATATTTGAAAATATCATGCAATATATTCACATATAACGTTATGGGATTTAATATTTATATTTTCCAATATATTGCAATATATTGAAAGCGGCCATCATTTGTATATTTTCCAATATATTGCATGAATATATAATATATTTTATAATGCCATCAATATATTATTCCATATATTAAAATATATTTCAAGAAAATATTTTGGTAAATATATTTTCCTTTTGTAAGGGGAGACTTGATGTGCTATAATTATAGCTGTGATATAATAATATTTGTAGCATTTTTGCTAGAATAATATGTATGGTGGCTCTGAGTTGTCAAAACGTCTCAAAATGCGTTTTTACGGATGCGAAAACGCAGAAAATTGAACCTGTTCCAAATTTCTTTTTGACGGACGAAAGTTTCGGAGGCAGTGTGCAAGCGTGATTGACATAACGTGAGGTCGAATTTATTTTTGGAAGTGCGTAAATTATTATTCTAGCAAAAATACCACAAATAATATTATTATATCACAGCTATAATTATAGCACATCAAGTCTCTGTTAAGCTCTGTGTGTGTGTGTGTGTGTGTGTGTGTGTGTGTGTGTGTGTGTGTGTGTGTGTGTGTGTGTGTGTGTGTGTGTGTGTGTGTGTGTGTGTGTGTGTGTGTGTGTGTGTGTGTGTGTGTGATCGGATCCATAGACATACTGCCAGGTGTTGGGGGATCAATTGATTCACGGAAATTAGTGTTCTTCTTTTTAATATGTGTCTCCAGTATCGCCAGCAAAGCATCAAACTGACACTTTTAATCGGTCGGTCTTGATCCCGCTTGATAAGGAGGGGAAACTCTACGCGATCACAGTAGTCTCTCCACATCTCCTCAGGACAAACAAATTATCCTCACTAGACGTCACTTTGTCTTGTTTTGCGTTTTTATCCCCGTAACGCATTCATACGCATCGGACTCAGTGTGCAAGATCTCTGTGCGTAACGAATTTTTCAGAATACGAAAAACCGCATGCGAAAATATCGGACTCAGTATTTTGATATCAGTTTCTGAGTTTATTTAATGTTTCTATAACTGAATCAATAAAAATAGAATGTTTGAGAGTTTCTGAGATCATTTATAATGCTTTTAGTAATGCGTCGTGTTGGTCTTAAATTTCACTCATAATGGTCTTAAAAGGTCTTAAAAAGGTCTTAAATTTAACTTACTGAAACCTGCAAGAACCCTGTTTTAGTAGTATGATTATTCAAAGCAGTTTAGATGGTTCATTCTTATACTGCATTAATAGCAGGAACAGCAGGACATAGCGAGCATGAGCAATGCTGCCTGCATTTAAAGTGCGAGTAATTCGTGAGGGATTTTTGTTTTTTAATTTACAGAGTTTCAGTGACACTATTACATTAATAATCTCATTACATAGAATCATACAATGACAAAACATAATGTTAAATATAATTAATAATAATGCAATGGGGGAATATTTGTGGGTCCTGATAATAATACACAAATAATAATATAATAACAATAAATTATAGTGTTTAGGATGTTATAATCTATATACATAAAAGTGACATACACATTTTTATATAAATATGGCAGCGATAAGGTACAGTAATGGTTTTATTTGGTGTATTCTTTGCTAACAATCTTTCATTCTTATCCCGAGGTTACCATTGTCAGCTGGATCTGCTCCAAATCCAGATCAGATGGTGGACCTGCACCTAGACATCAACGCAGCCCTAAATGTCAACAGATAACATGTCAACTAGACAACTCCTAGAGACGGATCCCCTGTGAGGAACTTGCTAACAGCCATCAACACAGATCCTCTGTCCTCTGCACAGACCCCTAAGGCCAGCTTCAACTCCATGTCGGCATGTTGTATCCTGATCTTCAAGCTGGTGGATCTAGATGAAATATTCTGAATTATTGCAATCCATAGTCTGACTTGTAATGCAGCCTGAATCATATTCACACCATGTTCGTTGGCCAGAGACAACTGGTCCCCCAACTCAGCCTGGTTTCTACCAAGCGTTTTTTCTTCTCCATTTCTGGCACCTGATGGATTTTGGGTTCCTTGCCACTGTCGCCTTTGGCTTGTTTAGTTTGGGACGCTTAATATTCTACAATAGGGGTGGGCTATATACTGGTAGATATGATTAACTGGTAGAAATGTATCAACTGCTACTGATTTTGGACCATCATCTCTATCGTAGTTACGTTGCTGTTCTGCTTGTGTGGTAATGAAATCTTATCATCTGCCTGCATTTTTAAGCATTATGGTTAAAAAACAAGGGATTTTAAACTGCTAAAGTGCAGTAAGCAGTGAAAGACACCTCGTTTGACGACATGTGCACGCTGTCAGAGAGACTGTTTCTAAGCACAATTTTTTTGTATCATTGGCAGCAAGAATTACAAAATGTCTATGGTATTTCTAATGTCTATATAATATTGATTTAATTGCACTGATGCTATTGGAGGAGAACTGAACTGCGCTGGATCATGTTTTCTGCAAAGCTGCTTTATAGCAAATTGAACTGATTTCATAATTGATGAACCTTACACAGTTATTGAACAGAACTGAATCAACACTGACCTGACTTCAGCTGTGACACTATTTTCTTTTTAGGGCTGCTTTACTGCAGAATTTAACTCTGTTTGAATAATTAAATAATTATTTTCATGTTTATTCCTGTAAATCTGCTTTGAAACTTTATAAAGCATTAACAAAGAAAGGTAACTTGAATTGTGCAATGGCCTGATTGTGGACCAGATTTGGCAAACAGCATGTGGGCCACATGAGGATTGTGTAAAAGACCAACTGTGGCCCACATTAGGGTCAGTTCTGGTTTATATCGACCAAAGCAAGGTATTAGATCTGGGCCGGACCTGGGCCAGAATTAAATTTAACTGTGAGCCATATGTGGGCCATATGTGTTTTGTTCATGGCTGACATGTGGCATTGCTATTGCTTGATTGTGGCCCAAATCTGGGAAACAAAAGTGGACCACTCAAGTGCCATCATTTCACACGGTATGTGGGCCAGAGCAAGGTATTAGATATGGGCCAGACCTGGGCCAGAATTAAATTTAACTGTTAGCCAGATGTGGGCCATTTCTGTTTCATGTGTTTTGTTCATGGTTGACATGTGGCATTGCTATGGCTTGATTGTGGCCCAAATCTGGCAAACAAGAGCGGACCGCCCAAGTGCTATTATTCCATGTGGTATGTGGGCCAGAGCAAGGTATTAGATCTGGGCCGGATCTAATACATACACATGAAGCAGAACTGGCCCACATCTGGGCAACAGTTGTGGGCCAGTTCTGCTTCATGCGTTTTGTTCATAGCTGATATGTGGCATTGCTATGGCTTGATTGTGGCCCAAATCTGGCAAACAGGAGCGAACCGCCCAAGTGCCATCATTTCACACAGTATGTGGGCCAAAGCAAGATATTACATCTGGGCCGGATCTGGGCCAGAATTCAAATAAACTGTTGCCCAGATGTGGGCCATTTCTGCTTCATGCGTTTAGTTTATAGCTGACATGTGGCATTGCTATGGCTTGATTGTGGCCCAAATCTGGAAAACAGGAGCGGACCGCCCAAGTGCCATCATTTCACACAGTATGTGGGCCAAAGCAAGGTATTACATCTGGGCCGGATCTGGGCCAGAATTAAAATAAACTGTTGCCCAGATGTGGGCCATTTCTTCTTTCATGCGTTTTGTTCATGGCTGACATATGGCGTTGCTATGGCTTGATTGTGGCCTAGATCTGGCAAACAGGAGTGGACCACCCAAGTGCCATCATTCCACGTGGTATGTGGGCCAAAGCAAGGTATTAAATCTGGGCCAGAATTCAAATGAACTGTTGCCCAGATGTGGGCCAGTTCTGCTTCATGCGTTTTGTTCATGGCTGACATGCGGCGTTGCTATGGCTTGATTGTGGCCTAAATATGACAAACGGGAGTGGACCGCCCAAGTGCCATCATTCCACGCGGGTAGTGGGCCAGATGAAAGTGTAAAGTGTGGGCCGGATCTGGGCCAGAGCAATTTTGCTATCTGGGGCAGATGTGGGCCAGTTCTGCTTCATGCGTTTTGTTCATGGCTGACATGCGGCGTTGTTATGGCTTGATTGTGGCCTAAATATGACAAACGGGAGTGGACCGCCCAAGTGCCATCATTCCACGCGGGTAGTGGGCCAGATGAAAGTGTCAAGTGTGGTCCGGATCTGGGCCAGAGCAATTTTGCTATCTGGGCCAGATGTGGGCCAGTTCTGCTTCATGCATTTTGTTCATGGCTGACATGTGGCGTTGCTATGGCTTGATTGTGGCCTAAATCTGACAAACGGGAGTGGACCGCCCAAGTGCCATCATTCCACGCGGGTAGTGGGCCAGATGAAAGTGTCAAGTGTGGGCCGTATCTGGGCCAGAGCAATTTTGCTATCTGGGCCAGATGTGGGCCAGTTCTGCTTCATGTGTTTTGTTCATGGCTGACATGCGGCGTTGCTATGGCTTGATTGTGGCCTAAATCTGACAAACGGGAGTGGACCGCCCAAGTGCCATCATTCCACGCGGGTAGTGGGCCAGATGAAAGTGTCAAGTGTGGGCCGGATCTGGGCCAGAGCAATTTTGCTATATGGGCCAGATGTGGGCCAGTTCTGCTTCATGCGTTTTGTTCATGGCTGACATGCGGCGTTGCTATGGCTTGATTGTGGCCTAAATCTGACAAACGGGAGTGGACCGCCCAAGTGCCATCATTCCACGCGGGTAGTGGGCCAGATGAAAGTGTCAAGTGTGGCCCGGATCTGGGCCAGAGCAATTTTGCTATCTGGGCCAGATGTGGGCCAGTTCTGCTTCATGTGTTTTGTTCATGGCTGACATGCGGCGTTGCTATGGCTTGATTGCGGCCTAAATCTGGCAAACGGGAGCGGACCGCCCAAGTGCCATCATTCCACGCGGGTAGTGGGCCAGATGAAAGTGTAAAGTGTGGGCCGGATCTGGGCCAGAGCAATTTTGCTATCTGGGTGGTCTCCGGTTCCGCTGGTGTTTTATCCCGTCTCCGCGCTCATTACTAGAACAAGAGACAGGTGTTATTAATCTGCGTCCAACCCACTCACTTACCGCTCGTCCCGCGGCCCTCTCTCCCGCTGCAGACCTCGCTGAACCACGCCCCCCTTGCCACACTTTGTATTTAAACTGGGCTAGTAATGTAGTATGTGGAATTATTTTTGAATTTGGTGCCTTCTATACTGAGAAAAGACAGAATTGTTTTGTTTTTGTCTCATGGTGATAAAAGACTACAACTCCCAGAATGCACTTGCTTCGCTGCCCTTCAAGGCCAATCCAAAAGCCACCTACTGGATTACTGGATCAATTGGCCACCATGTTAATTTTCATAAAATCAGTTCGGTTAAAAACTGAATGTGTCTGTTCAATATAATTTGATTGAGTCACAGCACTAACACTGCAGGAGTCAGATTACATTCACCCTGATGAATGAGCTCAGAAATAAAAGGCATAAATCTCTCGCCTCAGGGGGATGTGAGGGGGGGAAGCATGATCCTTTGAATATACTCCCGGGTTTCTACTGATACAAAGCTAATCGCTGAAATAACTCTTTATGGGGTGAATTATAACATTTAACTCCTTGTGTTTGAATTAATAGCAGACACTTGTATTTTGTTTGAATCACATTTTGAACACACTGGTTTAAAAGTACTCCAGGATATTGAAAGAAAGGTAAAATATGTTGCAACCATCCGCCGGTCTCACCTACATTAGAGGCACGTTTTTTTCCAGAATTTTAAAATATGTGTGACTGAATGTTTGTGAGAAAAAGACAAGCTTTAATGTAATGTTACCGTAAACCTTTAAGACCCTTGCAGGCAAGTGGTGTTTGGCTATATGAGCATCATTGAGTGCAGCATTGGGCATTAACATTGTTACACATACAGGTAGCAAAGCTATTCTTTCTCAGCTATGTCACAGTGTCTTAGTGTCTTAGCATTTGTCTAAATGTAGCTTTTCAATAAAGAAGCTATTTTGTTGATTTATTGGAGTAGCAAAGTAGCACTGACAAAAGTTGAATCCCATATTTTCTATTGGGATGATATCTGTTTGTATTTCCTGGGTGCTAAAGAAATTATCTGATATTTGGGGAATATAAAGTTGGAACTCAATGGGACTCTTTTATTGTAACACACATGATCACACTCTTTGTTCAAAGAATGTTAATCTTCATACTTGTAGCCTAATAAAAATCTTGTGTTTTTTGTACATGTGATGCAATGAGATCCAGTCAGACAAAGGAATGGAGAAAAAAAAAGAATTTTATTTCTTAATAGCAGGTAGTCAAACACTATATGAGTAAAATAATTTGGAACAATTAAATGTAACATTTAATAAGCAGTTAAAATCACTAATAATATGTCTGAGTAAAATATTATTGCCGTAGAAGAATAAAGGGAACAAAGGGCCCTCTTGAAGTGAGTGACAGTGTTTGAAAGAGGTAAGAGTCAGAAAGAGTCTAACTATGCAGGAAACACTGTACATTTCTTATACCGCTGTCCTGATAAGATAACTAAGGGTAAGTTCATAGCAGGTTTTAATAGGCCAGCAGGATGTGGTGGTTTTGACACCTTCAGATCAAACCAGATCTTTTATTGTATCTCTAGAAAAGTTGTGACAGGACATTTGTTATATTTTTTTAAACACTTTATGGAGAGTGGGGTAATGTGAGACACCCCCTGTATCTTGTCAACAGAACACATTTGTGGTCATATGACCATTATGTTTTCAAGCCCCTCCAATTTCCCCTTATCATGAAGGAGAGGACCTCATGGTGTTGTGGTCAGCATGTTTTTTTTTTCCACAAAAAAAAAAAATGTTTTGTGTGTAAAAGTAAATTGTCTTTCTCTCAACTTAATCAACTTTTGTGCCAAAGCAAACTGATTCAGGTAGGAAAACTTATACATGTTGATGAACTACCAACATATAAAACCATGTGATGATGCTAGCTGAAGATTGGCCTGAATTGCTAAGAGAGATTGTTTTTTCTAAAAAAAAATTAAGTAAAGTTAAGTTTAGTCTTAAACATTATTTAATTTAATAGTTCATTACATATGTAGTATTGTTAATGTCATAAACATTGTAGAAAAGCCATCATGCCAATTAAGGCAATACACCAGGAAGACAACCTGGGGCAAACGTTCCTATAAGTGATGTGGTGAAGAAGCTGCCTTAACCTAAAAGGCCTGGAGGAACTACACGGAGAGAGCAACTCATCATCTTTCCCTGTGTCCTTCAGGGCTGGAATGTAGAGTAGGCTTAGTTGTAGAGTATGACAGCAAGCTGATGTTCTAATCCAGGTGATTCTACTGCTGTCTTCTGAGTTTTAGGCTGCTTTAGCAGGTTCTGATTGTCCAGTGTTCTGACCGCCAGACACTAGCTGACTCTAAAGGGGGTCTCACACCGGAAGCGAAGCTCAGAGTCATATCTCACACCGGATGCCCACATTATATACCCACAAGCTCAATTTTGAATCGACTTCTGACAGAAGAGCTGCACGATGGGTGTATCTTGTAGCACAGGGTGAAATTAGTATGTACATTAACTATTTGAGGGAATGAATATAAATTTAATATAAAACCTTGAAATGGCACTCTATGGCGTGGCAGGATTTTGAACAAATTCCTGAGTCGCCGCGGACAGGCGCCAAATGCCGCCGCCGGTGTACTTACACTCACTGAAAACACCTTAAGGGTCCTGTGTTCTGACCCCCAGACTGTGTTCTAATCTAACTGGTTCTATCTGTTATTTGAACATGAATTAAAACATTTTGAATTATATTATGTTGTTTTTGATTTTGTTCAGAGTTACTTTCAAGTGTTTAGATACCAGTCCCCATGATTCTGTTACAACAATAGTTCTGGAATGTGTGGTTGTCAAGCTAGCTGTCAGGATTCGAACTGTTACAACATGTGTTGTTATGGAAGTTTCCGAGTGGAAAAAGTAAGCGGTTCACTTTACCCACTTGGTTTCTCTGGTCTGTCTCAGTTTACCCCTAAGCTGGGATAAAGTGAAACCTGAAATAATGGGACATGTATCAATTTTACAGATGTATAATTTTAGCTTCATTGGAGGGGAGCAAATGTAAAAAAATGTCTCACTTTACCCCGCTCTTCCCTACACAAATTATATCATGTAAAAAACATGTGATTAACAAGAACTTGTTTCAGCAGTTATTGGTTAAAAGTAAATTACCATGTCTTCAGAGCAAAAGTTAAAAGTTAAGATGTGACACGCAGCGAGGCCGAGGGACTGTGAGAATGGGGAGTGAGGCCGTTGGTGTGAGGTATAATGAGCGCCAGCTGCACGCTGCATCGGTCTCGTGAGGGGGCTGCCGACATTTTACTTTCAGTTTGTTTATTTTGGATCAAAGCGTTGAGCATTTGTCGGTTCCCATCTCCTTCTCATATCAACATATTTCATTGCAATATATATTAATTTGCACAATGTACAGTGAAGTAGAGAAGTATAAAAATATGTATACATTTTTAATAAAACTCTGACATTTAATGATTTCGAAACGGCTCAAATAATACATTAATGCATGTATTTGGATTATTCTTTTAATTCTCTGATCATATGAAGCACAAAGAAAGCTACAAGATTGGATCTGTGCAATAGTGCTTCAGACTTTTTTTTTTCCAGAGAGAATTCCATGTGGGTAGTCATATGTTATAGTTGGTCGGCCTACACTCTTCCATAAAATATGATCAAATACAGACTTCAGAGAAGGAAAACTTTGACAACTTTTGAAGATGTAGTCAAAGAAGCAGCACATTAACAACACAGCTGACGTGAACACATATTGTTGCTTTGAAATGCAATGCTGTTTCAAAGGTGTTCAGATTTGAGGAGACTGTGAGGGTGTCAAACAATGATATAACATAGAATGTCTCAAAACTTCCTGTATTGCTGAGGAACTTGGATAAAAGCTTCCATTGCAGGAAAATAAAAATAAAAAAAATAACCAGATGGTCATAATGTTTCTATAAGGTAAATTTTGTTTCTTGTTGGAAGGGCAAAACATTATCTGAAGCATTCATAGTAAATAAATCACACACTGTTCAAAATAATAATTAAAATACAAATATCCACTATACAAACTGTGTATGGTGCTAAAACCTTAAAAAAATAGAACAGTTTAAACATGGGAATGATTAGACAGAATATAAAACATATTGCAACTCAGACATAGTATTGACACAAAGCAATATAACAAACTTTCTGAAGTTCACACAGCAAAGTGCTAAACTGTGACATTTCTGAATGTGGTCAATGGCTTCCTCTGCATTTGCAGGAATTTGTGGCCAAAAACAGTCCTTCATGATGGGCTTTATCTTTAGATATAGTTCATTGTACTAAAAGAAAAGAATAAATGTTCTTTTCTAATGGTCTTAAAGTAAACTGCGGCACTTGGCAGGTCACGTCTCTGTCTTGGTTTTGCAGTTTGATGGCAGTGGGTGCAATAATTAATTCTGACACAAAAATCTTGCAGTGAGACATACTGCACTTGGAGATCTAAATTCTGCCAACTTGATTTTTTCCTAAAAAGACATCGGTTGAAAGTGACATGTTGGCATTTCACATAGGAATAGTTTTCGGATACTAATCATGAAATCATGTGGGAACTTGTTTCTCTGGTCAAACCTCAGCTTCCTGTGAACATGAGTCACTTGCTTATGTGAATGATGCATGTAGATGGTGCATTTTCTTTCCTTTTCAGAATCATCAAGTGGTATTTAATAGTTTGTGAAAGCTATATTTGGTTGTTCAGATGTATGTCAATTGAAATCTGATGTTCCAGGGGTTTTTTTGAGCCGTAAAGGCCATGTGAATAATTATTCTGCAGCCAAAACAAACTTGTCATGATAGTGCTAACTGGCTAAATACACCACATGAATAAAAATAAAAGCAATAAGCAATACATTTAGCAATAAAATAAAATAGTAATCATTGTATAAGTTGATGCAAATGTTAGTATGCCAGTTGGGTGCCTAATGAAATGAAATTAAATTAAAATCTGTATTTTGACAATGAAAATATAAAAAGGAAAGAAAAGACTAATTTAGCTGAAACTGGTTCGCTTAAAATATAAATTTTACACTACACAAATTACTAACTATAAATTTCTTAACTATAAAGTTTCCACCTAAGTAAAAAAAAACCTGTGAGTTTTAGTGCAAGCGCATGCAGGCATGTCTGCTTCATAATACATTAAGGCCCTGTTTATGCTTGGTATTAAGTTGCGTTTTGGTCGATCAGATCATAAGTGGATGAGAGAGACACATACAAGTTTTTCAGCTGGTGTTTTAATCCATCATTTTTGTCCACTTTCAACCACTTCAGTAGACTGGGTAAACCCAGCCTGACCTGCGGGCGTTTTGATTTCGTCCGGCAACTCAGTCTGGAAATCTGTATATTCATTTCTACTGCTTCTGTTAAACTTTTGTGGGAAACAATCACAAACTGGCTTATTCACCTGGCGCACTACTGGCAGGTTTAACATGATGATGGCTAGAGAAGCGATGGGTCGTTGCCCTTTGATCTCGCCTCTTGTTGTCTGATTGGTTAAAGGTCTATCCAACTGCATACAGAGTCATTTAAATAATGCTTGTTTATTAAAAGCTCTTGTGGTCTGATTGGTTGAAGGCCTATCTAATTGCGTAATTTGAATAATGCTCATTGATCACGCCTCTTGTGCAGTAGAAAATGCACAGCAGATTCCCCAGACCAATGTTCAATTTTAGAGGAACTGTATGTAAGAAATGCATTTAAATGAATCATAAAATGGCCCTGATATGCCACTATAAGAAATCATGTTAATTTCAAATACTTATATCACTGACAACAGTAGTCTGGTCAGGATATTGTCATTTAAAAGTTGTTGTTGCAGCCCTCAACTGATGTTGATGTTGTCATGTTGTGTTTTGGCCGGAAGCTCCACCCTCCACCTATTGACCAATCACAAAGTCAGTAGTGTTTTGGCGTCCGGGTTGCCAGCTCTGCTCTAGTTACCACAGCTGAAGCTACAAACGTTCCTGCTGATCCTGCAGACTATCTGGCAACCTCGAGGGAGGGGGAGAGGGGATAGTGATTGCAGTTACCGTTTTGGCCACAATTTTACATACACTTCCTTGTAAATTGAGCTTGGACTGGTAACCACCATGCAACCACTTCTGTCCTGATCTCTTCAAATAGTGAGAGGGTTTTCAGACGAAAAATTCCATGTAACATGCACGGTTTCCATAATGTTTGCACATATGGTTAGTAGGTGGTTAGTAGGTGGAGAGTTTAACAGTTTGTGGTTTAAACGCATTCGACCACATGAGCATATACATTAAAAAGCAATCTAGTTGAATGCATTTTCACCTACCTCTGGAAGTTTTCGAAAGTGGAAAAGCTCAAAACGTTTTAGAGCCCATTTTGTTACATGTAATGCCGTCCACTTGTAATCCGATTGACTCATCTGAAGCTCATCTTAGAACTAGTTTTAAACAGGGACTAAAGCTCCATTCGCATGGGATTAGTATTATCTAGGGACCTCTGGTGATTTGTAATAATTGCAGAGAATGTCTGTGATCTTAATCCTGTGCGAATCGGTCATGTCTGTAATTTGTAAAGTAAAAATTCCCCCACGAATTACCTACCATGTTTCACCGAACACCGAGGTCCTGTGATAATAGTAGTTCCGTGAGAATCGACATCTCTGTGATTTGGCCAGGATTAGGCGGATCATATATTGTTTCAAGGTTTTTGTTTCCTGTGTGCATTTCATCTTTATCTTTCATGAAGAATGGAGGCTGCATTTATAATACTCAACGTTATGAATTCCCAATGCGGCCGCACGGTTTATACTTTCATTTAGAATAAGTACCAATTTTGGAGCAAATTGCTTGAATAGTGTGTTTAATATTAATATCAATACTATTCTTAATATAAAAACTTAACAACAGAACAGTACAATGACAAGCTCGCTTAAATGGGTGCTTATACGTTAGGCTTTGAAACTGAATCTTCCGCCGTATATTGTCAGCTTCTCACTCGTGATTAATGAAATCTGACTCCTGCCGCTGGTCTGTGTTCAGTTCAGTTTTTAATTGTAGCGTCTGTTCTATAACTGTCCGAAATGATTTATATTACTATATAAAACAATCAAAATGATATTGATATATATGACTGTTTGTGATTTCATACAGATATATCTATAACGAACTTGACATCATATCCGGGAAAGACAGTAAATTCAAGTAAAATCACAAGCTTTGCTTATCCCGTGCGAATGTGCCGCGCAAAATTCAGATGTGGGGGAGTCATTTCTAAATCACAGAGGTCCCTAGATAATACTAATCCCGTGCTGATAGGGCTTAAGAAGCTATATTTGTGGCCAAATGTTTTGCCCCTGCATTGTGAGGGCTTGGAATTCAAAGGGGCATCAGATATACCCATTAGATGCAGGTCAGATGTCCAGATATTGGATATGTATCTGTTTAAAAACCACATTCGGAAATGGCTCAGAACGGATGCGGGGGGGAAATTCGATCTTGTGTGGATTTTTGTGCAACAAATTCCTTGTAAAAAGTAAAAAAAAAAATTTTTTTTTTTTTTTTTTTTTTGTGTGTGTAAATGCAGCCACTGATTATGAAATGTCTATCTTAAATGATGATGCCACCACATCTAATTATCTGGCCTTATGAGTTTGGCATAGTTTTGTAATTTAAATGCATAACCAGGGGGACACTTTAGTCACATTGACTGGAGCTTGTCTGTTTCTCTGTCCGATACGATCTGGTCCTCACTGTCCCCAGGCAGGGCAAGAAGTTCCCGGCGGCGGCACGGAAGTCTCTGCGGAGAAAGATGTAAAACACAGGATCCAGCAAGCTGTTAAGGCTCAGAAAGCCTCGTGCTAACTGATAGGGCACAAACACAGCCTTCTCCCAAACGCACGCACTGCTGTGTATCAGCAGCCCGACGTACTTCACACAGCCGATAAAATGATAGGGCCCCAGCACCGTGACAAATACAGCCACCAGAAGGGTGAGCAAACCCCTGATACTCCTCTTCTCCTCGGATAAAAGCGAGTTGATTGCCATCAGTGAGCGGATGGTCTCTCTGTGGAGACAAACAATGAAGCTCAGGGGTATGATGAAGGACACAAGCAGAGTAATCAGCCTGTAGGTGATAAAACTGCCCTCTGAGGGATACTTCTCGATACAAAGAGTATAATTTTCCTGCTTGGGAAAGAGCTTGTCAAACGCGATGGTAGGTGGCACGGCAATTAGTATCCAAATGGCGAGCGCTATCCAGCGGGCAAACCTCAAGTTACGCAGATGCTTGAAGCTGAGAGGTCTGGCGATGGCCAAGTGACGCTCTAGAGCAATGATACACATGAAGAAGATGCCGGCATATATGCTAATGTAAAAAAACAGTCCCATAAACTGACAGCTCCGGGGTCCGAAGCGCCAGTAGTGTCCGTTGGCATAGTAATCTATCCA
This sequence comes from Pseudorasbora parva, assembly GCF_024679245.1. Lineage (NCBI taxonomy): Eukaryota > Metazoa > Chordata > Actinopteri > Cypriniformes > Gobionidae > Pseudorasbora > Pseudorasbora parva. The sequence continues at coordinate 29,248,186 of NC_090188.1, read as the reverse complement.
TAAAGGCAAAGTCAGGAGTTGAATGAGATCTGCGATCAACAGGTTGATGACGTACACAGGTAGAACATTCTCCGATTGTATTAGTCTGTAGAGCCCAAAGAGAGCCATCAGGTTCAAAGGGGTGCCGATGATGAAGAAGATCCCATACAGGAGGGGAAGGAAGATGCCGTCTTGACTGAAGTCGATTCCGCAAGCGTTTCCCACAGCTGATGGGACGCTCAGGCTGGTGAGGCCACTGACATTGAAGTGACTCTTCATTGTTTTTGCCTGCGACAGAGTGGTATTTTGTTTTGAAGCATATTCGCAAAACAGAAAATATTGCATGACAAGCATTTATGTAACGGTTTCATCTGCAGTATAAGCTAAATTTATGCAGCATTATACATGGGAAATAAACATTTACAGAACAAGTAATTCAAACCTCTGTAGGGGGAATTCACTAAGAATGAATTTCAGAGTTTTAATTCCCAGTTCACATGAGGAATTGTATAAATCAGGTAACGGCACAAATACAGTATGCCTACGAGCTCTGAAGGCAATTTGCATGACACAACTTACATTTATTCACTCACCAGATGCCATCTAAAGATAGAATCAACAAACATAGCAATGTATCTAACCCATTACTTGCCATAGCAAGCTCCATGTTCAATATGTTGAGGTAGAGAAACTGGAATAGAACTGTATCTCTACCAACACAAAGATCATAATATATAGAAAGAAGGCAGGTTTGCACTAAAATGATTTTTAGGGATTTAATTTAATGTGGTATAGCACTATTTCAGCACATTTAGTGCCTGGTTAAACTGCATTGTGGGTGTTTTTTTGGGGGGAAATAAACTATTTACACAAGTGGCAAAACTGTTTAGTGAATTTGCTATTGTGAATTCTCATAAGGCTTATATCTTAAATCCTAAGAACAAATATGAATAAATAAAAAATGTACTTACCTAAAAGGTTCTGATGTAAAACTTAACTGCTACTGACTTCAGAGACAACTCAATTCACCTCATTTGCCACAGAAAAATAATATCAGATTTCAGCAAAAGGAAAAACTGAAGAAAAACTGATTAGACTTGTGAGTGAGCTCAGCCACAGATGCAAATTACAACATGCCTTACTTCAACTCTTGTACATGTGGAAATGTGTCAGGAGGATGTGACGTTACTTATTTCAAAGGCTATACAAATATAACCAACACCCAAACTAAAAAAAAAAGTGCCCTGAACTAGAAGAAAAACATTTCTAAACAATATTTACATGCATCTGAAACACACATACATACATAATAAATCCATTTTCGAAAATAAATCTTATACTTAATAAAACTGCATTTGTTTTGGATTTATCATGAATTTAGCATGCAAACATACACATTTTAGTTACCATTGGCAAATGCTCTATGTCAGTTAAACTGCATTAATAATAACTTGTAGCACGTAATTTATATTATTGATTTAAAATAAATGTATTGATTATACATAATTATTTATATTTACATTATTCCCATTTTAGACCTGTTTTATGTAAGATTTAAAATAATAATTGTTTTAATTCATCCATCAAATCCCCGTAAAGGTAGTGACATTTTAAAGTGCTAACAAGATCTAAACATGACAATAATTATTAGTGTGCACTGGCATTTGGAAAAGCTGAAAGGGAAATTTAAAGACATGCTACACGTGGGGAAGAAGACTGTCTGTTCATGTGTCAAAGAAATTGTTAAAGTTATGTCAAAGACATGTACAGTGCTGGTGTCAGACATTGAATTGCATCATCTTCATAGAAAACAGCTTGGCATGAACCTGAAGAGAGAAGGAGAGATTAAAGCTTGGAGCATATAAAACCGGTTCTGGCTCCACTAGATCTTTTTTTTTTTCTTTTTACTTGCTGTTCATTACTGGTCATACTCGAGAGGAGAGAGAAAATTACTAGAAAAGCTAGGCATGAGGCACTGATGGTAACCTACCTACAGTACCTTTGGAAGCTGCATACATATTTCATACTCGCAGGTCAGGAAGTATAAAATTGCACAGCCTCTATCTGCTTTTGAAGGTTTTATCAGTCCCCGGTTGATCTACAACTCTAGGTAACACTTTTCAAGCAGTCTGGAGTGGCATTTCTTCGGGCTAGTCCAGCCTGAGGGGGCTCCTCTAGCAGCCTCAATAGTTGAAGCAGATGTTTGTCTCATCCTTCGGAGAGGATGAATACATTGTACAGTTATAGTACATTTCATATGGTGATTTCTTGTGGAGGAATTTGAAGAAAGTCCAAAGGTGCTTTGAAAGGAAGGGTGGCATTGCCTGGTAAAGACCAAGTCAGTCTCTAGAGAACTCACCAACAGATTAAAATGTATAAATTCACTATAACATAGGTTTTCTAACTGATTTATTTTATGTTTTATTTTTTTCACAAGGACCCGCCATTATAAAATATAAAGGCAGGAAAATATTAAGAATATACTATTTAAATGTATAAAAAAATACACTCACCTAAAGGATTATTATGAACACCATACTAATACTGTGTTTGACCCCCTTTCGCCTTCAGAACTGCCTTAATTCTACGTGCCATTGATTCAACAAGGTGCTGAAAGCATTCTTTAGAAATGTTGGCCCATATTGATAGGATAGCATCTTGCAGTTGATGGAGATTTGTGGGATGCACATCCAGGGCACGAAGCTGCCGTTCCAACACATCCCGAAGATGCTCTACTGGGTTGAGATCTGGTAATTGCGGGGGCCATTTTAGTACAGTGAACTCATTGTCATGTTCAAGATACCAATTTGAAATGATTCGAGCTTTGTGACATGGTGCATTATCCTGCTGGAAGTAGCCATCAGAGGATGGGTACATAGTGGTCATAAAGAGATGGACGTGATCAGAAACAATGCTCAGGTAGGCTATGGCATTTAAACCATGCCAAATTTGCGAGATATGTCTAACTGCAGAACCGCAGAACCCATATACGTCACTCACAACAGTCTGAGGGCGACAACAGCACCACGGCACAGTCTCATGCCGGAAGTGGGCGGAGCTGATTTATCTTCGTATACATTGCTCTATTTGGAGCATTTCAAGCCCAAAGTTTAAACGATGTTAATAATGTCAAGTATTTAATTAATAAGTTCTAATTGAAGAGAGATGATAGATAGGCTAGATAGATATACTCACTCATAGTTAAATCATATAAATATGTTTTAAAATAAACAATACTGGATATTAATACAAAATAAAATAATTTACGTTAAAAAATTATTTATAAAAAAAACCATTGCAATGTTTTTTTCGTAATGTAATGTAATTACATTAATGTAAAAAGATGCTATTATTATTATTATTTTTTATTTATATTATGTCTTAAAAATTATATTAGATAAACTGAACACAAATCTTAACACAAAAAAATGAAAACAAAGATTGAGCATTTGAACATTTATTTTTATGACACAATATTTTTTTTTTTACTCAAGCATCCCAGAATAAACCTTTTTTTTTCATAGTACATAAAATACATTACACAATTCTACATTGTTATGAATGATTCAGATTAATCAAACCCCAAAACACACAGAAATTGTTTAATTCTATAAAATGTTCCTTAAAAATCCCCTTAAGTAGCAAAGGCATCATATACTAGCTTGGGTTTGCTTTAAAAAATACACAATCAGACCAAGGGGAATAAATTGAACTAAGTTGAAAGTTATTGCACAGCAGGTACATGACAAATTAAATCTAAAATAAATGTAACCTCTATAAACATTGACAACTGTCTCTTTGGCCAGTCGTCGGTCAACCATTCAGCCTGTGAAAGTTGAAGGGCTTTTTCCTAGTCTTCCACTTTCAAATTTCAGAAATCAGGGTTCTTCCACTAAACTGTTGAAAACTTTTGGTTGTTCCACAGTCTTTCAACTGCAGTGCAGAGGTCTTCTGTGATCCGCCGCTGCTTCAGGAGACAAGGGTACACAAAAATAGGATGAAATGTTGGAAGTGTTTTAACAATATTGTGTGTTAAAGTCAGGATGTAGCATGTATAATAAAGTTGTGAAATTGTGAAAACCGAACACACCAAAATAAAACGTGGGCAGCCCCTCACGGACGACTGCCCACAAACACATAATAACACATAAACAAAACATAACATAAAGTCCAGGCCTGGTCCTCTCTTGTCTTCCGCAGCTCTTGCTCCTCCTTATATGCTCCCGTCACATGGCCGCGAGACGAGACCGGTGTGCCACGCAGCTGGCACTCGTGAACGTTAATCACCGGCCCGCTCTCGCGGTCCCTCGCCCCGCTGCCTGTCACACCACATACCCCCATCGCCCCTCGCAGGCCGGGGGGCACTCCCGAGACTGCGCTCTACCCCCCCCCCCCCCTCCCGGGGGGGGGGGGGGGGGGGCGATCACGGCGGCCGCGGCACCTGGGGGTGTTTTTCCCTTTTCACACCATTCTTTGTAAACCCTAGAAATGGTTGTGCGTGAAAATCCCAGTACCTGAGCAGAATGTGAAATACTCAGACTACACAATCATGCCACGCTCAAAATTGCTTAAATCAGCTTTATTTCCCATTCTGACATTCAGTTTGGAGTTCAGGAGATTGTCTTGACCAGGACACACTTCTAAATGCATTGAAGCAACTGCCATGTGATTGGTTGATTAGATAATTGCATTAATGAGAAATTGAACAGGTGTTCCAAATAATCCTTTAAATTAGTGTATTTTCTAGATGTGGTATAACAACTTATCAACACAATTAAAGTGCAACCACATGTGTGGTCATGCTTCATTTGCTTCAAATCTGAGGATGATATCTCTAAAACTATACATTTTATGAAGCATTTCCTAAGACCATGCAAATACATTTTTTGTTTTTTGTTTTTTGCCATGTAAATAGTCATGTGTAGTCAATTGTCTAATGTCTGGCGAAGTAAACTGCTCCAATTATGTTCTATTGTTCTCACTCATGAACACATTAACTTTTCACACCTCTGCCGGTATGAAACTTAATCTTTATTATTCTTTAATCCTTATTCTTTTGTTTGTTTTCAGCCAGTATTAGCCTTACATTAATCCACCTGAAGTCTAAACCAAAGAGTAGGCTTATACGAATTCTATTAACAAATTAGAATATAAAATAGAATAGCTCATGGTGCGACAGGTGCATTAGAGCAACAATTAGAATCAAGCTGCATAACACAGTTTAAAAGAGTAATATTAAACTTTTGTTGAAAACTCACTTTTATCTACTATTGAGTGTACCATCATGATAAATGTCCTCATTAATATTTACAAAACCTTCTTCATGCATTAATGTGTTGTGAAACACTTTACAAATTTGATATTTGCAACTTTTGCAACTTTTTTAAGGAACTCCAAGTTGCTGTGTTTGTTTGTTTTTTCCCCACAAGAATGTCAATTAGCGTGTCTTCTCTGCAAGTACATAGAAAAAAGGAAACATAATATTATAAATAATTATTGAGATAATGACAACCTACAATTAAACTGGAAGTTATATAACACATTAAAATACAACATAATTTTTTTTACATTGAATTCAGGAAATAAAATTGTCATAAAGACTATAGCAGGAAAAAAGGAACCCACTATTTCTCCAATTGATGTAGAAATGATGATGCACTTTATAAAAATATTATGTTGTAAGCAAATCTGTCTTAGTTTGGAGAATACTTTAAACAGAAAAATCCCAAACCATCAGAACTTCTGCTTTATGAAATGGTGGATATTTGAATATGTCATGGTGTCATCTGTGAGCCAGCACAGCAATATTCAGTTGCAAAAGACTGAGAGAGAGAAAAGGGAAGCAGGTATAGACAAAATTTGGTAAAACAAAAAAAATGTTTGTTAAAAATGTGTTAACATTAGTTAATGCATTAGCTGACAAACAAACCATGGGCAATTTATTGCTGCATCATTTTAATCCTTGGTAATGTTAGTTTAAAATACAGTTGTCCACTTTTAATTCTTTTAACAAATTAGATTAAGAAATAGAATAGTTCCTGGCACGACAGGTGCATTGAAGCAACAATTAGCATCAAGCTACCTGACACAATTTAAAATATTAAAGGACAACTCCGGTGTGAAATGAACCTAGGGGTAATTAACAGATGGTTACCGAGTAGATCGTTCTCTGGGATGTGTTTTAGAACACAGGAAGAGTTTTATCTTTAAAAACAGATTAGCTTAGTTCTGGCAGGTCATGTTAGTCAAACTCGCATCATCTGGCTGTCAGCTGATCACGTCTATCTATAGAAATATAACGTCTTGTCATAGTTCAGAGTTCTTGATCACGTTCTTCAGAGCTCATTTACCCTCCTCCATCCCCAGCTCCTCCTCTCGTCCAGTCAGGATTTGGTATTCTAATTTCCCCTAAATCTATTAAACCAACTTAATTCCTGAATCATTTTGTACATTTAATATCAACATTAATGATATCTGCAATGCATCATGTTGGTTCTGTTCTGTTTACCCTAAGGGGGGTTTATCACTACTCTCTGTGCTCTTATCCATGCTAGGATACCGCCAATCCAAACTGTATGCTAATAGTCAGTCAATCAATCATCTTTAAAGATAGTGTTCCTGACAGAAATATGTTATTTTATATATATTGTTATGCAGCTAATCACTCTACCTGTTTAACATTTATAATGTAAACATCCATTATTGATTTAAAAACACATAGAAACCATAAACTCTATACTATCATATTCGTGAAGGCACACACACACATGCATGCACGCATGCACGCATGCACGCACACACACACACACACACACACACACACACACACACACACACACACACACACACACACACACACACACACACACACACACACAAGGTCAACTAATGATGTTCGTGTAGTTTTTACATTCAAAAACATCATAAATAAGTAATAGGCTATTTTCTACACTGGTTTTGAGGCTCTCTTCAAAACGCTGGGTTTTGGTGGGCCGCACTGGAGATTTGGAAGTAAACGCCCACGGCTAGGATTGGATACGATTTGCATATTTAATGAGCTTAAGCTCCCCTGTCAGTTCACATGAGAGAGGAGAGATTGAGGGAGAAGCGGCAATCAGAATGATTCTCTCAACCACAGCGCTCGTAAACGTCTTTATCAAACAAACACAATGATTTATTTATTTTTCATCCATCCGTGATTGATTGGAATATTATTTTTATATTACACATAGCCTGAAAGATCGGACGATATAAGTGTAAACCACGCGCACACATATACACGTGCGCGCGCCGGCCTTCAGATGTCAACTCAAGAGAGAGAATAGCAGAACAAGAACAGAATATAATGAGATTCATCTGCCTGATGGGCTTTGCGAGCCCTGGCCCTGTGGCCCATACTGTCCGAGTCCAGCGTACTAAAGGTATGTTTCTGTTAGACACGTACACAAGCAAAACGATCTATAACAATGCAGTACTATTACATATAAAAACACATTTTACTCATATCGGTGTGTTGCACCATTCCTGTCGAATCCAAATCCAGCGTCGACCGGAGATTTGTTTGCAAACGATTCTGCAGTGAAATAAAGTGAACACCACTGTCTTCCCCACAAATGAAGTATCACACATTCCTCATATTATGATCCGAAGGAAACTTATGCACCAACTGTGTTCTTCCACATCAGGAATAGCGCAATATCTTAATCTTCCTAAGCATGTTTATTGTTGTTGACCAGCTAGCACAAGCCCTCCATGAGTCGGTGAGCGGAGCTAGAATTACACGTTCTGTAGAGGCGGTTTCGTTGCGCAGTGACGTCTGTATGAAGCACAGGACCGTTTGCTGAGCCTGGTGTCTATAAAAGCTTTTCTTTGACTAACAAGGAAGTTTTCAGCTCTGAAACTTAGAGGATATTCTTATATTACCATGACCTTTTATATATCAAAAGCTCAAGGGAAAATTTATTTCTCAATTCATCACCCCTTTAAGTATGAAATCGAATAAATAAAAGTAGGCTAAAATTAAAACAACACATTCTTCAATATATATTGTTTAAAGGATACTTTATTTGTAAATATCCAATATATGGGCTGCAGTTCCACTCCTAGCCTGCAGGGGCTTTCCCTCCTTAAGCTTCCCTGTCATGCTCCCTCCAGGTCTCCAGATGGCACTTTAACCACAGGCTCAGTGCTATCCACTAGCTGTGTCTCATTTCGTTAAATTTCGAAGGCTGCGTCCTCCGGAGGACACATCCTGTGTAGGATGCAGTATACGGAGTGTCCTCAATCAGAATTAAACAAGACATCCTTCGTAGGACACACAGGCAGGAAGTATCACGTTGCTATGCCAACAAGTTCAGCCTCGTTGCGCTCTCACGCCAGTTATATGAATGAATATTATTTATAGCTTGAAAATGACTATGAAATGTTTCTTGTCTTGACAGCAATGTACTGTTCTAAACGTTTAAAATGCACTAAAGCGTTGTAATCCTGTTTACCACAACTATCTGTTTGAGGTAATAGAGCTTAAAAAAACAACAAAAAAAGCTTGAACTACTTAATTTAAACACCACACCTACGCTCGCAGGTATATCTGGCTTTATTTTTGGCGTTTGTTCATATAATATTTTTTTAAAACTGACGGTTGTTAACGGAGACGCAAAGAATTGTGGGTTATCTCGAGCTGTGAAGGATACACCTCTGTAAGATGATTGACAGCTGGAGAGATCGAATAAGCACTCATAACACACAAACCAGACACAGGAGATACAGAGTGTGCTGAACACTCTTTAGATCGCATAATTCGGGGGGAAATTAATAGAAATGGTATTCTATGGTTAATATAGGCTAAATGGTATTCTGTGGTATTCTAAAGTATTTGAGTAAATGTACTTAAATGAGTACTTCAGCGCTGGGAAGATGAATCAGTATTTAAACTGGGTCATTAATGTAGTAGAAATGTGAAATTATTTTTAATTTGGTACTTTCTAGAGAATGAAAGACAACAATTCCCAGAATGCTTCGCTGCCCTACGAGGCCACTCCCAGAGCCACTGCTACTAGATTACTGAATCACTGATCACTTTCCCACCGCGACCGTGTTCATTTTCATAAAATCAGTTCAGTTAGAGAAGAGACACTACAATTAAAAACTGTACGTGTCTGTTCAATATGTGATTTAGCCGCTGAGGAAGTGTCACAGCACAAACGCTGCAGAAGTCAGATTACATTGACAGTCATGGATGAGGTAAACGCGTCCGCAGCATAGATTCCCAGCTCATGTTCAGTCTGGCGCGTTTTCAGTTTATGCCTTTGAAAGCTTAACTTTCATAGGAATTCGTTTGAGAAGTTGAAAGACTTACTTCACTCCGCTGGCTGCACCGTTTACATGAATGCCTGCAGCTGCGAGCTGAGCTGTGAGAGTGATCTCCCATCCCCCACGCGTGGGTTGAAAACATGCGGAAATAGCTCCCTCTGTTGGCTTTAGTCTTTACACTGTAAACAATTTTGGTTAGTTTTTGTTGGTTTAACTTAAAAAAGTAAGTAACCTGGTTGCCTTAAAATTTTGAGTTTATTGAAATTAAAAATTTGAGTTGATACAATGAAGGAAATTTGTTTAATAGAATCTCAAAATATTTTTGTATCTGAACCACATAAAAAATTTGATAAATCATGACAATAGCACTATTTGGCATGTTTCACTGCATCATCAGAAATAAAACACACACAATTACCCAATATGCTTACAAAAACTTTTAATAATATTTTAATAAAGGTTGTCGAATTTAAAAAAAATTGTCATTGTATTAACTCAAAATTTAAATTTCAATGAACGATGACGGACAGATGATCAACAGTAACGTAATCATGCACGTCATCAAAGGGGCTTGGATTATATTTGTTCAAATCCTAAACGGAGAGCTTGTTTGTATATGCATTCACCTTCACCATTTCTATCAAAAATGATGATCATGTTGGGTAAGTACTCTGTGTATCATTTAAATATTTTCTTTTTTTTTTTTACAACATCGGCAAATATCGGTTATTTCAGCACGTATGACAGGGTTGCCAAGTTTTTACAACTAAATTCGCCAACTACTAGTTATAAAACAATAACTTCTCCGGGGTTGGGGGGGAATAAATGTGTGTTATTTTGGCAAAGTTGCCTGCTAAAATTCGCACTCATGTGTCAATATATCACATTATAGTCGCTTCAACCCGCGGGTATAGAAATAACCCACGGAAAAAAACGCGGACTTGGCCACACAGTGCAGTTGAGCTCTGTTGACATTTGACAACTAGCCTAATGCATCACATCGTTGCTCTGATTGGTTGTAGCTTTATCCAATTGATGTCTTTCCTGGTTCGGTTGAAACACGCCCCATAATCACAGCCCACTGGAGCAGTTTCAGACTCATACTCTGACTAGAATTGAGTATGACCACGTCAGGCCAACATAATGCAATTACTTGTTACATTTTGCATGACATCTAAACTTTTCTGCATCAGTTTATTTTTGCAACAAAATAAGTGATATCGGCATCTACAGGGCATTGAAGGTAGCATATATTCTTGTGTGTTTTGTCCTTACTCACCCAAACTTGTCAACAAGGCTAATTTACACAAATGTGAGTACATTAGCAGGTAGTTTCTGAATCGCAGGTGTTTCATATAGATGAGTTTGTGGCTTAAATCAGCAATGAGGCAAAAACCAGCACATACAATGTGAGTAGGCTTTAACTATTTAATTTTTACTCCAGTTACCAAGTGTATAATTGTCAGAACTAGCACCGCAAATGTCAGACCAAAAAGCAGTTAGCTGTTTGTTATGAGTTCATTCACCTGCAGATCAATAGGCAACAGAAAATAACCCTAAGAGGAGCAAACTTTCAATAAAAATATCGATTTCTACAATGAAAAGACTTACAATATGTCAAGGCGCAACTTTGCCGATGAACACAGCTTGGTTTAAGTGTCAGGACTGGCCAATTGCAGTTTGAGCAAAATAGCAAAGCAATCTTCAATGTTCCCAGAGAGGAACAAACAAGCACAGTGCACAGCATCCTTCTGTCACAATCCTGTCTCTCGCTCAGTCAATACCAGAGCATTCAGAGGTTTTATAAAAGCCATTGATGTCTAGAGATAATGCAATATCATAATACTGGATCTTTCTTTTCTCAGCCCAACAGATGCACTCATGCTATTAACATACGTCAATGATTTAGTACACAGGTAACTGAATTTTCTCTTTAATTAACAAATCAATACAGTGACTGCTTGTGAAAGGTCATTGGTGTGTCTTTGTATGCTGAATAATTGAATTTATATGGATTAAAGAAATTTTGAAGACATCTGTGGCCAGACCTGTTAAATAAACCCATTGCAGGTGATCTTTGACACATTGGCCCTGGTGATTCATGGCCAAACTGTAAGCGCTCTACCTCCGGAGGTCCCATCTGTAGGGGTTGCCTGCATGCAATATATAAGAGGTGAAATTGTAGTTGATGCATGAGCACTCGGTAAACCAATGGGATTTGGCCTAAAGAAAACAGCATGACAAAATGCACTTGCAGAGAATTCTGCCTCCACATTTGTTACAAGGCCGCTTGCAAGACGTAAATGAAAAGGCTGGCGGAGGAAAGGCTTGTTCACGGTGACTTTGACATAGTGATTTCATAGGTATGCTTTGCTGGGACTTCTTATGGTGGTGACCCATTTTATTTGGTTTCTGTTTTGCTAAAAGTGGGGTGGTATGATAATTTTACTCTAAAAATCTAGACTGAACCTGGCGACTTGTTGAATCATTGGACACTTCATTGAATTAGGAGCATGCAGTAATGTCAGTCTTCATAATAGAGTCATCAGTATACAGAACTAGCACTTAAGATTTAACATCCAACCTGCATCATTGTTATGTTCTTACATTACTTAGGACTAGTTCACTCCAAAATTAAATTTCTGCCATTTTAAACTCATGTATACATGAATTGAATACAAATGCTATATTCTGAGGAGAGAGGAAAGTTGTGACGGCTTTTATTTATTGTCTGTTCTCTTAATATCATGCTGCCTTTTCAGACTCATTCATCCCACTGGAATAACTCTCAGACCTCATTTTCTTTCTAAACGTCCTTATTAATATTTACAAAACCTTCAGCATGCATTAATGTGTTGTGGAAGACTTTACAGATTTAATATTTACAACTTCTCCAAATATTTTTAAAGGAACTCCAAGTGCTGTGTTTGTTTTGTTTCCATGAGAATGTTAATTTGAGTGTCCTCTCTGCAAGTAAATGGAAAAAGAAAAAAATAATATAATCATTTAGATAATAACTACCTGCCATATTACACATTAAAATACAACATAATAATGTAATGTTGAATTCAGGAAAGAAAGTTATCATTACTTCATAAACACTATAGCAGGAAATAAAGGAACCCACTGTTTCTTCAATTGATGTAGAAATGATGTTTCTCCTTCTAAAAATATTATGTTGTAAGCAAATCTGTCTTATTTTGAGGAATAGATTAAACAGAGAAAATCCACACTATCAGATTTCCCGAATTTTTTTTTTTTTTTTTTTTTGCCATTTTTATGGTATCAAAAAGTCAGAAAGAGGAAAAGGAAGCAGGTATAGACAATACACTTTTTAAATAAACTTTGTTTTTTAAATGTCTCATTTGTTAACATTAGTTAATGCATTAGCTAACAAACTAACCATGAGCAATGCATTTTACATAATTTACAAAGAAATAAAATAATTTTAACTTGACCAGGGAAAGATTGAGTAATTTCTACTTCTACTTGTTTACTCAAACAATATACTTATACTATATATAAGTGTTTACTCACACTTATAAAGTGTATGTTTTACTTACATCTAAGTAAATAACGTCTCGGTTACGTATGTAACCCTCGTTCCCTGAGGAGGGAACGGAGACGTAACGTCAGTGACTGACGAATGGGGGTTTCGCTTAGAAGCCTGTCATCTCCGAGACTAGAAAGCGCCCAATGGCAGTGCCAATGCCATGGGCATGCGAGATTTGCATGCGTAACTCCGCCTACCCACGTGGGTATATAAGGAAGTAGCTGGCATCATCGCATTATGTTTTACCTGCTGAGGAGCCAAGTTGAACTCCGTTCCAGCGGTACAGCGGATGTGGCAACGGGACGTTACGTCTCCGTTCCCTCCTCAGGGAACGAGGGTTACATACGTAACCGAGACGTTCCCTTTCGTTCAGTCACTCCGACGTAACGTCAGTGACTGACGAATGGGGGTCCCAATGCAATAACGCCACTCGGCTGTCTTCCAGTGCCCTGCGCAAGCGTGAGAACCCTGATGCAAGTTAGGACGGTCAAAGGCCTCTACTTAACGCAGGAATACCAAGGTACACTGGGAGGCATATTCCAGGAGGAGATATGCGCCAAGATGCCTACCCGTAGGGAGGACTTAGGGATACACGTATGACCCCGGGGGGCTGCATACGGAAGATCACTGGGGTACCAGCCGAAGGTGGATTTTTAACCCCAGGAGGTGGCAAGGTTGCCAAGGGAATACACCCGCTCAGGGAGGCTTACGGTGGAAATACACATGTGGGGGTCGCCGGAGGGGAACCATGCACATGGGGCACCTGGCCGGACACGAGTGTCTGGGCTAAGGGCAGACTTACTGGCGTCGGCGTCATCAGTGCTGGAGGAGCTCAGGGCTCTCGGGGAACTCACCTGAGAAGAATATCGCACGTATCCAGTCCGTGGAGTGGAATGGCGAGCAAGCGAAGACACCTGAGCCAATCCATTACCGGCCACTTGTAGAGGCGAGTACATAGTCGGATACAGGCTCCACTCGGAGGTTATAAAACCTGGCGAATGTGTTTGGTGTCGCCCAGCCTGCAGCTCTGCAGATGTCTGTCAGCGGAGCGCCATGTGCTAAAGCCCAAGAGGAGGCCACACTCCGGGTGGAATGGGCCCTGACCCCAAGGGGACATGGGCGTCCCAGCTGCTGGTAAGCCAAAACAATGGTGTCCACTATCCAGTGAGACAGCCTTTGCTTTGAGAGAGCCTTCCCTTTCAGCTTCCCACCATAACAGACAAAGAGCTGGTCTGAGGTCCTGAAACACTGCGTCCTGTCTACGTAAGCGCGAAGGGCGCGTACTGGACAGAGCAGTGCCAAGGCTGGGTCTGCCTCCTCCAAAGGCAGCGCTTGCAGGTTCACCACCTGGTCTCTGAACGGAGTGGTGGGAACCTTGGGCACATATCCAGGCCGGGGTCTCAGGATCACGTGAGAGTCGGCCGGCCCGAATTCCAGGCACGCTTCGTCAACCGAAAATGCCTGCAGGTCCCCTACCCTCTTGATGGAGGCCAGTGCGGTCAGGAGCGCTGTCTTCATAGACAAGAACTTAACATCTACTGACCGCAAAGGCTCAAATGGGGCCCTCTGCAGAGCACTTAGAACTACTGAGAGGTCCCAAGAGGGTACGAGAGGAGCGCGAGGAGGATGTAGTCTCCTCGCACCCCTCAGGAACCTGATGACCAGGTCGTGCTTACTTACCGTTTTCCCGTCCAGGAGGTCATGGTAGGCGGCGATAGCGGCCACATAAACCTTCAGGGTGGATGGAGACAGCCTTCGATCCAACCCTTCCTGGAGGAAAGAGAGCACAGACCCGATCGGGCATTTCCAGGGGTCTTCTTGGCGAGAAGAGCACCAATTGACGAAGAGGTTCCACTTCAACGCATAGGCCTGCCTCGTGGACTCGGCCCGAGCGGAAGTGATGGTAGCCACCACCGGAGGTGGTAGGGTACTCAAACCCGCCGCGTCCCGTCCAGGAGCCACACGTGGAGGTTCCAAAGATCGGGACGCGGGTGCCACAGGGTGCCCCGTCTCTGAGAGAGTAGGTCTTGTCTCAGAGGAATTGGCCAGGGAGGGGCTGTCGCAAGGAGCACTAGTTCTGGGAACCAGGTCCGGCCGTGCCAGTACGGGGCGACCAAAATGACCTGCTCCTTGTCCTCCCTGACCTTGCACAGAACACGTGCAAGAAGGCTCACTGGGGGAAACGCATACTTGCGTAGGCCCTGCGGCCAGCTGTGCGCCAGTGCATCCGTGCCGAGCGTGCCCTCGGTCAGGGAATAGTACAGGCTGCAGTGGGACGAGTCGTGGGAGGCAAACAGATCTACCTGTGCGTCCCCGAACTGATCCCAAATCAGCTGGACCGACTGGGGATGGAGTCTCCACTCCCCAGGGATTGGCTGAACCCGTGAGAGCTCGTCGGCTGCACGGTTCAGGATCCCCGGGATATGGACAGCACGAAGGGACCTCAGGCGCTTCTGACTCCATAAAACGAGATGGCGGGCGAGTTGAGACATGCGGCGGGAGCGTAGACCGCCCTGGTGGTTGATGTACGCTACTACGGCCGTGTTGTCCGATCTGACTAGTACGTGTTGACCCTTCAGCAACGCTCGGAAGCGGTGCAGGGCGAACCGTACTGCCAGCAACTCGAGGCAATTGATATGCAGGCGGCTCTGGCTCTCTGACCAAGAGCCGGCGGCTGCATGTCCATTGCACATGGCACCCCAACCCGTGGTGGACGCATCTGTTGACACAACAACATGCCGGGAAACTCGTTCTAAGGGCACTCCTGCCCGTAGAAAACTGAGGTTCGACCACTGGGTGAGTGTCTGTCTGCAGGCCTGAGTCACTGGGACCCGGAGCGTGCCAGACCGCCATGCCCATCTCGGGACTCGATCGCGAAGCCAGTGCTGAAGCGGTCTCATATGAAGCAATCCGAGCGGCGTTACCGCGGCTGCAGATGCCATATGCCCCAGGAGCCTCTGAAATAGTTTCAGTGGAACCGCACGCTTGCTCTCTATCTGCCTGAGGCAAGTCAGCAGCGACTGCGCGCGCAAGCCGGTAAGCTGCGCGCACATGGCGACCGAGTCGATCTCCATACCGAGAAAAGAGATCCTCTGCACGGGGCAGAGTTTGCTCTTCTCCCAGTTGACCCGAAGGCCCAAACGAGCTAAGTGGTGGAGAACCAGGTCTCTGTGTTCGCACACCCGGTCCCGAGAGTGGCCCAGTATGAGCCAGTCGTCGAGATAGTTCAGGATGCGAACCCCTTGCTGCCGGAGTGGCGCCAGGGCTGCCTCGACAATCTTCGTGAAGACGCGAGGGGACAGAGCTAGCCCGAATGGTAGTACAGCATACTGATATGCCCGCCCTTCGAACGCAAACCGTAGGAACGGTCTGTGTCGCGGAAGGATGGACACATGGAAGTACGCGTCCTTCAGGTCGATCGCTGCAAACCAATCGCATGGACGAACGCATTCGAAAAGGCGTTTCGCAGTCAACATCCTGAACGGAAGCCTGTAAAGGGATCGGTTCAGGACGCGAAGGTCCAGGATCGGTCGTAACCCACCGGATTTCTTCGGTACAATGAAGTAAGGGCTGTAGAAGCCGGACTTCATCTCGGCTGGAGGGACGAGCTCGACCGCACCCTTCGCCAGTAGGGTTGCGATCTCCGCACGCATGACTGGGGCATTGGACCCCACCACGGTGTACCGGACACCCCGGAAGCGGGGAGGAGCTCGCGCGAACTGAATCGCGTAGCCGAGCCGGATGGTCCGTGCGACCCAGCGGGACAGTCCCGGCAGCTGTAGCCACGCTCCCAGGGAGTGTACCAACGGGGTCATGCGGAGCACCGGCGTACCCTCGGTGGGGCAGCGAGGCAGCGTTACCGGCCCGGACTCGGGTGGCGTAGCGGCCCGGTGTCGGGGCGGCGGTAACAGCTGCGCCCTGACAGAGGAGACCAGGGAAGGACTCGCGTTCCACTGGGGTCTGCTCTGAGAGGGGGCTGGCGACAGAGAGGGACGAGAGCGGCGTGGCCCGGAGGCGGCGCACACTGCCGTCACCGGTCTCTGTGTGCTCAGAGATGGGTATGTCAGTTCTTTCTTTAACCACATTAGGGTGCTGCCACCCCGGGGGGCGGCAGCGGAACGAAAGATTCTCCCCCGGCCCTCCACCGGGGGAAGGAGCGGCCCTGCTGCCGTCTCCTGGAAAGAACTGCCCATCTCTGAGCTGTCCGCGTCAGGAGCGCCGCTTGGCCTGGCGTTTAGCGGGCCGCGGGGCTGGCGCGGACTGGGGCGGCTTCTTGCGGCGCGCTCCGCGGCGCGGCCCGGGTGAAGGCTGCTGCTGTGGCCGCGCGGGAGCGGGGGGGACCGCAGGAGGCCGCCCTCGGCGGCGAGGCAGCTGAGGCGACTGTGCCGGCGGCGCTTGGGGTGCAGCAGCGGGCCGCCGGGGCAGTATATGCTTAATAGCCTCAGTCTGCTTCTGGGCGGCCGAGAACTGTTGGGCGAAGCTCTCGACCGCACCGCCGAATAGCCCAGCCTGGGATATGGGGGCGTCGAGGAAACGAGTCCGCTCGGCGTCCCGCATATCGGCCAGGTTGAGCCATAGATGTCTCTCCTGGACCACACAAGTGGACATCACCCGGCCCAGGGAGCGTGCGGTAACCTTCGTCGCCCGGAGAGCGAGGTCGGTCGCGGCACGCAGCTCATCTCTGAGCCCTGGGTCGGCTCCACCCTCGTGCATGTCGCACAGCAACTTGGCCTGGTAGGCCTGGAGGGTTGCCATGGCATGCAGCGAAGCGGCAGCCTGCCCCGCAGCTCTGTAGGTCTTCGACACCATTGAAGATGTGAATCTACAGGCCTTGGAGGGGTGCTTAGGGTCGCCACGCCAGGAGGAGGCGCTCTGGGGACACAGTTGCATCGCCACAGAACGCTCCACCGGGGGGACCCCAGTGTACCCTCTAGCCGCCGCCCCATCGAGGGCGGAGAAGGCGGAAGAGGTTGCCAAACGCTCGCGAGAAGACACGGGGGCCCTCCACGAGTGCGCAACCTCCTCATGCACTTCCGGGAAGAAAGGTATTGGGGGCACGGCAGGACGGCTGTCCTGTCGTGGCGCACCCAAAAACCAATCATCTAACCGTGAACGCTCCGGCCGGGGTGGAGGGTTCCACTCCAGACCGAGCGCCGCGGCAGCCCGGGCAAGCATGGCTGTCAACTCCGGGTCCGACTCGGACAATGCTGGCGCGCCCGGAGGCGGCAGCACAGCCGAATCCTCATCCTCGGAGGACTCTAGCCCACCTTGCGATGCGGTCACCGACATCTCATCCTCCTCTGGAGCGCCGAACGAAACCCGCGGACCGGCCGAGACCGAGGCCGCGGGCTCCATCACAACGCTCGCGGGTACCGGTGCAACAGAGGGGGGTGTGGGCCGAGGCGTGAGCGTCGGAGCTGTATTCCACACCATCACCCTCAGGTCACCCTGGCCACCAGCCGAAGAGACGCCCCGCGGACCGGATGAGACCGAGGCCGCGGACACGTCAGATCGGGGGGTGACGGAGGGGACTCTCACTCCGGCGGCCGCACGGAGATCATTGAGTCTCGACCGCAACACGGAGATGGCCATGTTCCCGCAGTGAGAACATGACTCATCCACAAGCGCCGCCTGAGCATGCTGGAAGCCCAAGCATGCCAGACAGTGCGAGTGCCCATCAGAAGAGTGTAGAGACCGGCCACACCCAGAAGCACACGGGCGAGACATCCTGAAAAGGACGTGCCACGTGTGAGCTCTTTTGTGAGAGGATTAACCTCGCAGTCGATGCCGAAGCGCCCAGGGGACCACACACCAACTGGAAACCAATCGTCTGACCAGCAGGCAGGAAGTATGTGACCGCTGGAACGCGCCGAACACCAACACCGACTGGAAGATCCTGATCGTCTCGAAGAACTGACTTAACTCAGAAGGCTTGTAGGAGTGAAAGGTATGTAACCCTTGGCTCCGAAGCATTAAAACATAATGCGATGATGCCAGCTACTTCCTTATATACCCACGTGGGTAGGCGGAGTTACGCATGCAAATCTCGCATGCCCATGGCATTGGCACTGCCATTGGGCGCTTTCTAGTCTCGGAGATGACAGGCTTCTAAGCGAAACCCCCATTCGTCAGTCACTGACGTTACGTCGGAGTGACTGAACGAAAGGGAACACAAGATATTGTGTATACACCATATCCGTAAAAGTAGTAACGCGGCACGTGAACACAGAGACCTCAATACTGATTTTCATTTTGAAAAGAAAATTAACTCCAAATGTCATAAAATGGCAAGTTACTAAACCTAACAACAAAAAGCAATGATAAAACAGTGTAAATACAGCTAGGAAATAACAAAAATCAACCTCATTAATTATTCAAGCCCCAGTGCATGATGGGAACACTAGTATCAGAAAAGTTGAGTAGTTTTAATTTATTTTTATAACATTGATATTTACACTTTCATCTCTAGCCTACTAACTTAAAGGACAACTCCGGTGAGAAAAGAACCTAGGGGTAATTAACAGATGGTTACCGAGTAGAACGTTCTCTGGGATTCGTTTTCATGAAAATCGAATGTAAAGAGTTTTATCTCTAAAAACAGATTAGCTTATAACGCTTGTCTACGGGACACAGGGTAGTGAAATTAAATCGCTAGTTAATACCACTAACAAGGCTCAAAATAACCTCACACTAACACAGTAGCATAATGAGGGTCCCTACATGCAAACCAAAGCATTGAGAACTTTGTAAGTGTACAAACAGTTTAATAAGAAGATACTTTATAATCACAGAGCATTACGCGTTCACCGACAGGCGCCATCTTGGAAAACAGTCTCTACACATTGATCCACGAGCGCTGTTCGGTTTGCATGTAGGGACCCTCATTATGCTACCATGTTACTGTGAGACTATTTTGAGCCTTGTTAGTGGTATTAACTAGCGATTTAATTTCACTTACCCTTTGCCCCATAGACAAGCACTATAAGCTAATTTTTAGAGCTAAAACTCTTCACATTCGATTTTCATGAAAACGCATCCCAGAGAATGATCTACTCTGTAACCATCTGTTAATTACCCCTAGGTTCATTTCTCACTGGAGTTGTCCTTTAAATTGAGTACTAATATAGTTTTTTTTTTTCATTCACGCCTAAACCTTTTCATGTAGAATTAACACTCGTTTTTTTAGTGTTTACTATTTTTAACGGTGTAGAGGTATTATAATGTTAACAAATACAACCTTATTAAAGTGTTACCCAAACTTCCAACTGCGCAGTCCATCCTGATTATGCAGTACCTTTTGAACTTAAAAATAAGAATATGCTTGTGTTATAGTCTAAAGCAATATTTCTATAAAAGGATATACAATACTTTCAGAAATGTGCTCTGGTCTTAAACTTGATAACTTAATTTGTTTACACACCGTCTAGAAAATCAGTTTACCAGGACGCATAACAGGATTGAAAAAGGAAAACTAGAGCTGGCCATTACTTTGAAATTTTAAGATTATCATACCAATTTCTGTAATTGGATCTGAGTTTTTTTTTTTTTTTTTTTTTTTAGAGCCACAATGATGTCACTCCTTGGAGAATTATGTCATTACTCAAATGCAAGCAGCAAAAATATTTTTCAATATATGCATCGTACAGAAGGATTGTGCCTCTTTGGTCTGGTTGTGTCCACAAAATCTTTGTCGACCTTTAGGTGGAAATAGTCCTTTCATCTGTACTAAAATGAAAAGATGCTGTCTACTATGTAGAAATGTATAGCTCTACCCATTAAACATGTACACTCAGAGGAGAAACCTTGACCTATTTGAATGAGTTATACACTGGGAGTATACGGGCAGAGTGACAAATGACACCAACCGAACCTTTTTCATTATCCATGTGAATGACGACTGGAAGATGAAACTACAGCTGACCAGACTGACGATCAGAGTTGATTGTAGTTTCTAAAATGATAGACCTTAATCTAATGAGTTTCAAAGAAAGCATTGTGCTGGGACAGAATACAGCAAAGCAATCCTAAAATTCTTAAGTCATCGACAAAGAGATTTGCTAATTTGAAGTATAACACTCGAGACGGTGGCAACTATGTGCTTTATTTTAGATCTGTGGTCACTTTGTCGCCATCTCTGTTTGAAACCTGTAATTGCAAATATTTTCGGAGTTATCTGTATGTGAGTTGTGCATCAGCTCCTCAGGGCAGACAAATCTAATGATTTGAGGAGTAGGCTATGTGCGGCTTGCTGTCAGTCACCGCTCTGGTGTGGATACTGTACTTCAGAATCACAGATTCTACGTCTTGGAGCAAAAACTAAATAAGAATTTTAACCAGAAAATTTAATATGAACAAGTAATATGTCTGCCAAGCACTTTTGGAAACAAAACTTTACAATAAATTGCACTACCGACAGTGATTAACTCTTCCCCTGCCAAACACGGAATTTTCCATTAACGCTTCCCGGCCAAAAACTGATTTTTCCAGGTTTCCGTGTTTTCACTGTCAGACGGTAGCGGGCGGTATTATTCAACTTCTGAATGAGTACTGACTCTCTTGATCAAAACATGCACAAGGAAGATGCAGTAAAACAAGCAATCGTATGTAAGCAGATGCAAAATAACGTGATCATCAACATAAAACTAATATACTGTAAATCAAATCTGTCTAATATTACTGAATGAAATGTGGACCCAGGACGAGCTACAGGACTGTGCAAGCATTAAGGGTGTTTAGTGACTCAATCTACTCCATCTGTGTTTGATCATCGCTCTGAATCTGATCTGGAAACAATAAAAATAAAAATATTTTCTCAGTTTTGTTCAAAATGTTGCTTTTTTAAATTAAACTTACCTGTATTCAAGTGTTGATAACAAAAGAATGCATGACCTAGAATACAAGTTTGGTAAAACTTTATTTTGATAGTCCACTTTAGACATTCTACTAACTATAAGTAACGCTGCAACTACATGTCAACTAACTGTTATTAGAGTATTTGTAGACTGTCTGATTCATTTTTACTAAACTTTATTTTGTTGGTCCCCCAACAGACATTCTACTGACTATAAGTAACTTGGCAACTACAATTCAACTTATTCTACTAACCTGAACCAGTTAGCAAAAGGTTTAAAGTAGACTATCAAAAAGTGTAACCAAAAGTTTTTTTGTTTTGTTTAAATGAAGCTCTTCACATATTCATAAAACAAAATATTTTGGGCTATAAAATATATGTGAAAATGGTGCTGGGAAAAGAGTTAAGGCCTCAGTTACACTGCATGGTTCAAGTGATTCCAAATTTTTCCCTCTCATTTGGCAGAGATCGGATATGACACGTGAACGTGTAAGCAGGAAAAAAATTGCATGAATTCTGATATCCTCAAATCGGATTCAGGCCTCACTCCTATGTGGTAATAAAACCAATATGATTTGGATATGTGCATTTGCATTTGCCATGCAAGCGGTCAAATCAGATATTCCCCAGAGAGTCGTATGTCATTAAAAAAGGGATGGATGTGGATGACATCAACTGTGATCACATGCAACAAGTTCTCCTCTTTTTTTTTCTCTGCTTTACGATACAAAAAGTGTTCTGACCGTTAAAGATAAAAACATTGAATTATAATTTTTTCTGCATCTATTGCATATTGCATCGTTTTACTTCCTTTTCCGGGTCAGAATGTCTTGGGCTGTTTTGCCAGTGTATAGTGTAAATTCATACACTCACCTAAAGGATTATTAGGAACACCATACTAATACTGTGTTTGACCCCCTTTCGCCTTCAGAACTAAGTTAATTCTACGTGGCACTGATTCAGCAAGGTGCTGAAAATTATTCTTTAGAAATGTTGGCCCATATTGATAGGATAGCATCTTGCAGTTGATGAAGATTTGTGGGATGCAAACCTAAACCAAGACCAAGTCGAGACCAAGACCAGTGTGTGCCAAGACCAAGAAAAGACCAAGACTTTGTGGGGTTGAGACCAAAACAAGAAATTAATAAATTGAATGGCACAGAAGTATAATCTGGATTGGTACAATTACACCTTCATAAATAATGTTCTGATTAATTTAACATTAAAACATTAACATTATTTATTGACAGAATCATTTATTCAACCGATTTGTTCAAAGCAATTTTTAATTAATTTATTAGTTATTGATTGCATCTGAAGCAGTTATTTTTACATACAATCACATTAATGAAAATAAATCAGACACTGCCCCGGCCATTTATTGATATCCCAGCAGTTGTGGTCTTCACCGATCTTGAAACGAAATCCTGAGACCAAGACGAGACCAAGTTCAAATGTAGTCGAGAACGAGACAAGACCAAGACCATCAAAAAATGCTTAGCATGTGAGCTTCAGAACTAGACCATTGAGCATTAAAAGACATTTGACTCTAGAATACTTTGGTATGCAGAGCAGTTTATGGTTGACTAAAAACTGCAAGATGCCCAGGTCCTGTGCCCAAATCATCACCCCTCCACCATCACTCCGAAAGTCATTTGCATTTTACAACGGGTGAATCTCCATTTGTCACTATTGCTGTAAGATAAGGCCCTACTTTCCTCACACGCAATATAGCCTAGTAGCCATGATGGCGGGACACCTTATTTATGTGTACAGATGTTTACTGTTGTAAATCGAGCTAAGGTAAGGAGATAGTTTTGAACACTGTAATGCACTTGCTCAAAAAAAAATATTCTCGATCATTTTTAACCCCAAAAAGTTACGGACTGCAGCTTTAATTTTATTTCATTTTTAGTCTTCACACCACACTTGTATATTCATGTACATTCTAAATCTGCAAAGCATCGGTTTGGTTCTACTTTACATTCACGAGAACTAGGGATTCTAAACCGATTGCATAGTAAACAAATCTGTTCATGTGCAGGCTTTTGGTGTGGTCAACGCCTCAGAGGCATCTGAGGCATCAATAGAGAAAAGCTTTCTGCTTATTTTATGATTTCAAACCTTTATTCTGTTTCTCGCAGCCCTTATTGACAAGAGGTGTCGTCAAAACAGATGTTCTGCAGTGCAGCCCTCAGCTAATTTTATCTGGACATCAAATCGATGTGTAATCATTATTGGAGGCTTTGCCACATGGAATGAAACATTGAAGTAAGATCAATCCAGCTTGAGTGGATCGCTACAAACAGCAGAGCTGTTTCATTTTGTGAGCAGTGCTGAAAATTGCACTTGGAATGCCAATAATTAAAGGGTGGAACTTCTTTTTTTTTTTTTTGGCCTAGTTGTCCATTACTGGAAAATTGCATGCAACATAATTGTGAGCATTGTCTAATTATAACTAATTACATTTAATTGACTCCTCATTTAACAAAATGCTTCATTTTCTGTCAAAAATTGTGACCGTCACTCCAAAAAACAGTTAAGCAGCCGGCAACATCCATGATTCTGGAATATGTTTTTAGCTGTGGTAACTCATCACCCGTTTGCCGCACAGATTATAATTAACTCAAAAGACCTTTGCGAGGGTCTGTTGTGCCTTTGTGAATTATGCACTGTTAGTGAACTGTGAACTTTTACATTTGGTGATGCTCATCATAAAACACTGAACAAGTTACCATGAATTACAGTAACCAGCTTTTTTCTTTTTCGAAGTCGATATGGCCAGTGGGTTCACAAACCCAAGGACAGGAGGTGAATCGCAGCAGGTGTGGTGGCACTATCCCAGGATCTAGGACAGTAGATTTCCTCCAGCTGGCCGAAAGCCTTTCCCCCAGGCCGCTGCGCAGCCAGCTACCTGAACCAAGGTGAGACTCTCTGCGCACCGAGGGGAACTTGAATCTTAATGTAAACCGACTCATCTATAAATGATGGCAAGCGGCGATTAATCAAAATTTGACAATGTGTATGGAGGGGTGGCGGAGGTCAGGGGCTCTTTTTTCCCCCTGGTGCTTTGGAGACTCTGCCATGTTTCTTCTCACCGGTTGGTGAGTATCAAAGCAGCACAGAGTAGTAGCATTCACAGCCTCGAAGCCAGTGTTTTTTCTCTCCAGCTCTGATGAAACTAGGCATACTGAAATAAAAATTTAAAACATATAGCGCATAGTGTCTAGTAAAATTACAACATTTATGCTGTTGAGTGGATATTTCGCACAAACGTGAAAATGTTATTTACTCACCCTAATGTACTTTCAATCCTATCTGCTGCTGTTTTTCAGTGAACACAAAAGGAAAAATTTAAAGAATATTGATGCAGCACTTTACCATTCGACAAAGGTTCATATACTCATATACTGGAAGATAAAGGTGTTGACCTCCGGAGGACACAGCCTTCAGAAATGAGACACAGCTAATGTTGTTCCTTCTATATTCGATTCGACAAGAGTGGTGCAACAAACTTATGTGAGTAAAACGTCTTTTTTATTTGTAGGCTAATAGTCCCGGGGCTGTCTGTTTTCAAGACGGGCTACCAAAATGTAAGCCCGTCGGCAGAAATAATATTTATTTCTTGATCTGGGCGCACGCACGCACGTGTGTGTGCACGTGTGTGTGTGTGTGTATGTGTGTGTGTGTTCACGCTTATATCCACAGATCGTGCGGGCCATGTAATACAGAAATAATATTCCAATCAATCGTGGGTGGATGAGAAATAAATCATTGTGTTTGTTTGATAAAGATGTTTGCAAGCCCTGTGAGAGAATTATCCCGGTTGTCGCTTGCAAAACAATCCCTACCTCGCGTGAACTGAACTGAGAAGGGGAGTTGAAGCTCATTAAATATGCAAATCTTATCCAATAGCCGTGGGCGTTTATTTTCAAGCCTTCAGTGCGTCACGCCCACCAAAATCCAGCGTTCAGGAGAGAACCTCAAAACCAGTGTAGAAAACTTATTAGTTATGATGTTTTTGGATGTAAAAACCACACAGACGTCATTAGTTGACAGACAACAGTATACTTTTTTTTTTTAAGCCAGTTCATGACACCTTTAAAAAGATAAATTGCCATACATAGTTTTTTAACAGAGTTCTTTGTAAAACATTATCTATTGTTAAGGGCCATATTCATCAACACGCAAAGCGGAAGCACAACCAAAGCAATTCTCTTCTGCAAAATTCATGCTGGGGAGTGGCTTGGCATGCAAACTATTTAAATTTCATCGGCTGTTTTTTTTAAACACAAATGAGACCCCATTTGTCAGTCTTCAACATAAGATCTTCATTATCTCCATCAGATCACATGATGTCGTTGTATGTAACAAACTCGATTGTGCTCTATGGAAAAATGAATAACATTGAACAACATGAGAGTGGCAGATTTTCAAAAGGACAAAAAAGCTGTGCTATTTATATAGATTTGTAGATTTGTTACAGAAATGATGTTGAGTGCTCAGTGATCCTCTCTGATATTGATTAGAAATATGGAGTTTGCACATGAAGGTTAATGAGGCAAAAACTAACAAACTTGTACAGACCAATGAGCTGCATCATCCTCTTAACACAATTCACACACAAAAATAACGCATGCAACTCTTGGCCACATTTTTCAGGTTAACTGGCCAATTTAAATTTTGTAGTAATATATATATATATATATATATATATATATATATATATATATATATATATATATATATATATATATAAATTGCGATATGTGTAACTAAATAAACACTTGTAACATACCTGGGTGGTCTTGAACAGGTACATAGTATGCAGTCAGGTCATTGTAAAAATAAAAAAAATACAGTATAATATTATTTATTTTTTTTGACCAAACAGCGCTGTGTTACCCCACAATTTGAATTAATCAAATAAAATGACCTGTATGCGTAGCAGTTCAGCATTTGCATGTTTCGTTACAATGAAATAAAGTTTCATTATATTCATAAAGTTTGGGGAAGGAGTCACATGTTAAACATAAATGTAATTGTAAAATATGCATAAAAACAAAGCGAAAGGAGTTGCACTGTCCGACTGTGGCATAGAAGCAAAATAAAAACAGCAAAGTAAAATGTCCCAGGCTCTTGGCCCTGTCCTGCATCATACCATAGTAATGTTAATACAATTTGAATAGGCCTACTGGCTAGAGCTCACCCATGAAGATGACTTCTGTCTGAGTCCCGTCAGATTCCTTTCCGTCGCCTGTGGAGCTGAAGACCACAACTCCCATGATTCCATGTTCCCAGCGTCATCAAGCTTCTTTTTCTTCTTCTTCTTCTTCTGTGGATTTATTGACGGGTTGCAAACCAACGGAAAATGTGCATACCTGGAGTATGAACTAAGCTGATACATGGAAGATTGTCTTAGGCCACTATTCCTCAAGAATTAATGCTGTTATTTTTCTATCAGACTCTTCCTGAGTGTATATGGTGAAATCTTAATACCCAAAGCTTGCATATCTCTTATAAGAACTCTTAGGAAAACCAGAGTTGTTTGCCCATGATATGTAATGTAGCATTAAGATTGGTGTGACCCATTCTTAATCTTGTAAATATAATAAATTCCTTTCTATTTATATTATGACTAATTTGACTTTATTTTTCATTATTTTGTATTCTATCGAAATGTCTTCCTTTCTTACATGAGTCCCAGTATTTCTGCCATTTACTCCCACAATCTTTGTGTTGAATCAATGACTTCCCTTCTGCCCTGCTTAAAGTGACTGTTTTGTTAATATTATCCACTTTGAGTGCTTCCTTGTTCCCACTTTATAATGTTGGTACATACAATACTACACTATTTCATCCTGTCTCAGGGTTTTTTGAACCATCAGTGTACACCTGAATAAATGCTGAATGAACAGTATTAATGTATTCTAGTGTTTTATATTTGACTTCACCTCCAACTTCTCCTTTCTGAATTCTGTCATGTATTGTCAAATCAGTTTATGGTTCACTTAACAACCAAGGTGGCATTGGAGATATTTTTATAGTTGGTCCAATTATTTTTGAATCTATCCTCATTTCTTTTGCCCATTCCTGAACCTTCCAAGCAAATCTTGTACCATGTAATTGTCTAATCTCCCAACTTTCATCTAATACTTCCTTAGTTAAATGACTATTATTATGGCCCTTTAAACTTATCCAATATGCCATAGATAGTTTTTGACAGCGCAAATTTAAAGACATTTCTAATAGCTCCACCTGCATTGCTGCAACTGGTGTTGTTTTAGTAACTCCTACAATGCATCTTAATGCTCTATATTGAATAACATCCCATTTCTTTAACAACGATGCAGATGTAGACCCATACACAATGCATCCATAATCTACTATGGCATGAATAAGTGCATGTGTCATCAAGCTACACCTTTGTTATTGGTTTGAATAAGTGACCTCTACTATTTTTCCATTATTTATATATATATATATATATATATATATATATATATATTATCTGTAAACATGGTTTACATTTCCATTGCTATGCTGACGAAACCCAGCATAAGTACTAAGCCTTCCACTCCTCTTCCACCACTGCCACTCATCACCTGCCTGAGGGACATAAAGCTCTGGCTTGACAGTAACCTTCTTAAACTCAATAAAGACAAAACAGAACTCTTAGTGTTTGCTCCACAGTCCCTTCTTAAGAAAATTGATGACTTCAGACTTGATGTGGATGGCTGTTCAATATCAGCATCTCCTCAAGTACGCAACCTAGGCGTCATCATGGATTCCACTCTATCCTTCCAGCGACACATTAAACACACTACTAAAACGGCATTTTCTCAAGAACATCTCTAGACTCCGCCACTGCCTCTCTGTCTCTGTAGCGGAGACCCTAATCCACTCCTCCATCATGTCCCGACTTGATTACTTTAATGGTATCCTGTTTGGTCTTCCAAAGCTACTGACAGACAACAGTATGTACAGAACTCTGTGGCTAGGATGGTTACTCACACAAAACTTGGATCTCATATTACTCCAATCCTCAAAAAACTTCATTGGCTGCCAGTTAAATCAAGGGTCAAATATAAATTTCTCCTCCTGACGTACAAATCTCTAAATGGACTTGCACCACAGTATCTGACCGATCTACTCCATCCTTACAACCAAGCCCAGTCCCTGCGGTCCTCAGACCTGCTCGCTGTCTCAAAGTCCAAGCTACGGACGTTTGGTGATAGAGCTTTCTGTGTTGGTGCACCTTCACTCTAGAACAAGCTTCCTCATTCCATCCGCTCTGCATCATCTCTAGCAACCTTTAAAAACCATCTTAAAACACATCACTTCACTGAGGCCTATGGACCATAGCTGCTCGTTCAACATTCAGTGTGTGTGTGTCCCTCGTACTCCAGTGAACTCTCCAGCGATCTCTCCAGCGATCTCTCCAGCGATCTCTCCAGCAAACTCTCCAGCAAACTCTCCAGCGATTCCCCTCATCTCACGAAGTCTTCACCTGTTCACCTGCACTTCACCCCGTTTGACTCTGGTGCTCAATAAACTCTGCTAACTAACATCTATTGTCTCCGCAGTCTCTGTACCGATGACAGAAGACGGTCCCAACCGTGAGCACCAGATGAGTTCCCCGGATCCCTTCCAGGAGCTGGTGGATGTGGTGCGCCACTCGCTGCCAACACCTCCACCGGTGCCCACTTCCGCATCCACCAGCACACCTTCCTCAGCACCCCTGATCGCCAGTCCCATGGCCAAACCAGCACCCTTCTCTGGATCGGTGGAGGACTGCGACGGATTCCTCCTGCAGTGCTCACTGGTCCTGGAGATGCATCCGCACTTATTCCCCATCGAAAGATCTATAGTTGCATTCATCGTTTCTCAACTGAGCGACAAAGCCTTACGAGAGCCTCGATTCACTCTCCAGTTTTACGGCTCACTTCAAGGAAGTCTTCGAAAGACCGGGATGGGATTCTTCGGCTGGTGAGCAACTCTACCATTTAAAACAAAATAATATGTCTGTACATGAGTAGACCTTGCAGTTTCGTACACTGGCAGCCACCAGCGGATGGAATGAGCGATCCCTTCTGACTACCTATCGGCAAGGATTGGATCCCCACGTGCGGTTGCATCTTGCTGCATACGAGGATTCCATCGGGCTTGAACGTTTCATACAACTCTCCATCCGCTTCGCCACTCGTATGCAGGGGTGTATCGAAGAGCACCAGGACCATTGTTTGAGCCTGCAGTCCCTCCGTCGACCAAAGCCCGTTAGCCCTCCAGAACCAGTCAACGAGCCCATGCAACTCGACAGCCACAGACTAACCCCAGCGGAATCGAGAAGACGGTTGGTCAACGACCAGTGCTTGTACTGCGGTGCTTCCGACCACTACATAGCCAAGTGTCCTACACGTCCACCCAGGCCTTTGGTGAGTGTGATCTATCCAGCCACCTATAAGAGTCGACCATTGACCACGGTAGTGAACCTCATTACCGCCGATGTCTCCTTGCCAGTATCAGCCCTCCTCGACTCCGGTTCCGCTGGAAATTTCATCTTCGGCGCCCTCTGTCGTCAGCTCAACCTCCCAACGACCTGTACTCTGACTAACTTCCAAATCGAGTCCATCACCGGCAGGCTGTTAAGCCGACGGTGTGTCAGGCTCCTGGCCGGTCATTTGAAACTTCAGACTGGACTCCTACATGTGGAGGAAATCCATCTACTGGTTTTGGAGGAGTCCACCGCTGACATGGTACTAGGGCGTCCATGGTTGGAGCAGTACAATCCCGTCATCTCATGGAAGTCAGGTCCTCAAGTGGGGAGAAAATTGCTTTAATGGATGTTTATCTGCCCTGTCTATCCCCTCCATGTCACGTTCCACGAATATCGCCATCTGTGCTACATCCATTTAAAGTCCCCTCGACAAGCGATCTGTTAACATCCCAGCCTGCTACTCTTGCTTCAATTATGTATTCTGTCCTCACCGGGCTTCCAAGCTGCCTCCCCATCGGCCATGGGACTGTGCCATCGATCTGCTTCCGGGTGATCCAGTGCCCAGGGAAAGATTTATCCCCTTTCCCTGCCGGAGGAGAAGGCCATGGAAGATTACATCAAGGAAGCACTCGACCAGGGCTACATCAGACCTTCCACGTCCCCTACTGCGTCTAGCTTTTTCTTCGTGGCCAAGAAGGACGGAGGCTTGCGGCCCTGCATTTATTATCGAGCCCTTAACAAGATTACAGTTAAGTTTAGATATCCCCTTCCTCTCGTCCCGTCCGCGCTCGAACATCTCCGTGGTGCCACTGTCTTCACCAAGTTGGACCTCCGCAGTGCGTACAACCTCATCCGGATAAGTGAGGGGGACAAGTGAAAGACCGCCTTCGTGACCCCTATAGGCCACTATTAATATTTGGTGATGCCCTATGGCCTGGTAAACGCCCCCTCCGTATTCCAGGACTTCATCCATGAGGTGCTCCGGGAGTTCCTCCATAAATCAGTCCTAGTGTACATTGACGACATCGTGATTTACTCACGTTGCGGAGGTCCTGTAATGCCTGAGGGAGTTCTCTACCTCAAAGCCGAAAAGTGCTCCTTTCTTAACCCCTTAGTGAAGTTCCTTGGGTACTCCATCGATAGCAGTGGCATCCGGATGGACGAGGGGAAGGTGGACGCCGTACGGACCTGGCCCATACCTTCCACCATTAAAGAGCTCCAGTGGTTTCTCGGCTTCGCAGACTTTTACCGTAGATTTAGCCAGAAGGTTGGGGGGTAATGTCACAGACACGCCAGGCTCCAACGTCACCCACTCACAGCGCACACCCTCTCCTGAGTTTTAATCACGAACACCTGCATCCCATCATCACCCCAATCACCACCAGCACAAAAGACACACACACACTCACAGTCACTGTCCGTCTCGTCTAGAAAAAGAACTAACTGCCTCTGTTTTACCTCAAGGACTCCCGCGAAGATATCTGCTTATCTCCAGCGTCTCTTTTCAAGTCTCCTAGTGTTTCAATGTCCAGTATTCATGTGTCCCTCGTACTCCAGCGAACTCTCCAGCAATCTCTCCAGCGATTCCCCTCATCTCACGAAGTCTTCACCTGTTCACCTGTTCACCTGCACTTCGCCCCGTTTGACTCTCTGGTGCTCAATAAACTCTGCAAACTAACATCTATTGTCCCCGCAGTCTCTGTACTGATGACTATATATATATATATATATATATATATATATATATATATATATATATATATATATATATATATATATATATATATATATATATATATATATATATATATATATATATATTTGTAATGCTGCATTATTTGGTTGCAACTATGGAACCTATTCACTGCCCAATTTAATTAACAGAATCCCATGGAAAACAGAAATGACTCTAAACATATACAGTTACTAAAAGGTCAAGCAAAGGGCAAAAATGCAAACTATCAGTTTTATCTCCATAAACTCTTAATGGCATGACCTTTTTCGGAACCCTTTCTGACATGTTTTGTCATATCTAATTTGGGAAAGTGTGTATCTTCGGTATGTTGGTAATATGCAGAAGAACAGGTGATGTTTTGTGGTATGGATACTTCATGAGTTCTCAACACCTGGAGAAAAAAAAAACTTTGATATTTGGTCTTTGTCAATGTAAAATGTAATTAATTTTTCATTCGATTTTTGATGGCCCAGTAGTGCAGCCGTACTAAATTAAAACACAACACAACGAAATGGCCACAGCACAACGGAAAACGCCACAACACAACGGAAACAAGGCACAACACAACGACATCACCACAACACAATGGAAAACAAGGCACTACACAACGGAATAACCAAAACACTATGTAAATGCTCTCAACCACAATGGGGCTTTCGGAGTGCGGTAAAGTTTGTTTTCCTTGCTTCCTTGCCATTGTTCTATAGATTGGCCAGTCTTACAAATATATAAACACTATGATCAGTTTTAAGTGTGTAACCATTGTATATCAACATGAAATATCAATTCAAAATCACTTACATGCATTATAGCGGCATATTTATACTTGTGAACGCTTTTACCCGCTATGAGGGTGCTTGATGCCCAAGGGAACGTCTGCCAATACCATGCAGTTGAAACATAATTTGTATGAATTAAAATGACTTTTAACATTTAAAAACAGACATGTTACAATTCAACAGCTTGTTGTATTGTAAAAAACTGACTTAATAATGCACAACATGTGAATTTGAACATTTAAACAAAACAAAACAAAACAAAAAGTAATTTTAATTCATAAAATTATACGTTTCAACCTCTTGGTGGAATTGGCAGACGTTCCCTTGGGCATCAAGCACTGCAATAGAGAGGAAAAGCATTTTCAAGTATAAATATGCTGCTATAATGCATGTAGGTGATTTTGAATTGATATGTCATGTTGATATACAATGTTTACACACTTAAAACTAATCGTAGTGTTTATATCTTTGTAAGACTGGCCAATCTATAGAACAATGGCAAGGAAAATGAACTTTACCACACTCCGAGAGCCCCCTTGTGGTCGGGAGCATTTCCGTTGTGTTGTGGTGATTCCGTTGTGTTGTGGCGATTCCTTTGTGTTGTGGTGATTCCGTTGTGTTGTGGCTCATTTCCGTTGTGTTGCGGCGATTCTGTTATGTTGTGACTCGTTTCCATAGTGTTGTGGCGATTTAGTTGTGTTGTGGCTTGTTTCTGTTGGGTTATGGATCGTTTCCATAGTGTTGAGGCGATTTCGCTGTGTTGTGGCTTGTTTCTGTTGTGTTGTGGTGATTTGGTTGTGTTGTGGTGATTTGGTTGTGTTGTGGCGATTTGGTTGTGTTGTAGCGATTTCGTTGTGTTGTGGCGATTTCATTGTGTTGTGGCGATTTCGTTGTTTTGTGGCTTGCTTCTGTTAAGTTGTGGCTCGTTTCTGTTATGTTGTGGTGATTTTGTGTGTTGTGGCGATTTCGTTGTCCTGTGGTGATTTCGTTGTGTTGTGGCGGTTTCGTTGTGTTGTGGCGATTTCGTTGTGTTGTGGCTTGTTTCCGTTATGTTGTGGCTCGTTTCCGTTATGTTGTGGCTCGTTTCCGTTATGTTGTGGTGATTTTGTGTGTTGTGGCGATTTCGTTGTGTTGTGGCTTGTTTCAGTTGTGTTTTAGCTTGTTTCAGTTATGTTGTGGCTCGTTTCCGTTATGTTGTGGTGATTTCATTGTGTTGTGGTGATTTCGTTGTGTTGTGGCGATTTCGTTGTGTTGTGGCGATTTCGTTGTGTTGTGGCGATTTCGTTGTGTTGTGGCGATTTCGTTGTGTTGTGGCGATTTCGTTGTGTTGTGGTGATTTCGTTGTGTTGTGGCTCGTTTCCGTTATGTTGTGGTGATTTTGTTTGTTGTGGCAATTTTGTTGTGTTGTGGCTCGTTTCCGTTGTGTAGTGGCTTGTTTCCATTATGTAGTGGCTTGTTTCCATTATGTTGTGGCTCGTTTCCGTTATGTTGTGGTGATTTCATTGTCTTGTGGTGATTTTGTTGTGTTGTGGCGATTTCGTTGTGTTGTGGTGATTTTGTTGTGTTGTGGCTCATTTCCGTTGTGTAGTGGCTTGTTTCCGTTGTGTAGTGGCTTGTTTCCGTTATATTGTGGCTCGTTTCCGTTATGTTGTGGTGATTTCATTGTCTTGTGGTGATTTCGTTGTGTTGTGGCGATTCCGTTGCGTTGTGGCTCGTTTCCGTTATGTTGTGGTGATTTCATTGTCTTGTGGTGATTTCGTTGTGTTGTGGCGATTCCGTTGTGTTGTGGCTCGTTTCCATTATGTTGTGATGATTTTGTACGGCTGCACTTCTGGGCCATGGTAAGCAACAGTCCTCATATTTTAATCATACTTATGAACTAGAGTTTGTGAAATAGTGTTGAAGATTTTGAAAAGAACACCTACTGTAAGAATGAACAATGCCATAAGAATGTAAAAAAAGGAAAAAAAGAAAGATATAAAGTCTAAAAAAACCTGTTTGATTCTTTTTGTTGTTAGTTGCTGTGATTCTGAGTATATGTGTATATGTCTTTGTGTTTATGTAAATGTGTTTATGTGCATTTTCTGGTTATTTTGATGTATATTTTAATATTAATAAATAATATATTATTGTGTGTATTATAGCATCAAGACGTCAGTGCGTGTGGAGGGTGGGTGAGTGTTGCTGTGTATTCTTTGATCTTATGTCCACTGTGGCTGTTTCTCACTAAAACCAATGAAAAAATGATGGACAGTTTATCATTGATCATACGTAAGATAAATTATATTAATATTAATATTAATTAACATTAATGTTCATAAAACATATTCATTCAAATTTTTTACTTAATATTTTAGCTTTAAAAGACTTATTTCACAATTTCACAACCTGGTGTACAAATAAGTCATGAGGTTCCTGCTGATATCTTTTAAAAACTGATTTCTATTGCAATGGACATTTAAAAAAAAAAAGAAAGAAAAAAAAGAACTCTGCAAATCTGAAAGATTTTAAAATAACTTATCACCTGATACTATTAAGTCTATAATAGGTGCAAGTTGATGAGGCTAACATGAACATAAAATCTTCATGTAAAAGCCATGCATGTCTTTTGTGATGCCTGAAGCTCAATCAGATTAAGTTAGGGGCCATATCTTTATTGTGATTGGCTGATCTGTGACCAATCACTGACCAGGGCTGCATTTCCCAAAAGCATGGTAAGCCTAAATTGATCGTAAAAACGGTCGTACGAGTGATCTTAATATTAAGGTCTGTTAATACCTTATAGCATCGTAACGTAAGGTCTGTTAATACCAAATAGCATCGTATCGTAAGTAGCACTTGAAAATGATCGTAGATCTACGAGTGCTCTGGAGTAATCGTAAAGTGTGTCATAAGAAGAGAGAGTTATGAGGTCACCTACAGGACAACCAGCAGATTACACCTTTAACTTTATTCAAATGCATTGTGATAATACTATAAGTTTTCTATTTTTTTATTATTATTTTTATGAACAAACAAAAAAAAAATACAAATACACATCTGAATTAAATGACAGAAAAAAAGAATAAAATAACTAATGTACAAAATATGCTTCAAAAACTGGGAAAAATAGAGAAATAAACTCAAAATATGTCAATGACTTGCTGACGTGCATGAAAACCAGGAATGTATTGGACATTCCTCTGCAGTGCTCTCTTCCTTTTTGTCAGGCTTGCAAAATCCTGCCATTTCTTGCAGACCTCTTTACCCGATCTTTTAACTAATAATTTAACTTTGAACTTTGAACTTGGTAGCAATGTCCTCCCAGATGTTTTGTTTCTCTTTGTTTGTACGATGCCATTTAAATCTGTTGAAAATAATATCTTTTCCCAATCCACGTCCTCTAGAAGGATATTGATTTCGTCTTTTTGAAAGGTATCTTTTTTTTTTCCTTTTTTCAGCCATTTTGTCGGTGCCTCAGCCTGTAGTTGCTTTATATAGACGTGTTTTGATTGCTAATCCACATCAAATGACAATTATTAGGTGAACCGTTCAGAGGAAACGATTCCATATAAGGTTATATTTCAGCACTTCGCAAATGGACAGCGACTCTTAAGTAGCACTTAGTTCTCGCGCGTTCACGTTAAGTACATTTTTTGGGAAACACACGTGGAATTGCTGCGAGTGATCGTAACTTCGCTCGTAGAACGCGCTTTTTATAGCTAAGATACATCGTTATTGGGAAACCCGGCCCATGCATTATTCATATTATAAAAACATGACATTTTTAGTGGTTTAAAGGGATAGTTCAATTAAAATGAAAATTCTGTCATCCTTTACTCACCCTCAAGTTGTTTCAAACCTGTATGAATTTCTTTCTTCAGCTGAACACAAGGGAAAATATTTTGAAGAATGTCGGTAACCAAACAGTTAACTGGAGCCATTGACTTCCATAGTATTTTTTTTTCCTACTATGGTAGTCAATGGCTCCAGTTAACTGTTTGGTTACCGACATTCTTCAAAATATCTTCCCTTGTGTTCAGCTGAAGAAAGAAATTCATACAGGTTTGAAACAACTTGAGGGTGAGTAAATGATGAATAAAAAAAAATATTTTAAAGTGAACTATCCCTTTAAACTAAAAACCATGTGATGTCCATTCCAATGACTCCAGGGTCTGAAGTGGTTAAATTGCACAATTCTACACAGACCCCACAGCAAGCAATCACAACCAATACCTTCATATATTTTTCTTTCCAAAGTGTTTTGGCTGGAAACACACGAGTAGCTGCCACTGGTAGGGCATGGAGATGCATACTAATGAAGAAGATATTTACGATTCTGGCCGAGGAAGATTCTCTCATATTTCTCCTCATTTCCACCTCACCCAGCAGCAGCTGTTGCAATAATTTCCCAAATTGGCCATTGTGTGTTCAATTTCTTATAAGACACCTCAGTCACCTCCATTTTCCAATAGAACTAGCGTTGGCACAAGCAGTATGCCAGTAATGCCATGTTCAGCTCCTTCCAGTGCCGGCTTTCTGTACATACCAGTATGTCAACTCTAGAGTAAATTAGGTAATGCATATTAACTCTTTCTGATTGGACAGTCAAAATATTTTTCTGTTATGAGCACTAAACTGAAGTGTTTGTCCCTGTGGTAACACTTTATTTTAAGGTTAAGTTATTAACTATTAACTAGTTGCTTATTAGCATGCATATTACTAGGATATTGTCTGTTTATTAGTACTTATAAAGCACACATTAATGCCTTATTCTGAATTCATCCTACATTCCTTAATCCTACCCAATACCTAAACTTAAATGCTACAAAAACTACCTTAATAACTATTAATAAGCAGTAAATTAGGAGTTTATTGAGGCGAAAGTTGTAGTTAATAATGAATATGTGTTCCCCATACTAAAGTGTTACCCACAAGGTAAATAAAGATTTTAGTGCACGCATATAAACACAGACACATAATAATACAATTACAGAATAAACAACATGAATTATAAAAACACAGTTAGGATGAGTCAGAAGAGGCATATTTACAGATATGAACACATTTACAGTTTACAGTATTATGGATAATAAATAGAAGTAAATCAACAATATATTGATTGCACTAAATAGTGGAGTCCTAAGAGAGGCCTTGGGAGGGTTGCACTGATATTCAATTCTTAAAATTAAAATTGGCTAAGCTAAAAAATATTTTCATGTTATAGACAACAATTAATAAATGGACAATATTAAAAGACTATATTTTTTTGTCTAAATAAATAACACTCTAAATACTAAAAAAAGACACTAAATACTATAATCAGTCATTTGTAATAATTGACGCTTGAAAGGTGAAAGGTGAAAGGCATCAAAAAAGTGAAACTGCAAAACAGCATACACTATGAAAAATGAATATCCGTTTAGAGATTTGCTAAAAAATTACAGTGTTGTTAAATTTAAGTGAGTTTTTGATGACTTATAATCTTATCCAATATTGCAAAACATATAAATTGATTTGTAAAACTCAAATCATTACATATACACTCCTAAACAAAATCTTAAGACAAGGGGATCCATTGCAAGTTGTACACATTGTGCTGCTTCAAAATGCCAAAAGAAGAAACAGGAGCGAGACACAAAAAATAGAGAGTAAGCAATTTATTGAAAACAGCATTTAAACTGAAACAGGCGGTTCATCAGCTGATCGAAAGTTTAAGACCATAGCCCAAAAATAAATGCACAACAGTACTAAAAGTGTCAAAAAAGGACTCAGTAGTGAGTAGCCTCACCGTTCTTGTTGATCACTTCAAAAACTCGTTTCGGCATGCTTGTTGCGACTGTTTCCAGGAGGCTGGAGGGAACGTTGCTCCATGCGGTGAAGATGGCTTCACGAAGGGTCTCCACAGTCTGGAACTGACGTCCATTTTTATAAACTTCCCTTGCCATCCATCCCCAAATGTTCTCAATGGGATTTAAATCAGGGGAACATGCAGGATGGTCCAAAAGAGCAACGTTATTCTCCTGGAAGAAGTCCTTCATCAGGCGGGTGTTGTGAATTGCAGCATTGTCCTGTTGAAAGACCCAGTCATTACCGCACAGACGGGGGCCCTCGGTCAAGCGGGATGCCCACTGCAACAGATCCACATAGCCAGTCGCCGTTTGACGCCCCTGCACAACCTGAAGCTCCATTTTCTCATTGAAGGAAAAAGCATCCCAGATCATGATGGAGCCTCCTCCACTGTACCGCATAGAAAACATCTCAGGTGGGATCTCCTTGTCATGCCTGTATAATGTCGGAAGCCATCAGGACCGTCCAGGTTAAATTTTTTCTCGTGAGAGACTAAAACTTTCTTCCACTTTTCAATGTCCCATGTTAGGTGCTCCCTTGCAAATTCTAAACGGGCAAGTTTGTGTCGTGGGAGGAGAAGTGGCCTTTAAAGACGTTTTTTTTGTTCTTGAAGCCCTTCTCTAGCAGATGTCGTCTTATGGTTATTGGGCTGCAGTCAGCATCAGTAAGGGCCTTAATTTGGGTTGAGGATCGACCTGTGTCTTCACGGACAACCCGTCGGATCCTGCGGCTCAGTGCAGGTGAAATCTTTTTGGGTCTGCCACTTGAATTTTGTCCCATAACTCTCAGGATTTTTTAAGAAATGTAAAATGACTGTCTTACTGCGTCCAACCTCAGCAGCGATGCCGCGTTGCGAAAGGCCTTGATTGTGCAGCTCAACAATCCTACCACGTTCAAAGAGAGTAAGCCTTTTTGCCTTTGCCATCAGAAGATCTTGACAATATGACTGCTTGAAGGACAATGACATGAAAGCCATATTTTTGTGCAGTTTTGACCTTTTTATGGCTATGGTCTTAAACTTTTGATCAGCCTGTTTGAGTTTAAATGCTGTTTTCAATAAATTACTCTCTGTTTTTTGTCTCTTGCTCCTGTTTCTTCTTTTGGCATTTTGAAGCGACATTACAACCCGGTTATGATCCACAAGTGCGAAATGTGTAACACTTGCAATGCATCCCCTGGTCTTAAGATTTTGTTCAGGAGTGTACATATACACCAATCAGGCTGCAGTCTGCCAGTATATTAGGCAGAAAAAAGTGAATATTTTGTCCTCAAAGTTGATGTGTCATGGGCGGCCAAGGCTCACTGATGTACGTGGATGGCCGGGTGTGTGTGCATCGCTTACCTGGGGAACACATGGCACCAGGATGCACAATGGGAAGAGGGATAGCTGGTGGAGGCAGTGTAATGCTTTGAGTAATATTCTGCTGGGAAACTGTTTTGGCAGCAAAAAGGGGACCAGCACAATATTAGGAAGGTGGTCATAATGTTATGCCTGACCAGTGTAAATATTTAACTAGTAAGTGGCCAAATAAATAAATATCTATCCTCATAAAATAATGACTGTATGCTATTGTGTATTTTCCATCACCCTCACATAAAATAAACAGAGAACTGATAATGGCATATGCACCGTTAATGTGCATGCTTTCAAAACAACTCTTCTTGTGTAACAGGAATTAGCTCAAAAACCAACCAGCCCCCTCATATTGAAACGGTTTATTTCAGAAGTTATTTGTCACTGTCATGTCACTCATTACGATGCAGTTACAGTTTACTGATAATGCTTTTATCAAGTGAGCTTTGCTGTCAATGTGTGAAAACACATGTTAATTCAGTCTTTTAAACAGGACGAGAGAGAGAGAGAGAGAGAGAGAGAGAGAGAGAGAGAGAGAGAGAGAGAGAGAGAGAGAGAGAGAGAGAGAGAGAGAGAGAGAGAGAGAGAGAGAGAGAGAGAGAGAGAGAGAGGCCGCATGCTGGCACCCAACCAGATTAAGACTTTCATAAAGGCAGAACGAAGGTGTGCCAAGAACGAGTGAGGTCGCATCCCAACAGCCTGCTGCCTGCCGAAAGCAGAAATGTATTACTTTACCTGAAAATCCGAGATACCTCCGGGGCCTCGGATAAGAAAGTATGTTGTTGTGAAGGAAATTGACTATTCAAGGTGTTGGGGGGGGGGGGTGGCGGGCCGAGCAAATAACATTTAAAAACAAACAATGTTTTGAGCTTATGCCATAACTCTGAAACACATTCAGACACAGGTCATTTAAGTGCCACCATTACAGTTAGCGCCAGATGCACAAATTACAGCTGACGGCAGCTCTGAAGATTTTGACCCTTCGCTAGTTCCCTAGAGCTCCATCATCATTTGCAAATCGCTGCCCTCCTTACAATGCTGATAAATAACTGCAAGGAAAATTACTTTTGAAAAATGAGAAACGAATGACCTTTTGGCCACGCAAATGCCACTAACAAATCTATGTAATTAGACAACCCCGGGCACCGCGAGGATAACAATTAAACCTAACCTCCAAATAATGTGCAGTCTATAATCATGCAACAGAAGTCACCCTAAATATTGTGCCTTGAATAGGACACAACACGCCTTGTGGGGTGAGCAGGAGCGCAGGAATTGCTTTAAAACTTGAAAAGTAAGCCTGTCCTAGTATATAAAGTTATACGAGCTTGACACCCACCAGAGGGCGAAACTGGGAGCAATAGGGGTATGGCACGCTACTCATGAGATGCTGCTCTGGATGAAGGAAACGGTGTAATTAATGACTAGTTTGTGAGACAGCGCTGCACAAGGGGTTCGGCTGGATTTCGCTCTCCTCTTTTGACAAACAAGCTCCGGCCCGCACAGAGAGGTTGTAAGCCCTCCTTTGGTGAGGCGCCCTTGTACCGCGGTGCTGGTGTGTCCTCAGTAATTAATCCCATGTTTGCCATGATGCCGAAACAACCTAGATAGCTCCGGCTGGTAATTGATCTAAAGAGAATGCTTCTCGGAGAAGGGGGCAGGAAGGAGCGTTTGGATATAAGACATCCTCACAAGAGCGAAAGCGAAAAAAGGTGTATGGGGCAAGGTTATTTTCGTAAACGAAAACTGAAACTAAGACTAAAACTATTGGTCAAAAAACATTTTCGTAAACTGAAATAAAATTTAAAAATCTGAATAAATAAAAAACTAAAACTAAACGAAACTAACTACTCTTACTAAAAAACTAACTGAAATAAAATAATAATTAGCAAAAATAAATATTCGTTTTCGTTGTTAATAAGCTCTCTTTAATGTGGTGGAAAATCTGACTGTGGCGGTTGAGGGAGTGTCTATTGCGCTACTGCGCGTCAAGTGAGCTGAGGAGATTAACCGCTGTCCTGTGACGGACGCGTGCAGACAGGCAACACATCGCTAGTCCTAAACGGGAGTTCACAAAGAA
This sequence comes from Pseudorasbora parva, assembly GCF_024679245.1. Classification (NCBI taxonomy): domain Eukaryota; kingdom Metazoa; phylum Chordata; class Actinopteri; order Cypriniformes; family Gobionidae; genus Pseudorasbora; species Pseudorasbora parva. The sequence goes on along the minus strand of NC_090188.1, from coordinate 29,206,217 downwards.
TCAATGCGTCCGTGGCAGTGAAAGGGGAAATAACACAAGGTAATGAGATGCACGTTGAACTTCTTTTAAGCTCACTGTTTTAGAATGCCGTTTCTTACGTGACGAGAGACGCAGGCGCAAAAGTCAGCAACTATATTAGCAAATAACGTTACTAGCCTACTGTGCGTTTGAGATTTCATGTTTGCATAATATTGACAGGCTCAAAGGTGTTATCATAATCATTTCAAATATCATTTCATAATCACAACAAACACACACACACACACACACACACACACACGCACGCACACACACATGTCTGGTGCGCTATCTTTGTGGGGACTTGCCATATAGACGGTTTTTATACCATACAAACCATATTTTCTATCCCCCTACACTGCCCCTGCCCCTAAACCTACCCATCACAGGAAACATTCTGCATTTTTACATTTTCAATAGAACTCATTATGTATGATTTATAAGCTTTTGTACCCATGGGGACCTCAATTTAGGTCCCCACGGTGACACGAGTCTGTGTGCATTCAGTTTGAAGACCTCACCAGGCTAGAAAAACATGTACACACACACACACACACACACACACACACACACACACACACACACACACACACACACACACACACACACACACACACAGAGCAAAACAGTGTGTAGACACTGCTAGCCTACATTGTACTACTGAAGAAATTAAAATAAGCTTTTAATTGTTTAACAATATTTCATCTGTTATGAGTGAGTTTGTCTGGAATTTATAATTTTTACTTTTATATTTTACGTTGCATCTATTTTGTTCTTTAAGATAGATCCTGTATAGGTCATAGTTTGACTCAAGCTTTTTTGCTCAAAGGTGAAGACCCAACTTTATGCATGTTTTGTAAGACTGTCCTGGGTTTAAACAATAATGCTTGTTTATCAAGTTATTTCACTTTAGGATGTTTAGTAAGATTAAACTCTAATCTGTTAATTAAACTTTGCTGAAATTAAAAACCTTGATTTGGTCTCTACACTTCATTATGGTAACTCTGCTAAACTATAATTACTAAAACTAAAACTGAAACTAAATAAATAAAAACTAAATAGAAATGTATTTGCAAAATAAAAACTAAACTAAAACTAGCAAAACCATTTGTAAAACTAACTAAAACTAAACTGAAATTTGTAGCAAAATTGAAAACGATAATAAAATAAAAACTAATTTAAAAAAGCAAAACTATAATAACCTTGGTATGGGGTCGGATGTACTGTAAATGAATCACTCAACCCTCATGTCGTTCCAAATCTGTATGACTTTCTTTCTTCAGCAAAACACAAAAGATTATATTTTTCATGGGCAACATTGGACTCCATTGACTTTCACTGTATGGGGATATATATATATAAAAAAATTATATCTTTTGAGTTTCTCCGACGAAAGAAAGTGCAAGTTTGGAATGAGGGTGAACATTTCCTTATTTGGGTGAACAATTCCTTTGAGACTGAATAGGAATGTCTTTTTTTCACATCACGTCTCATTTATTTTGACCTTCCTGAATGCTGTAAGTAAAGCTTTGTCGTTGTGCTGCCTGTACACCATCATTATGCATTTTGACCTTTTTGCCAATTGTCTGAGTAGCATAAAATTACAGTTGGTGGATCTAGCACTGCTGCACAGCATCACATCCAATCTAACACTTAGATTACATCCCTAAATGAAAAACAAGTCATCATGCATGACTTGACATGGGGAACATAAAATTAGACATTTTGAAGAATGTTTGAAGAAAAGTGTCCTATATTGTTTAGAGAGAAAAAAGGTATTTTTATGTTTTATGACTTTTTTAAGAGATGAATTACATCAATAACGAGACACCGGTATGGCCATCTTAATAAATTCAGTCCCTTAATTTTACATGTCGTAATGTGTGTGTGTGTGTGTATAAATAAATATATATATATATATATATATATATATATATATATATATATATATATATATATATATATATATATATATATATATATATATATATATATATATATATATATATATACATACATACATACTGTACATGACAACTGCTCTGGGTCATATCTGGGCAGATTTGAATGTTCCACTGTGATTGTACTTGTCAAAGGTTTAATACACATAAACAAATCATGCAAAAAATAACAAAAACAGACACCATAAACATCAAACATATATGATCTGTGATCAGTAGATCAAACGATCCGAAATGAATTAGGCTTCTTTATTTACCAAAATTGTACTATTTCAAACAGTATCCCTCCTCATGGTATTACAGATAACAGGATATTTCAAAGAGCGCACAATCATTTTTACGTGGTATGTAAAATGACTTGTTCCTTTTTGAGGTTTCTTGCTTGCTTTAAAGAGCAAACAGCATAACAAATAATGCCGGGACTGATGGAATGCTGTTTCAAACTGTAGCAACCAGATGGATTTTTTTTTTTTTTTTCCTGGAGTCTCTTATTTTTGTTTGTTTGGCTGTTGCATAATTTATAAGACTGTCCTTCACTTTTGCTCAGCTCCACTTCTATGCAAGTTTAATACAACCTACTTCTTACACACAAGAAAATCTTCTTTACCCCCTTGTTGTCTCGCTCCTGTTTGTGACTTGATACGCAGCCACAGATGGCCTGGATGCAAGAGAAAAATACGAAGCCAAGGTAATGAAATTGTAAAATTTCCAAACTTAACTGAAAAGGACTATATAAACCTAACACAATAAGAGATGCCCTGAGAGAACAAGTGCTGTCTGTAACATCTTTGCTGTTTCTATCTACATTTATGGAATATAGACAAACATTGCACAATTTCTGTCAGGAAATATAAATGTACAGTCTGTAATTATGCTGGAAGGTGTATTTTTTTGTTAGCGTTAGACAAACAGTGGGTGTTTTTGATGACATTTACAATGCACATAATGAATTTGGCTTTTCAGTTTATTAAGTATACTGCCTGCAAAGTCAAAAAATATATATATATATTTTCTCTTCTCTTTTTATAGATTGTCTTTTAGCTTATTTTTTGAAAGGACTTTAAGCATGTGAAAAATCTCAAACCTTTAAGATTTTCATTCATCTTCGAAATACAAATGAAACATTTTTGATGAAATCTGACAGATTTCTGTCCCTCCATTGACAGACCATGTAACTATTACTTTGACACTTATAAAAGTTCGTAAAGAGATTGTAAAACGAATACATATGAATTGAGTGGTTTTGTCCTAAGGGATATGAATGCTTTATATGATGAACAGATTTAATATATTCACATATAAACATTCATCAAAGCATGTATCAGCTTTGGTAAACGGAAGCTCAAGCATGCTTGCTTGACGTGCAATAACCAATGAGGATCGTTCTCATGTGTTACGCAGCACGTTTGAGCTTCAGCAAGAACCATTGAGGATCATTCTCATGTGTTACTCAGCACGTTTGAGCTTCAGAAGGAACCAATGAGGATCATTCTCATGTGTTACGCAGCACGTTTGAGCTTCAGCAAGAACCAATGAGGATCGTTCTCATGTGTTACGCAGCACGTTTGAGCTTCAGCGGGAACCAATGGGGATCATTCTCATGTGTTACGCAGCACGTTTGAGCTTCAGCAAGAACCAATGAGGATCGTTCTCATGTGTTACGCAGCACGTTTGAGCTTCAGCAAGAACCAATGAGGATCATTCTCATGTGTTACGCAGCACGTTTGAGCTTCAGCAAGAACCAATGAGGATCATTCTCATGTGTTACACAGAACGTTTGAGCTTCAGCAAGAACCAATGAGGATCATTCTCATGTGTTACTCAGCACGTTTGAGCATCAGCAAGAACCAATGAGGATCGTTCTCATGTGTTACACAGCACGTTTGAGCTTTAGCAAGAACCAATGAGGATCGTTCTCATGTGTTACGCAGCACGTTTGAGCTTCAGCAAGAACCAATGAGGATCATTCTCATGTGTTACACAGCACGTTTGAGCTTCAGCAAGAACCAATGAGGATCGTTCTCATGTGTTACGCAGCACGTTTGAGCTTCAGCAAGAACCAATGAGGATCGTTCTCATGTGTTACGCAGCACGTTTGAGCTTCAGCAAGAACCAATGAGGATCGTTCTCATGTGTTACGCAGCACGTTTGAGCTTCAGCGGGAACCAATGGGGATCATTCTCATGTGTTACGCAGAACATTTGAGCTTCAGCAAGAACCAATGAGGATCATTCTCATGTGTTACGCAGCACGTTTGAGCTTCAGCAGGAACCAATGAGGATCATTCTTATGTGTTACGCAGCACGTTTGAGCTTCAGCAAGAACCAATGAGGATCGTTCTCATGTGTTACGCAGCACGTTTGAGCTTCAGCAAGAACCAATGAGGATCATTCTCATGTGTTACGCAGCACGTTTGAGCTTCATCAAGAACCAATGAGGATCGTTCTCATGTGTTACGCAGCACGTTTGAGCTTCAGCAAGAACCAATGAGGATCATTCTCATGTGTTACGCAGAATATTTGAGCTTCAGCAAGAACCAATGAGGATCGTTCTCATGTGTTACGCAGCACGTTTGAGCTTCAGCAAGAACCAATGAGGATCATTCTCATGTGTTACACGGAACATTTTAGCTTCAGCAAGAACCAATGAGGATCGTTCTCATGTGTTACGCAGCACGTTTGAGCTTCAGCAAGAACCAATGAGGATCATTCTCATGTGTTACACGGAACATTTTAGCTTCAGCAAGAACCAATGAGGATCGTTCTCATGTTACGCAGCACATTTGAGCTTCAGCAAGAACCATTGAGGATCATTCTCATGTGTTACTCAGCACGTTTGAGCTTCAGAAGGAACCAATGAGGATCATTCTCATGTGTTACACAGCACGTTTGAGCTTCAGCAGGAACCAATGAGGATCATTCTCATGTGTTACTTAGCACGTTTGAGCTTCAGAAGGAACCAATGAGGATCATTCTCATGTGTTACACAGCACGTTTGAGCTTCAGAAGAAACCAATGAGGATCATTCCCATGTGTTACACAGCACGATTGAGCTTCAGCAGGAACCAATGAGGATCATTCTCATGTGTTACGCGGAACATTTGAGCTTCAGCAAGAACCAATGAGGATCGTTCTCATGTGTTACGCAGCACGTTTGAGCTTCAGCAGGAACCAATGAGGATCGTTCTCATATGTTACACAGCACGTTTGAGCTTCAGCAGGAACCAATGAGGATCGTTCTCATGTTTTACGCAGAACATTTGAGCTTCAGCAAGAACCAATGAGGATCGTTCTCATGTTTTACGCAGAACATTTGAGCTTCAGCAAGAACCAATGAGGATCATTCTCATGTGTTACGCAGCACATTTGAGCTTCAGCAGGAACCAATGAGGATCGTTCTCATATGTTACGCAGCACGTTTGAGCTTCAGCAGGAACCAATGAGGATCGTTCTCATGTGTTACGCAGCACGTTTGAGCTTCAGCAGGAACCAATGAGGATCATTCTCATGTTTTACGCAGAACATTTGAGCTTCAGCAAGAACCAATGAGGATCATTCTCATGTGTTACGCAGCACGTTTGAGCTTCAGCAGGAACCAATGAGGATCGTTCTCATGTGTTACGCAACACGTTTGAGCTTCAGCAAGAACCAATGTTTGTTTCGCATGTCAAGTAGGTATGGTTAAGCTTCTGTTTATGCTCGCTGATGAATATTTATATGGGAATAAAACCCTAAATTCAGTCTGTTCATCATATAGGGTGATCCTCTTTTTTCAGAAAATGTTAAATCAAATTGATTCATTTTCCAAATATTTATGAACTTTCTAAAGTCGTAGTTACATAGCTGTCAATGGAGAGACAGACATTTCTCAGATTTCATTAAAATGTCTTCCTTTGTGTTTCAAAGATGAATGAAAGTATAATGGCTTTGCAACAACATTTATTATTGATTACACCTTTTTCATTTGTGGGTGAACTAACCCATTAATATCTTATGCAGAGTTGCTTGTCAAGTAAATATATCTTGTTTCAATGATTTGGAAATATTTTTCCTGGAAAACTGCATGCATAACATTGTTTAGGTACATTCCTAATCAAATTAGCTGCATTCGTAGTTGCCTTATATTTGACTCAGAATATTATTATGATATAAATAACCACACTGTATGAAAAGTAAGGCAACTCAATAGTTTCACAAACATGCATCTCCATTTGGAAAAAGGCATTTGGGCTCTCCACCATGGCTCAGATAGAGCAATGAGGGGTAATTTAAAATGCATGAGCTGGGTTTTTTCACATTCATTGTTCATCTCCTACCATATGGGGAGCCGAAGCAGGGCCAGAGGTCTCCTCTCACTAAATGAGCCATCTTTCTCATTGCATGGCCTGTGCTTCGTGAATAGGTCAAATCATGTTGCCATTAATATTTGAAACACACTAAATTGAAAAAGTTGTTCATATAGAGCAGGCCGTTTCCACTCTTCTAACATAATGATACATGTATAAAAAAGTCTTCCACATCAGCTCAGGAGATAGGCTTGTCTATTTCTCGAGCCATTTATCTAGCTTTTTTGTCCGCTGATGAATTTGTTCTTGTGACAATTTCTGTCAGGATAATGAAATGCCACCCAAAGTCTGTCCACTGCTTGAATGGGGACATAGCAGATATCTCCCCCAATTATTGTAAAAATTTCCTCACGAAGGTGATCCATCTTTTTTTCTGAGAGCTTATATTAGTTCACATCTCATTGTGGTTGTGACCCACTCTTGCTGAAGTCTGAATAGCCCCTTCAGCCAGACCTCTGTTCAATTGTGTTCAAATATAGGTTCTCTCCAAGATAAGAATTTAATGTCATTGGCTGCCCTAGTTAGATTATGCTACGCTGCACTCATCAATGTTAAACTTGAACCTGAGTGTCTTCACTTGGAGATTGTGATGGCCAGTGTTCTAAAATTGTTTCATTTCAGATCCTTCAGAAGTGACGCCATTATCATAATGCTGCATGTATTCTGATTTTAGGCATGAAAATATTCAGATTTTTAGACTATAAATATTACAAATGTAATATTCAGAGTCTTTCCACTTAATATCTTTGCATTACTCACTTACTGTAATTTTTTTTTTTTTGGTCAATAATCATGCAAGGTCACAAACAAAAGCACTTTTGTTCTGCTCATTCAAGGACGTTCTTTCTGAATTGTATTTTATGGTGTTTTATGTTATATGAGTGAGCCTGTACCAACTGTGTAATATAAGTGTGATATTGCTTTCACAGTACAACAAACAACAAGTTAATAATAAATAACTTAAATTTTAGACACAATGGCAGCCATCTATTTCAAGTGTGCATATCTGCAGGTTGGAGTAATGGGAGTGTAGCCTAGAAATCTAGACGCACCCTAGCGGCAGCAAATCTAATCTGCCGCGAGTGTCATCTAGCAACTCTCAATACACTTCTGAACTGTAAAAACCAAACTCTGGTCAGGCCAATCACATCGTGTATAGAGTCGGTGGGCGGGGCTTAACACAATGACGGCAGAGTTTCGCTTGCGTGTTTCTAGTAAACACAGAAGCTGGCGAACGGCGGTCTTTCGAATCAGCTTTGACCGCGACTCTGGAAGACTTGGAGTTAAGCTTTTCTCTGAGAAAAAAACAAAGAACGGCACTGAAGTCATTCTTAACCTTTAAATGCATACCTCGGGTCTTTAGCGACCCGAGACGTCATTCACTACCCTGCTCCTCATTCATTTTTTAAAGTTAGACATCAACCTTCTTAGTATTCCTCAATCAATCAATTTTAAACAATATAACAAGAAAAAATAATAGAATTATGATTGAATGCCTGTTTTTTCACTAGTTTTTTGTCAAAATTGTATAGGGTCGCTCTCGACCCGAGGTGTGTAGGATTGTACGTATATATTTTTTGCACAATAATAAATTAATCTATAATGACTAAATACGGCGCAATTCACCTTTATTCCACAAGGTGCCAATGTCTGATACCCAATGATGAAGTGACGTTTCACTCATAGTTACCTCTGACAGAAAACGAAACAATAATAATTATAATCTGCAAAACTTGAAATGGCTCAGTGATTTACTGCAGAGAGCAAGTACTAAACACAATCAAATATTAGTGTCACTGTCTCTTGATGATGGATGTGGTCAAGAAGCTGCCAGTGATCAAAATATTGATTTTGAAGACATTGAAAATGAGTTTGGAGAATATGCTGGAGATCGCGAATATGAGGCAGATGCTGAATATACTGGTAAACGAGCTCTGACGAGGACAGATGATGATGGTATTAAACATCTGCTTAAACTGAACCCTTCCAAGCTCCAAAAGGTAATGAAATAGGTTTTATTTTATTCTTCTGTAGCTGTTACTCTAATATCAGGAGTTTTATATATTATCACGACAGGTAGAGGTCTATCCATGTTATATATATAGATCTGGGTCGATAACGACCCAAATATGTAAGAATGTTTGGCGAAACAGTCATGCATTTAAGGGTTAAAAAGGGAAGATGTGTTCTGAGTTGTGTTCTCACTTGATACTGCGAAAGTTTAATCTGTCAACTAGCTCTGCTTCACCTTCGTTGCTCTGGTTGGTTGTAGCGCTATCCAATTGTGTGCACGCCGTGCAGAGCATCAAACATCTTGATGTGGATCTGGCTTTTCAGGCTAACGGGAGTGAAGAAAAGGCTTTACAATTGGTTGCGTAAGATGCCTGACAGGGTGTGGGTAGGGTTAAGAGGTTAAAAAAAATGACTTGTTTTAAATAAATTGTTTATATTGAGCTAACAGTTTTATCAAATGATTAAATAACTCAATCAATAAGACATTTGTTTTGTTTTTGTTTTGTTTTTTTGGGGGGGTCTAATGCTATTTAATGCATTCTGACTTATTTACACTGTTAAAGAGTTGGATTATCATGCAAAAAACAAAAAAAAACAGAGTTGGACGTATAACGGAGTAGCCAATTCTGTGCCAAATACACTCCTTCGGGATTCTAAGAAGTTCCAGAAAGTTTTTTTGGCCCTGTATGACGTCATAAAGTATGGAATTATATGGACACTTCTCCCGGATGAGTAATTTTAAACCAACCATGTCACTAAAGGTTTTTGGTTGTGAGGGAAAGATAACCTTGTTCAGCTTCCCAAATAACCTTCCGTTAAAGGAAACGGTGAATGCAGTTTGTTTTTCCGGAGCAGCAACAGAATTTTGCAAGTGTGTTTGTTTGTTCTGTAACGAGTCGAAACCGCAGGTGGTGAGGGAAACTGTATCCAATGTTTGTGTTTTGTGTCCAATTGTATTGGTAAGTGCATATAACATAAACAACATGAACGTGTAGTGAATCAAAAGTTATCTAGGGATAATGCCATGATGTATTGTGTGTGTGTGTGCGTGCGCTCGTGACTCTTTACCTCCACTGCACGCCCTGCACACCCACTGCGTGAGTTTGGCTGTTTTCAGAAATAATCGTTACGGTGTATCTGTCTTTTATAAATATGGTAAAACTAAAGACTCCTCTGAGATATGAAGGATGCATTGCTACTCTCTGTACTAAAGATTAACATTAGTTTGGCAGAAACTGTGTGTGTTATGTACCCTTTAATGAATGAGCATTCTTAACTAATCAGTTGAGTAAATGCATGCAGTGACCCATTCAATCTAATCAGTTGCTTTTTTTGTTCCTGAATGATTCAACATTTTACAAACCGCCTGTTCAACAATGACACATAAGAGCTTTTTTAATTAATAATTTGAGTGAATGACTGTGTCACTTGTCACTTTACTAAATAAATGAGCATTTTTGAACAAGTAAATGAGCTTTTTTTTGGTTGAGTAAATGATTCCTTTATTTGTTTTTGAATAAATAGATATTTTTGAAAAAATAAAACAAACAAAAATTAGTTAAAAAACTCATTCATAGATAGCCTGTTTGAGGTTGAGCAAATTGATTTAGTGAATGATAAAAAGTGAATAGGGAGTCATACAAAATAGTTTCCTTCCTTAAAGCTATGTAATTTGTCCGTCAGCTAGAGGGCGCCTATTCAAAACAAAGGTGTAGTTTGACGACACCAAGTTTGAGCTCAGAATCTTGGGACATCAAAGATTGGCAGAAATCATGTTCATGGGCGGCAGTGGCTCAGTGGTTCATGTAGGTTGTCTACAAACCAGAAGGTTGGTGGTTCAATCCCTGGTTCCACCTGACCAAGTGTCGAAGTGTCCATGCAAGACACCTAACCCCAGCTGCTCCCGACGAGCTGGATGGCGCCTTACATGGCTGACATCGCCGTCGGTGTATGAATGGGTGAATGTGAGGCAAAAATGTAAAGCGCTTTGGATAAAAGCGCTATATAAATGCAGTCCATTTCATGTATGCGATTATTAACATTACTGTAGTATGAAGCAGAGCAGGACCGAGTGTTGGGGGAGCTGAGCAATCCTGCTGGTGCACAACACACGGCCCCCGAGCAACGGGACTTTTATTATGAAGGGACACAGCCATCAGCACTATTTCCACTTTTCTAATCATGAATATGAGGCAGCTCTGTTGATCATATAAGATACATTTAAGTGTATTTAAAGTGAAGTTTTATTAACTAATTTCGGGAGGAGCACTAACAGATAATTAAACAACGGAGCCGTCAGCTAATCAAGCCTAATTAACAAGGGGAGCACGTCAGATAATTAAACCTAATTAAACACTGGTGGAGCATGGTAAGCTAATCAATCTGATCAACGATAGGAGGTGTACTTATACTACAGATTTACCTCCTCTCGTTGACCATTTTTATTTTAGCATCCCTCCACCACCCCATCTCCTCACTTCAATTTAATAAACTCTCATTAGATGCCATCACAATCCATAAAACATTACAGTCTAGTTATAGAGTATCTTTATCACGGGGGGGGGGGGGGGGGGGATACTCTGGGTTCGGGCAAAAATCAGAGCCCGGAGCCCTCCCCTGGACAGCACGCCAAATACGCAATAATCTAATGAGGAAACCTGCAGCAAGAGTTAGTGAAAGTACCCGCCATTAATGCACAGACTGAGAGTCTGTCTGAAAAAGCTAGAACAAACGGATGACACACAGACAGTGTTGTTGTTTGTTTAGTTTTTATTTGTATTGTTTTCCATTTGGAACATTTTTGCCTTCATTGGATAGGACAGTGAAGGATAGACAGGAAGAGATATTGGAGGAGAGCGGAGCACAGGGTTAGGAAGCAACCACAAGCTGGGACTCTGGTCCCCTGAAGCACTGTTGCAGTATGTGTAAGAGAGCTGCCCGCAAGGCAATGGCTCCGACACAGACAGTGTGGTTGGAATAACATCAGCACTCATGGAGCTGATCAACCAATCAGATTTGAGGACCAGAACAGACACATCACAGAAAATCTGTCTGACATTACCATTGCAGGACTGTCACAAACTTATTGGGCATTATGAAATATTCCCCATTCTCTTGAACAAAATCAGCAGTGCTCTAAAGTATAACAGGGGAGAATAATTACTGAGTTGCAAGCTTAGAGTGCTGTTATGGGATTTTTCACAGCTCTGTAACTTGCTAACAGAGGTTTAGCTTTGTCGGAGAGCTTTCTGGCACTGTTGACAATTGAGAAAAGCCATCCTTGGATATAAGACTTTTAATAAAGCCAAGGACAGGCCCTCGTTAAAAAGTCTCCCTGCATTAACCAGCCTTTCCTTTAAGTGAAAAGCTGGGAATGAGGAATTTGTTCAGCCTTGATTACCTTCCCTATACTTAGAGTGTTATTCTACATGAGCCCCTTATTGCATTAGCAAGGCTTGGAAATGGCTGTCTGTTAATATTAGTGTGTCGTTGGACAGCGTGCACAAGCACACAAATTAAGCATTATGGAACGTGGCAGCAATTGAGGAGCAATTACGTCTGTGGAAGCTTATGGTTTCACAACAAATTAGTTATCACTTTGCAATTAATCTCTTTGTTTCAGGACCATGGCCTATTCTACAGTCTTAGATCCCAGATCTTGCTTTCATGCACTCTTGAGTCACATGGCAGCAACTGCTGTTAATGTAATTACAGAAAATATGATTGTCACGGAATAATTGTTATGAGAATAATGTTTTGATTATACTAATTTCCTCTAAGGAATAGCAATTTTCAGCACAATTAACATATATTACGATTTCTGAGAAACAGATAGTTATATCAAGTGATTTTGATTTAGCTTTTTAATCTGAAATCAGTAATGCGATAAGTCACAGTCCTATACTTCCAAGCCACATTTTTTAATGTTGTGGCATCATGCATGACTGTAAGCCCCTCATGCTTTAAAAACTATTATTTCCAAGAACCAAAAACAAAATTAATCTTTTGATGTTTTATTTCGTCATGTAATGAATGTGAAATTTGACTAAAAGTGTGTATACACTCTCAAAAAAGGTACAGTGCTGTCACTGGGGCGGTACCCTAAGTTACAAAAGGGAAAAGGTACATCTTTGTACCTTACTCACCCATAATTGGTACATATTAGTACCTTAAAAGGTACATATCAGTACCTCAATCCTACATTTATTCAGACATTTTATCCCATTATCACAGTTTATACACTATAGTTTAGAAAATGGTAATAAAATATGACTCAAAGAATTCATATTGATAATGTCAGATAACTTTTATAGAAATGTATGTAATGGATTACAATCAACCAATCATCTGTCAGTAAAATGGTCATCGAGGAGGTGCACCGTCAGGAGGAGTTACAAAGAAAGGGACAATAAATGAGGTGGGAACCCCTGGAGAGGAGAAAGCCCAGTTAAAGGGAGCTCTGGGAAATGGAGGCAAGCAACATCAGCTTGCTCAACAGAGTCACCCATGATGTGCTCTCATCTCCAAAAAAACTCTACCAGTGTTATAGCGAGGACCCAACCTATGCCCTCTGCCCAACTCCAGCAAACTCTCAAACACATCTTGACCAATTTTAAGACCATCCTCACACAATGTTGTTACACCTGGATACACAACCAGGTCCTCGAGAGTCTGGCAGCAGCTCTTTAGAGCAAGAGGAATGCCATCAACTCCTTGCCCCTGAGAGTAACCAAAAGTCTATCTGGTTGAAGTGGGATGCATAGGTTTTGTGGCTTCTTCCACCATCAGACCACTGAAAGACCTTGGCATCCATGGACAGGCTCTGTGACAGACAAGTAGTCAGTCTCTGAAGCAGCCGATTGAAGCAACCAATTCCATCATGGCCCCAACCTTCATCCGTGAGGTACAGAAAAACCCCAACCATCCCCCGACCAAACCAGAAGCTGGACAGCTAGCCATGGCCTGGAACTAGAAGATGTTAGTCGATATTGGCCAGCAACTAATCTTGCCACCTGATATTGCAGTCACCACCCTTAGGCCAGATTTGGTACTCTGGTCCCCTACATTGAGGTCAGTATACATCATAGAGCTCACAGTCCCATGGGAGGATTCAACGGAAGAGGCCGATGAGTGCAAGAAACTGCGCTACATAGAACTGGCAGCAGATGCTCAACAACGAGGATGGAAAGCAAACGTCTATCTAGTTGAAGTGGGATGCATAGGTTTTGTGGCTTCTTCCACCATCAGACCGCTGAAAGACCTTGGCATCCATGGACAGGCTCTGTGACAGACAAGTAGTCAGTATCTGAAGCAGCCGATTGAAGCAGCCAGTGGATATGGATTAAGCAGAAGAACTCTTGCTGGGCTCAAAGAGTAACAACATGAACCGCTCACTAATCCCCACCTCCACCCCACCCTATACTCCACTTGAGAACCCAAGCCACAACCCTGAGAACCCACACCCCAAGGAGGGTGAATAAGGAGGGTGAATGTGTCAGCTCTAGGCTTGATTCAGGGAAAAGGACGCCCCCTGTCTTGCATAGTCCTGTGGGCTGTGCTATTTAAAACAACCAGGCAATTCTCATGATTGGGTATGGGACACAAGCTTTGGTTTGATCACCCTGTAGCTGACCACCTTTTATGAGGGTGTCTAATGTTGAAAGGCCGAAACACCCCCTGATTCAAAGGTACACTACTGATGATGTGTCCCGAAATGTACATCTTTCCCACATCTGAGATACAGCTCTCACGCATGCCAACCGTTGGAACAATGGACAATTTAACATAATGTCCCGTGATTTATGATTCTTTTTATCAATTTTAATGGTTGTAGAGTATAAAGAATTTTTGGGTATAATATGTCGCAGTTTACTTATTTTTGCTATCCTCACTTACATAAATGAACTATAGTGTCCTGCACCCCCTAGTAAAAAATCTGGTGTCTGAATAATAATTTTTGGTACGACTATAATAAAAAAAAAAAAAGTATAATCGTTTTTATGCTGAAAAATACAGTTATGATGAAACAACTGTAACCTAAAAACCTGCATCATTTTCTAGAAATATGACCGACCCTTTGTTTTTTTTGTTTTTGTTTTTTAATGGGTTACTCCAGTAGGTTTGTGTATGTTCAGTATACAAATACAAAATAATGAATAGATTTAAATGCTATAGGGTCCCCCAACTACAAGACATGGACCACTCGGACTGACAGCTAGCATAATGGTTTGGAAGTACAGAAAGTATTTAACTTCACATTGTATGACTGAAAGCCACTAATTACTGTACCATTCTTCATTCTGAAGCCTTATAATCACTAGAGCAATTCACGGATAACCATATAGCATTATGTCGTGGAATGTTTTCTGGTTAAGCCAGCTGTGATTATGCCTGGTAAAGGTGTAATTTATTACTTGTGTGCACTGAAAGGTAACCAACCCACTGAGATGCTGCATCAACAAAGGCTTGACCTGAAAGGATGTCCCTCTCACCCAGCTGGACAAATAACAACTGTGTCTGGGCAACACAAATGGGCTTAGAAAAAAGGCTCAAAGTGCCTGTGTTAAAAGAAACATTCAACCCTCCTGCATTACCAGCCGCTCTGGCTTTCAGGCAGCAAGCTGAAAATGTCATGATCTCCATTAGCAACGCAGTATTATAGAAGCATGACAAGAGAAAATCAAGCTTGGCTGGTTGGCCAACAACCAACTTTTTTTATTAAGTCATTTTTTATTTAAAAAAATGTATTCACTATGACCACAGACAAATGGTTGTTGCGCTGCAAGATCCTATTTTATTCCAGCAAGTGCAGGACCTGAACACAACCTGAAAAAATTTACTGAGGCTACCAATTCATGAAAACTGTTTTTAACAAACTGTTTTTAACAAG
This sequence comes from Pseudorasbora parva, assembly GCF_024679245.1. Lineage (NCBI taxonomy): Eukaryota > Metazoa > Chordata > Actinopteri > Cypriniformes > Gobionidae > Pseudorasbora > Pseudorasbora parva. The sequence goes on along the minus strand of NC_090188.1, from coordinate 29,190,991 downwards.
ACCTAATCACAATGATTTACAAACAAGGACATATTTATGTTTATTTTTGTACATTTCTAATCCCACACAATGTCTCAACAGATACAAATAAGCTATTAAATGTGCATCATTCCAAAAATAACAGTATCATAGGTAGAACCAGTAATGCATCCTAGAAATCAAAGAATCAGAGGATAAGATGTTAACTGGCTTGGCAAATAAATATCACACTATTAATTGGCATGAAGTGCCCCAACATCCCACACTCTTGTCAGTACTAGTTAAACACGGACACAAGTTACAATAAATGGAATGAAGGAATTTAAAGGGAACTTATTAAATAGAAGTCGGATAGCCTTTTATTCCCTATTGTGACATACTGTACAAGTCCTTCTCAAAAAATGTGCATATGTGATAAAAGTTCATTATTTTCCATAATGTAATGATAAAAATGTAACTTTCATATATTTTAGATTCATTGCACACCAACTGAAATATTTCAGGTATTTATTGTTTTAATACTGATGAATTTGGCATACAGCTCATGAAAACCCTCAAAAATCTCAAAAAATTAGCATATCATGAAAAGGTTCTCTAAGCGAGCTATTAACCTAATCATCGGAATCAACTAATTAACTCTAAACACCTGCAAAAGATTCCTGAGGCTTTTCAAAACTCCCAGCCTGGTTCATTACTCAAAACCGCAATCATGGGTAAGACTGCCGACCTGACTGCCAGAAGGCCATCGTTGACACCCTCAAGCGAGAGGGTAAGACACAGAAAGAAATTTCTGAACGAATAGGCTGTTCCCAGAGTAATCTGGAAATGCCAAAATGCCGGAAGTCCAGTGTCAAGTACCCACAGTCAGTGATGGTCTGGGATGCCATGTCAGCTGGTGGTGTTGGTCCACTGTGTTTAATCAAGGGCAGTGTCAATGCAGCTAGATATCAGGCGATTTTGAATTTTGCTGAAAAGCTTTATGGAGATGAAGATTTTGTTTTTTAGCATGACCTGGTACCTGCTCACAGTGTCAAAACCACTGGTAAATGGTTTACTGACCATGGTTACTGTGCTCAATTGGCCTGCCAACTCTCCTGACCTGAACCCCATAGAGAATCTGTGGGATATTGTGAAGAGAAAGTTGAGAGACGCAAGACCCAACACTCTGGATGAGCTTAAGGCCGCTATCGAAGCATCCTGGGCCTCCATAACACCTCAGCAGTGCCACAGGCTGATCGCCTCCATGCCACGCCGCATTGAAGCAGTCATTTCTGCAAAAGGATTCCCGACCAAGTATTGAGTGCATAACTGAACATAATTATTTGAAGGGTGACTTTTTTTGTATTAAAAACACTTTTCTATTATTGGTCGGATGAAATATGCTAATTTTTTTAGATAGAGATAGATTTTAGATAGTTGTGGTTTGCTATACTATTGTTAAGTCTGACATCATGCTCCACTGTTTCCAGGTTCAAACATTCTATCAGTGAGAGTGAGTGACAAGAGATTTTGCTGCAAGTGGGAAGGGAAGTTATTTTGATTAAAGATTACAAGGACACAATAAAATAATAATGTGCAATGATAAATCATTTATAATAACTACTGCAATATTCTATTTAAAAAAAAACAAAAAAAACCGATTTGTCGATTATGATCTCATAGAGACTTTAAAATGATTCACAGTGCTGCTTCTTCAACAGACATTTTCACCTTTAAAGCCATTAAAAGGGATGGGAATAATTAGGAAACTATTTTTTGTTAAAAGGTTTTTCTAAATTTTCAGTCAAGGTAGAAGTTTGTTTTCTATGAAAGTTTAATGGAACATTAGAAATAGAATAGCTCTTTTAACAGTGCTTTAGTGTGTAAAAGGAACACTCCACTGTTTTTAGAAATAGGGCTTACTCAACTTCTTTCCTACATTTAGATATGTAGGCAAATGCATTTTTGTTTCAGTGCATGCGTTGTTTGAGTTTGGCAGGGTCACCGCTAGCTTAGCTTAGCATAATGAATGGATTCCTATGTTGCCAGCTAGCAAGTCCCGAGTAAAAGTGATTAAAAAAAAAAAAAAAACATATCACGCAGAGATATCACACAACACATTGCCATCGCTCGACAACCAGAGGACGTGAGGACGAGAGCCGTGATATCTCTGCGCCCAAGTAGCAGTGCTTTGCCATAATATAGTCCCAAGTCTCTGATCAATATCTGCCTAGGAAATTGCCTAGTCTTAGGCCGGAGACACACTGCAAGCGTGGCGTTTCTGCTGCGTGTCAGTCGAGGGGCGGCTGCGCAGGGTTTTCTCTGTCTTTGCACACCAGAAGCGTGTCTGACGCGGCGCTGCTGCTGCTGGGAAGCCCTATACTTCATGTTAAATATAAATATTTTGCCTATTGATACAGCAAAGACAACGTCGGCAGTAGTCTATTGACCATATATATGGTATTGACGGCAAAATAGGCTACAGAATATGTCGTTCTGTATTGACAGGTTTAATATTTCAAAATCGATAATTATTACACGCTCGCAGTGTGTCCCCGGCCTTAATCTGCATCACTATTTGTACTCGTTGTGAATACACAGGCCTTTTATTATTATTATTATTTTTTATCACTTTTACTCAAGACATGCTAGCTGGCAACATAGGATTCCATTCATTATGCTAAGCTAAGCTAGCGGCAACCCTCCCAAACTAAAACAATACATGCACTGATATTATATTATTTATAGATATTTATAGACAGAAATGCATTTGCGTCTTGTTCCCTCTAAATGTACTGTAGGAAAGAAGTTAAATAAGCCCTATATCTAAAAACAGTGGAGCAGTGGCGATTTCTTTAAGACTGCAAGGGAAGCTCGGCTTCCCTTATAATGTCACAAAATTAATAGTCAAATATGTACTATTGTATTAACATTTTATTGACTAAAAATGCGTTAAAAAACAAAAGAAATCATTCTAGAAATCATTTCAAAGACATCTCAAAGACATCATCTCTCGATTTCCTTCTCATACATTCCCGCAGCGTCACAGTGCATTTCCCTATTGAAGCCCAGCGTCCATTGACTTCAATGGTGCTGCTTTGAACAGTTTTTTTCAGCGCATTGAAACTAGATGGTCATTGGATAAACGCTGTGATTATGTCCCGCCCACGGATGCTCAGCGTCTCTGAGAGTGAATGGGGAGTGGGCTGGCCTGGACTCTGAGTTTCTGCGTGATGATTGGAGGGTCTGTCGAGAGACTGCATCTCCTTTTGACTGACAGCGATTCTGTACTATAAGGAATCACTGAAGCTATTCGCGCTCAATCCCATCGCGGATTTCTCAAGTTCAGTCGAAATAAAAACTGCTGCAACCTATTTCTTTGATATTTGCTTGGTGATATTGCTTAATTTTCATCATACATTTCACACAATTATACCCCACATTCCTTGTTTCAGTTCTACAGAGTTTAATATTTTTTTATAGCTCTGCTGGCCATTGAGAGGACACTGGTCAAGTCACTTGAAAAGACTCCTAGTTGGTACGACAGGGTCACAGACCATTTTCTTGAAAAGGAACGTAGAGCAGAATTTACTTTTAAATAAATAGACAATTTTATGATGTAGGCCGAAAATGAGCTTCCCTTCTCTGACAGACCAGTAGCCGCCACTGCAGTGGAGTGTTCCTTTAACTGTGTTTTCTTTTACAAGAAACCCTTTTTGAGGACCACCCCTGGCTAATGACGTTTTTGAAGGAATTTAGCTCATCATCCCTAGTGGTATAGACCTCGCGACTGAGAAAAGTGCCGGAAACTGTCCGGGAAATGAATACTATTTGTTTGATAGTGGCCTGACACAGTATGATAGCTGGGTCTCACACATCTTGCGAAAGTCGCGTATCAATCACTGATAAATGTGAGCTGAGAGCCAGGCAGCTCCGTGGTGGGGAGGGAAAGAAAATGCCACTCCACCGTTGTGCTTTTTCAGAGGCTGTGCCTGTGAGGGAGAGATGTGTTAAACAGGAGTGCACAAACACCTCCTAGCCCCCATGCGATAAACAGGATTGATGTTTGCAAGCAAGACATTTAACTTGATCCAGCAGTGCTTGAGAGAAATCATTTAGCTTCACTGAGCTGTCAAGAGCCTGCGAAGGAAATGTTTTCCAAACTGATTTTTTCTCCTCTCTATCTTTTAACTATCGGGAAATTGTTATTGTTTACTGAGCATGAAGTTAATCTCTTCTTGCATATACAGTAAAATTGCTATTATCAGCTTATACTAGAAGACGTCATTCTTTCTTGCTTCTCGTTCTGTGGAAAAACAATGGGTTTGTTCAGCAACGTCACACAAGATGGTAAAGGCCAGGCCGGGTATGCGCACAGCTGAGCATACGAACCATTCAAATTACAATTTATTGACGCTTGTGCACTATCTAATGTGAACCTAGCATAGAGCACTCAGATCACTCACACATACACTGGTCGGGCTGTGTATCAGAACAGTTCAATAATAATAATAATAGTAGTATTAGTAGTAGTACGTCCTTCGGATGAGACGTTAAACCGAGGTCCCGACTCTCTGTGGTCGTTAAAAAGCTCAGGATGTTCTTCGATAAAGAGTAGGGGTGTAACCCCGGCATCCTGGCCAAATTTGCCCATTGGCCCCTGTCCATCATGGCCTCCTAATAATCCCCCTTTCCTGATTGGCTTAATCACTCGGTCTCCTCTCCACCAATCAGCTGGTGTGTGGTGAGTGTTCTGGTGCAATATGGCTGCCGTCGCATCATCCAGGTGGATGCTGCACATTGGTGGTGGTTGAGGAGATTCCCCCTTCTATGTAAAGCGCTTTAAGTGCCTAGAAAAGCGCTATATAAATGTAATGAATTATTATTATTATTATTATTATTATTATTATTATTATTATTATTATTATTATTATTATTATTATTATTATTATTATTATAGTAGTAGTACTAGTAAAACGTTTATATTGAATAATGTAGACCCAATATATTTTAGTATATATATAAAATATAGTCACAATATTGTCAGTAGCTTTGTCTATTCTTGCTCAAAGAAAAGTCAAAGAATCAGATCTTGTCTCTGAACACAAATAAATCAGTGTTTTTAATCGAATTGATTAATTGTGAAACTGACTTAATGACTCTTTCATACAGTCAATTCTTTATAGTTCATGAATGATTCAGCTTTTGAATGAATCTGATTAGTGAATGATTCACTCACTCCTAGTAAAGGCCAACATGTTTGGTTCCTGAATGAATCAATATCTTGAATGGATGACTAAATGATTCACGTTTGGACACACTCATAAACACAGTTACTTTGCATAAACACAGATCCCACCTACTACTGGTGCATTGATGTAAACTGCAGAAAGTATCTAAAAATCCATATCACCAATGCAGCTACTTACGTATGTACCTTTAATGTCTAAAACGCACAGAGACAGACAAGCAGAGTGATACAAACAGTGAAAAATCAAAAGTGCTGTTGAACTGCATTAGCACTCTTTGAACACTGATCATTCGGATTTGAGAACTGGAATTAACTGTTGTGTATTAGTCGGGATCACTGTGGCAGGATTCATTTTAAAAGAGCGTATCAATATATTTGCCTTTATAGCCTACTTACAGCACCAGCTGAGCTTTTATGGCACTGCGAGTACTGTGCACACACAGAATGGACAGTACTTCCAAAGCAGGAAAAGTAAAGTCTAGTAATCCCAGAGATCTATAGTTTGCAGCATGAGTGGCCCTAAAATAGATCAGGCCTGGAAGTCAATATTGATTATTCAGGGAGCTGCCAGTCCGTGTGCCTGCGGTTTCTTTTAGAAACCGCCGGGAAGGACTGGCAGCCAAACCCCGATGGACAGGGAGTAGGAAATCAGAGCCAGATTTGCTGCAGTAGATGGATTGCACAAGGTTCCTTGTCTTGACACAGCCCGTTGCACACGGCATTCATTCAGTCAGTCGGGTCTGAGGACTAATTGGCATTTGAAATGGTCACGTTTCTTCTGCAAAATGGAAACATAAGAAGAACTTTAATTGAACTCAAGCATTTTAATGGACTGGGCTGCACATGTAGGGCTGACAATTTATGGTCTGTGACCATGACAACTACATTTTTTGAGTGGCTGTTTTAATGTATGGCCCATCTCCTGGGTTTTCCCTTGCAGCAATGAACAGACACATTGCAGTGATTGTGGGTAAAAAAATATTTTTTTTTTTTTTTTTTTTTTTAGATCTGTTTGACAAATTCAGGATGCTTACGGGAGGTTTCATCTATACATAGTCAAGTTAATGCACCCTGTCAATAACTTAATTTAAAGCTGTTAACTGCTATTGACCGCATCTCGAAGGGACTCTGCTGGATATGTATTGAGTGTTTCTGTCTTAAATGCATGTGTCTGCTTTTAGGCCTCAGAAATGTTGAATTTATGTGCATTTTGTTTGTAAATCTAAAAGGTGTGGTCTTTGAGTCAATAAAAATAAACCGAATGAATTTTCAAAATGAACCCACAGAACTCAACTTCTATACTCAATATATTCTCAATGTTCTATAGTAGTGATTTTCATTCAATCAGATTCAACTTTTTATTTCTGTCAAATGAATGTCCCATTTTAACTGCCTTGGAAAAACATTGGTCATGACTGTTACCTTGGTTCCCTGAAGAGGGAACAAGACGCTGCACTGAGGGAACGGCTCGGGTTATGTATATAACCCTTGTTCCCTGAGAGGGAACGAGCACTGCGTCGAAACGCTTTGGGGATGCTCCCTAAGCATCAGCGAATCTGAAGCCTGAATAAACACTAGTCCAATCCGATTGGTCGTGCGTGATGACGTCATTGTGACGGCGTACCCGGAAGTATAAAAGGGGAGCCGGCGCATAATGGCGGCAGTTTTTTGCTCTGAAGCATGCGCTCCAGGCGTGCCGAGGTGTGGCGGTACGACGCAGTGCTCGTTCCCTCTCAGGGAACAAGGGTTATATACATAACCCGAGCCGTTCCCTTATCGAGGGAACTTCCCACTGCGTCGAAACGCTTTGGGGAACGAGTACCCACTAGGCCACACCGAGGGTAGCGCCTGTCCTAGTGTGAAGCCGGAGACCGGGCACAACTAGGGTTGGAGCACCCTCGCGCCAGGCGTCGCAGGGAGATCCAGGCTATAAAAAAAATATGCGTTCCATTACCCTCTGGTACCACTGTGGTCCAGGTCAACCCCCTGAACCCAGGGGGAGGCTGACCGAACTGCAGTCTGTACCCATTTTCTACAATGCGCAGGACCCATGTGGATACACTCGGAAGGCATTTTCATGCGCCGAGATAATCTACTAAGGGAACCAGCCTCTCGAGGCTGGCGTCGGGTGTTACACGAGCCTCGTCCCCGACCCCCTGAAGCGGTTGCCCGGCAGGAAGTGGTTGGGAACGAGTCTCTGTGTGCGGACGCAGGTCTTTCCAGAGGCGGCTGGAGCAGCATGCGTTCGCGGGAAATCGATGTGGCCCGAGGCGTCATAGACGGCGGGATTACCACATCGATTTCCCCAGGGCGCCGCGAAGGAAGCAACCTCGGTTGCCCCCTCGCGGGAGGGACCGCCCTGAGAAGCCCTGCCGAGGCTAGGACTTCTTCGCGGCAGCCTTTCGCGCCTGAAGGACGTTCCTCAGATCGCCCTTCGGAGCGGACGGCTGCTGGTGAGCGCGCCGCCTCTGTTGCCAAGCTCCCGGAGGAGGGGCTCTAGAGGCGACGCTCTCTTTCTGCATCTGACGATGCGAGGAGGAGCTGGTAGGCGGCTGAGGCTGCCCGCTAGGGCCAGCCTTCCCGGGCTTAGAGCGGCGAGGGAGGTACTGTTGGAAGGCCGCTGACTGTCTCTTCGCCTCCTGGTGTCTGGAGACGACGGAGTTAACCGCGTCCCCAAACAGGCCAGAAGGCGAGATCGGGGAGTCCAGGAGGAAGGCTCTGTCCTTCTCCTTTATCCCCGATAGATTCAGCCAGAGATGTCTCTCCGCTGTTACCATTGATGCCATGGAGCGGCCGATAGCACGGGCCGTCTCCTTGGTAACACGGAGAGACAAATCTGCGACCTTCCTCAGTTCCAGTACATCCTCCGAAGAGGGACCCTCGCCCTCATCCAGCTCTTTTAGGAGGTCAGCCTGGTAGGCCTGCAAGATGGATAACGTATGCAGAGCACTACCAGCCCGCCAAGCCGCCATATAAGCCTTGCCCACCAGCCCTGAGGTGTCCCGACAGGGTTTGGTGGGCAGCACCGGGGCTTTAAGGGACGATGCCGATTCGGGCGAAAGATAGCTCGCGAGAGCATCCTCCACCAGCGGCATCGCCCCATAGCCCGCCTCGCGTGCCCCCAGGACGTTGGAATAGTCCAACAGTGGGGGATTAGAAACACGCGAGGAATAGGGCTTTCTCCACGATCTACACACCTCGGTGTGCAGATCGGGGAAAAAAGGCAAACCCCGGCGCGGTGTTTGGACCCGGTGTGCAAGGAACCGGTCATCCAGCCTACTGGGTGGCCGGACTTCCTGTTCCTCCTGTGGCCACTCGATATTCAGTTTGGCCACAGCGCGGGTCAACACCTCGACCAACTCCTCCTGGGCGGGCGGATGAGGCGATGGAAAAACCTCATCCCCCGCCCCGATGCCCGCGCCCTCCGGCTCCTCGGAACCAGAGAGAACGAGCATCGGACCCTCCGCCCCGGGGGAAGATGCCGCAAAGCGGGCTTCCACACGGGGAGGAAGATCATCGGAACTGTCAGAGGAGGATTGGGAAAGTGCCGCAGCAGTCCCAAAGCCCTCTGACAGATTCCGCTGTGAGCCCCATGATCTGCGACGCCGCGACGCCTCAGCGACCGCGGGTCCAGAACCATGGGGCTCACGAGGCTGGCCGGTCTCATCGAACACGGCCAGCCTAGAGCGGAGCAGTCTGAGTGTCAGCCGCTCACAGTGCTCACAGGCGGCTCCCTCGAGAGCCGCCCGCGCGTGCTGCACACCCAGACACTGCACACACAACAGGTGTGTATCCGATCCCGAGATGTAGCGGGGACACGGATGCACACACTGTCTGAATCCACTCTTTCCTTCCATACTTTTTACTAAAAAATATCTCTCACACACACACTCGCAACTGGACAGACAACAGTAAATAGACAGACCAAACAGAGAGCGCTATGCTGAAGAGCAATAACTGCCGCCATTATGCGCCGGCTCCCCTTTTATACTTCCGGGTACGCCGTCACAATGACGTCATCACGCACGACCAATCGGATTGGACTAGTGTTTATTCAGGCTTCAGATTCGCTGATGCTTAGGGAGCATCCCCAAAGCGTTTCGACGCAGTGGGAAGTTCCCTCGATAAGGGAACTGTTGGGTGGGTGCCTATTTATGCACATTTGTACAAAATAGCTTGTATGGGCAGATTGTTCCCATATAGGCAAAAGTTTTGTATTGTTTACACGGATACATGTTCTCATCTTTTTCTGTTAAACCGTGTTGGGCTGCTTGTCTGTTGTTCTTAAACTGTCAACTCAGACTGCAAATTCATAAGTCATCACCATTGTTGAGTATTTTCTCCTCAAAACTGCAGTGAACCTAGCCTGGATGCAACCAAACTCATCCCCGCCCACAACATTTGAGCTCGGACAGTTCAGTCTGGACTCAATCCAGAGAAGGGTTTGACTGCAGAGCCACAGAGCCACAGTTTTACCCCAACCACAGTTTTACCACAGCAGTTCTGACCACGCATGCGCATTGCGTCGTTATGTCTTCGAGATGCATGTTACGGCACTGGAAGGGAATAAAACTACAATTTTATTTATTTATTTATTTATTTATTTATTTATTTATTTATTTATTTATTTATTTATTTATTTATTTATTTATTATTTATTTATTTATTTATTTATTTATTTATTTATTTATTCATTCATTTATTTATGTATGTATGTATGTATTTATTTATTTATGTATTTATTTATTTATTTATTTATTTATTTATTGTAATTGCACTTGTTTGAATGTATAGTATTAGTGATAAACTGTAATGGTAAAATAATGAAATGAAATGTTTAAAATGTAAATTGTAAATGTAATAAATAAATGTAAATTAAATTTGTTTCTTGGTTATGTCTCCAACAAATTAATGAAATGCTCACACTTTAAGCCTGTTTAAAAGTATGTTTTATTTTGTTCAAATGTTCAAGTTTATGCATTTATCCCAGGCAGAATTAATCAACTTGAGGAATTAGTTTTTGACTTAAGACTAATAATTTAATAATTATAGAAACCTTTGAATTTTGTTGTTGTTGTTGTTGTTGTTTATACCAGACATTGAAAATACATGGTGTTTATTATACCAGGCTGTTCGTTTTTGAAAAATAATAATAATAATAATAATAATAATAATTTAAGTGTTCATGACAGCATTGTTTTATATCAGTAAAGGAACCTGAAGGCCTCTGGGCAACAGCAGATGCAAAAAAATAACAGCAGGAGCAAAAATAATCAATAGATAGTTTTAGGACAGAACTAAAAATTAAAAAATCAAATGTATCAGCGCGCCATGAAACCGCTGTAATAAAACTGCGCATGTGCGGACAAAACCGCTGTAGTGAAACTGCGCATGTGCAGACAAAACCGCTGTAGTGAAACTGCGCATGTGCAGACAAAACCGCTGTAGTGAAACTGCGCATGCACTGGCAAAACCGCTGTAGTGAAACTGCGCATGCACTGGCAAAACCGCTGTAGTGAAACTGCGCATGTGCAGACAAAACCGCTGTAGTGAAACTGTGCATGCGCGGGCAAAACCACTGTAGTGAAACTGCGCATGCGCTGGCAAAACCACTGTAGTGAAACTGCGCATGTGCAGACAAAACCGCTGTAGTGAAACTGCGCATGTGCAGACAAAACCGCTGTAGTGAAACTGTGCATGCGCGGGCAAAACCACTGTAGTGAAACTGCGCATGCGCTGGCAAAACCGCTGTAGTGAAACTGCGCATGCGTGGGCAAAACCGCTGTAGTGAAACTGCGCATGCGTGGGCAAAACCGCTGTAGTGAAACTGCGCATGTGCGGGCAAAACCGCTTTAGTGAAACTGCGCATGCGCGGGCAAAACCGCGGCTGGGGTGAAACTGCAGCTCGGCAGACAGATATTATTGTCGATCCATAGAGGAGTTATTATGCCCAAACAGAAACTCTTCGGACCAATCAAATTGTCAGGGCGGGCTTTAGACAATGATGGACAGATGATAAACAGTAATGTGATCAGCAATGTCATCAAAGGCGCTTGGGTTGAATTTGTTCTAATCCTAAATAGAGAACTTGCTCGTATATGTATTCACCTTCACAATTTTTGTCAGAAATTATGATAGTGTTGGTGAGTACTCTGTGTATCCTTAAATTCAATTTTTTACAACACCGGCAAAGATCGTTTATTCCAGCGTGCGTGCAGAGAGGGTTGCCAAGTTTTTAGGGGGGGAGGGGATTGTGCACAGGATTGTGGGATATCAAAGCATACATATGCTGCCTTCAAATATCCATCAGATGAAGGTATCAGGAGAGCATTTTCCATGTTTTGGAAGCAGCCTATATGCGCACGATGAGAACTTTTTCACAAATTCAATTTTTTGTTGTTTACATGACAATAACCGTACCGTTTTGCACTTTGCAGTTTAAAAATGGTTTACAAAGGTTCGGCTTTTCAGGCCTCCAAAATGCTGTTGTTGTGTAAATGAATTAGCCTGACAAGCCAGACCCACATCAAGATGTTTGGTCTGGAAATTCACCATAGACACCGAGGGGCAGGATAAACGGTTGTCTTTCAAACTCCCTCTGCACGCAATAGGATAGCCCTACAACCAACCAGAGCAACAAAGGTGAAACAGAGCTTGTTGATAGATTAAACATTCACTGTATCCGGTCGGCTAAACTCCGAACACATCTTCCCTTTTTAAGAATGACTTCAGTGTCGTTCTTTGTTCTTTTCTCAGAGAAAAGCTTAACCCCAAGTCTTCCAGAATCGCAGTCAAAGCTGATTCGAAAAACTGCCGCCGTCGGACCTCGAACTGCCATTCGCCAGTTTCTGTGTTTACTAGACAACAGAAGCACGAAAACGCAACTCGGCCGTCGTCATTATGGCCCAGTCTGCCGACTCTATACATGATGTGATTGGCCCGTCCAGATTGTGAGGAATACAGCTCAGAAGGGTATTGAGAGTTCCTAGACGACACTTGTGGGCAGATTAAATTTGCTGCCGCTAGGCTTGCGTCTAGATATAGGCTATAAATGAATGGCCAAAACGCATAAAAAGTTTTCCATTTTTATTTGAAAATGGTGCTGTGTAAGCAGCTCCCAAGCAATTTAACTAACAGAACTAAACATAACCCTTACAGCTAAACAATACTAGTTATAATTGTGTGCATTTAGGATAGCAGGACCAAATGTGTTTAAAATGTAATTTCCATGGCAGAGAGTTATCTAGTTATGTATGAGCAGGGATGAAGCTGAATGAGAATCCAAATGCAGCATGAACCCATAAACAGAGATAAACCAGGAGAACGTAGCCACAGAAGGCAGGCAGAACCAACAAAAGGAACACACATGCAGAAACAACGACTGACACCCAACAACTGAACCGAAGAGGAGTAAATACACATGGGGCAAACACCCTGATTTCATTACAATCTCATTACTTTCTTTCTCTCAAAGTATTTTACCGTCACATCTAATTGTTATATAATAATAAAGTTATGCTATACTGAGCAGAATCTGTTCCATATTTCTTGCTCTATGATTTGCATTCTCTTCTCCCATTCTGAAAAAATAATTACCACCCATGGCTGGCTGGGCAGCCTCCCACTATTATGAGAATTCCCCAGTTAAACACACACGGCCAATTTAGGGAAAACTCCTTATATATTTAAGGCTAATTATTCTGAACTTAGCAGAAGACCATCTGGAAAAGCTGTCCTCAATCTGGGAGCAGAGTCTAGCTGCACTCATGAGACTTTTACCAGGGTAATCAGGGCCGCCGTCAAGGGAGGACAACCAACAATGTCCCAGGCCCTGTGATGATGGACCATTTATCTCGGCTCTTTGAATTTTAGCAATGGTCCTGGGTTAGATTACTATAGAAGCTTGCTTTCGCCATGGGATTAAAAATAAATAAATAAATAAAATAAAAAGGCAATTCCTTTTTCAGTTTACATCCTGAGTTTACACCTTGAAATTTTGACTTTTTTCTTAGAATTCTGAATTTACGTATTACGTAAAAGGGACCTCTACAAGAATATAAAAAAGATACAGACTTTTGCAATTCGTTTGTTTGTTTGTTTGTTTGTTTGTTTGTTTGTTTGTTTGTTTGTTTGTTTGTTTGTTTGTTTGTTTGTTTGTTTGTTTCAGCGACATAAAAACATATATAAGAAGGTAACTTTTTTTCCTCAGAATTGCTGTTAAAAATACCTGAACTGTCAGATATAGACAATATTGCAATAAAATAAAAATACAACAAAAAAGTTCATTGCGATCATTTATCTCACAAATCTGCATAGATTACAGCTGTTTTGTTTTTTGTTTTTCTCACAGTTTTTCTCAAATTGAGTTCTTTTCTCAACCTTGGATGTGTTTCTTGAAAACATCCTGAGCTAAGTTGATCGTACAGATTATTGGTGACAACGGTTCTACTTAGGCCTACGATGCTTTTGGGAAACACAGCCCTTGAGAGTTATAATGGCAAGAATCAAAGAGAGAGTGAAAAAGAGAGAGAGAAGGAGAAAATGTGTGAGAGAAGGAGAGAAAGATGAATGGAACATTTGGGGCGACTGGGACCACCCAAAGTGTTATATCCTGTTAAAAGCACTGCCCTGTACAGGTTGATTCATGCTGTAGCTTCTCAGAGACACGTCTGGTCCCCGTCCAATTACTATTCCAAAATACGTCAGGGGACAGGTCTGCCACAAGTGACTACCCCACTGACTCAAAGACACCTGTGTCTTCTGGGCAGCTGTGGCAGGTGTCTCAGATCTCTGGATTGATATAATGGGAGAGAGAGAGAGAGAGAGAGAGATGGTAAGAGCAGGGTTATGGATAACTAGGTCACACTGGACCTGTGCTTTATTTTACCTCCTGTCTTACAGGAAAAGAGCAACCTACACCTGCAGCCTGGGTTCAGTGAGCATTACCCCCAGGGCTGAGCAGCAAATCCAGCACATGCATGATGATTTATTCATTGTAGATCTGATGAACGTTTGCAACTGCAAACTGCAATGGAAGAACAGTAGCTGTACTAACTTTGCGATACAGGGAAAACAGCCCAAAAGTCAAGTTGTAATGTTTGATGTAACCACCTGGAGATCTTCAACAAACAAATGGTCATATTTTGGTTATATAATAAAAATCTTTAATGTTAAACAATTTATGTTTAAACAAAAACTAAGCTCTTTAAATGTGAGATTTAGTTTAGAGGTCTAATAGTGTCCTGACATTTGTGTCAAATTGTGTCCAGGAAACGAGTGTGTAGGGTGGACAGTAGTAACTGTGCAAATATTATCTTATTTTGTGCCAAAGTTGAATTGTTCACATGAAGTTAGTTCATGGGTCAGAAAATAGTTATTATAATATATTATTAAAAACCCATTTAAGATACTGAAATCAAGAATTGTATATATATATATATATATATATATATATATATATATATATATATATATATATATATATATATATATATATATATATATATATATATATATATATATATATATATATATATATATATATATACATATATATATGGGACCCACTTTATATTAGGTGGCCTTTACTACTATGTACTAACATTGTAATTAATCATTTGATACAATGCACTTATTGTGTACATACATGTTTTTACATCGTACTTACATTTTAAAAATACCTGCATGTAATTACGTCTGTAATTAGTTTCTGTAGTTACATTTGTAATTACACAGTTGGCACTTCCCTTACACCTAACCCTACCCTTAAACTGACCCACACCACCACACCTGACGTTACCAGTATCCCACCTCAATATCAGCAAAAGTGTTTTGCAACACAATTTGAACACAGTAAGTACATTGTACTTATTTTTTGATGTAAGTACAAAGTACTTAAGGCCACCTAATATAAAGTGGGGCCTATATATGTGTGTGTGTGTGTGTGTGTGTGTGTGTGTGTGTGTGTGTGTGTGTGTGTGTGTGTGTGTGTGTGTGTGTGTGTGTGTGTGTGTGTGCGTGCGTGCGTGTGCGTGCGTGTGTGTGTGCGTGCGTGTGTGTGTGTGTGTGTGTGTTTTTAAGATACATACAGTATGTTTAACATAAGGAAATGCAAATGGAAAGGATGATGCATAACATTGAATCGTTTCAGCTGAATTTATGGAATTTATGGCCATGGAAGTTTGCAGTGCCACATACGTGTTTAAAAATACATTAACAAAGATTTGCATTGCTATCTACAAAACTTTCTGTAAAAAAGTGAGTGTCCATGCGACTTAGATGTAATTGTCTCATCTCTATGCTTGTTAACTTTGTCTCACCTGGGATTTCCACTGAATGCTAACAATGGAATCTGCAAGAACTTCATTTTCCTATCAAGATTAAAATACCAGCTGAGCTCATGTTAATTGTCTCTGGGCATAAGTCTCTGCCAGAATAGCTGGAAGCGACTGAGAATTTTTAATATAATGAACTTCAAAACCATTAAAACTCGACAAATTTACTGTATCTTGTAAGTTTGTTTGTTTTTTCTTCAGGGAAACCTGCCCTCCCCCGTTCCTTGTTTGAAATCCACAGTGTCTTTAAGCAATCACTTTTGCAACTTTTTACTTGTTGTCTTTTTTATGAGAAAAAAGTAAAAGAAGTTAAATGCCACAACCCCCCCCCCCCCCCCCCCCCCCCCCTCATTACACCCCTAGTGTTGTATTACTTGTCTTGGTCTCAGACTTAGAAGACTCAGAATTTTATCTCAAGACCAGTCACTTTAAGGATATCACTAAATTGCCGTTGCATTGTCCTGACTCTGTCTCGCCCCTTGCTTTGGTCTTGTCTTGGTCTCGGCACATGCTAGTCTTGGTCTCGACTTGGTGTTGGTTTAAGCGGTCTTGACTACAACACTACCTAGTGTAAGCGGGGCATAACTAGAGCCTGTTTACATCTGGTATTAAGATGTGTTTTGATCAATTGAATCCCAAGTAGACGAGGGACACACATGCCCATTTACAGCTGGTGTTTTAATCTGTCTTTTATCCACTTTCAACCACTTCTGTCCTGATTTCTTCAAAGGAAGGGTCCATGGGCAGGTAAATGGTTTTTTCAAATCTATCAATTTAATGGATCAAATAAGCTCATGCAATTTACATATAAACACGACCCGAGATGATGGAAAACATACGGAAAACAGCTGTTTGTTTTTTTTCTCCTCTAATATCCGCAAGACCATGCCAAGCGCAGTTAGTAGGCCTATGTGTTAGAAATCAGGACTCGTGAGATAACATTGTGCTTGGTACATTTTTCCTCTTCAAACCAAAACTAGAGCCTTCAGCTGACAAAGTTTAAATCTCGTCTGGCTGGTATTGGAGAGTAGGTAGTGTTTTGTGGCTGTTCGAACACATTCGACCACATGAGCGCCTACACTACGAAAGCAGTCCGGTCAAATGCATTTTCAGCTCTGAAAGTGGCAAAGTTCAAAACAGTTTAGACCCTTGTATTTACATCTGTATTTAGCATCATACACCTGTGATACAATCGACTAAAAAGGTTTGTCGTGGGCCGGAGTCTGTTGCCGTCCAACATGATGGGGAGGAGCAGGGAGCGTGGGACTCTCTGCCGGCTGCCCTCAGCTAAAGGAGCCTTAGGACATAATGTACCTAAAACTGAGTAGCGTATCACAGAGAAGTGACCTGCTCAAGTCATCCTTGCATTGAAGGTTTGGGTTGAATAATTAGTTCTTCCCATGTTTCATCTTCTGACTCATGCTCGTATTGATATGGTCAAATCTATGGCATCATTACTGTCTTTACAGAGAGTACACCGAAAAAAAAGAAAAAAAATATTTATACTGCTTGTTCAAATTGCTTAATTAAAATTAGCTAAAACAACACAATTACTATACATTTTTATCCAAACTAAATTTGATTGTGTTCAATCCACTTAAACATAAGTCAAATTGAAGTAAAACTTAATCCGTTTGTGTTGTGTTACATGAATGATTTGTGTTCCATTAACTGAAACTGGGCGGGGCTTGTTAGTTCCCAGCATGATTTGCATATGGCTAAATCAAGAGCAAGTAAATGTAAAGTTTTTATTTAATATGTAAAAGTGTTTGTTTGTTATGTATTTTTGAGCAAAATGAGAAAGGGGGAGACTTGATTGTGTTTAATAGATTGTAATATTCAATTATGTTGGCATTATTAGAACAATTAAAATTATCCTGGTTTACCATTGTGGAGAAGAGTGGAGCATTTGCTTAGGCTGTGGACTAATACAACTAATGTTATAATGGCTTTGCTGAAGGAGCTTTTAATGTTGAGCATTTAAAATACTAATGTGTGTTCTTGCTAGCTAAAAGTGTGTCAGCGAGCAGTATTATAATTCAGTTGTGTAACATTAAAGTGTATGAAGCTGAAGTGTATAAATGAATAAATGAAATTGAATGTCTGAATCATGACAGGAAGTCATATAAAATTCACTATGAAACTACTTAATTGAGTGACTGAAAATGTAATCATTCCATGTTGTTGAAGATACATTAACAAATTATGTTTGTTTAATGCAATTCATTCATGTGGGACCGATGTACACAATTAAATAATGTAAATGTTTTAATGTAAATTAAATGTAAATTAATTAAATGTTAATAATGTTAATTGTTTATGATAATGGATGTTTAGTTTCTGATACGTGCTGTAAGCAGTAGACCACATTACAATGGACTGGACCAACTGACCAGTCAGAGCAGAGTAGGCTCACGGAAAAGAGGGATTTAGAGAGACTGAATCTTTGGACGAATTGTTTGAAAAATTTAGCGATGTGCAATGTGTGTTATGAGAACTGTCATTTTCTGCAACCGTGTACACCGAAACACAACATAAATTTGTGCAAAAACCCAAATGGTTTTTGGATAAATTCTTTTTTTTCCTCTCTTCATGAAATGTTGCTGTTTTTCTAGAAGAAAATGTATGTTCAAATAACCTGCTGTTTTTAAAACCAAATTTTTTCGTGGTAATTTGTTTAATCCATCTCTGAGTTTAAATTAAGGAATTGGCCAAAATTTTGTGAATATTTTCTATATATGCCTCTATGGTCCAGATGGCTGGTATTTGACACTTTTGCAGGTAATGAGAATTTGGGCATTTGGCACAAAGAATGCATGTTTCAGAGAACTGAGAACACAGAGGAGCCATGCAAACACTCTTGTACAGACGTCAACCTGTAAAACAATTACCATGTGAATAGTTCTATCGATTTAATGTATTCCCTTCTATACATTCGCTGGATTTATAAAATGAGGCTAATTTTAACTGTTTGAAATATGTATCCCAAAGAAATTAGACATATGACAAAAAAAAGGGATATAATTCTGGCATTCTTGCTTTTAAAAGGACTACTCGATTTTGATCACTTTAATAATGAAGTCTAAAATTGTGTTTTTGTGTCAAGCTTTCTGTATGTGCTTTATTACAAGTCATATATTTCAGCAGGTACTGTAACCTCATGTCCTATTATGTCAGTGGTCAATATATGATGCATTAGCTCAAGTTAAATGCATAGCTAACTTTACATTCGCCCTCCATTTAACATTGCTCTTTATGCTTTCCATTTTCCTCCTCCTCATCTGGCACCCGGTGTTTGCATTCTTGATAGGCCTGTAAAATATGCTAATTGAATAAGGGAAATGTTCCCAGCATGTTAAGGGCTCACTTTGCAGCTCTGTTTTCATTAGGGATTATAAATGCTGTATTTGAAGGTTTCTAAACCAATTTGTTTGAATAAAAAAGAAGTTTAATAATCTCTATCGCAACATATATCTAATCCTGAGGCTAGATGTGGCATTTAAAACATGTGCAGTCAGAGTCAACACTCCGGGTGATGTAAATAAATAGCTTCGGCTATGACCTCACAGTTCTAGTAGGAGGATATTTCATTAAATTAAAGATAACATTGTAAACCGCTATAAAGAGAGTTCATCTTGAATACTGCAGGGGAATGTACCATCGCTCTTTCCACATAGTGTACAAACCAAGAGTTTAATGCAAATCTTTGCTGTTGTTTTCTTTCTGTGGTTTATAATATATTCCTCCAGAATAATCAGATGCAACTTTTCCCAGTACTGTTCTGGGGAAGTCAAACTCACCAAATTAAAAGATTTTGCTAACTATTATGCAAATTCTATTCAAGAAACAACTGCAAACAAGCCATTGTTTTTCAAATTTTGTCTCCATGTTTTAAACCTCTCAGCAAACTTTTAAATATGACAGTCAATGAGATGAGAGGCAGTGAATAGTGAAATAGGATACACAGAATAAGCCCCCAATACATTTGTTTTTACAAATATAGTATACAATACAGTGTTTTTAAACATTACTGAATGATTTCACATGTATGCTGGACCTTTTTTGGTTGTTTTCCATTCAAAGTCCAATCCGAATCATGGCGGTGTTGATGTTTAGACCAACAGCTTTTGTACAACAGTTAAAAAAATGTAAAAAATTCAAAATGAAGTTTTAGATAAAATATTGCCTAATACATTGTCGATAGGCTTGTTTGAAATGCGCCTTGCCTCGCCTGAAATAAAGGCGAGACTAGGCGGCTGCAGTGAGGGGAGGAGTGAAAAAAGTGCAGGCAAGCCGGACAGTTCTCTCCTCTCGTAGAGGATCAGACACCTGCGAGATCAGTTGCGGATATCGCGGGATTCACACTCGTGCGCTCTGTTGCTGATAAACTGGATGTAATTTAAGTTCTGTTGCTTTTATATGAAAATAAATATAATGAACAAGACACCCAAAGTTTTTGTTATTTATTTCCATTCGAAAGACCTGTTTATCAAGCATTTTTATTTTAATTACACACATGTTTTTATATATTTTTATTAATATGACAACAATCACATAACCAACAGAGAGATCGCACTCTCCGAGAGTTTGAGAATATCCACACATAATTTATATTAAAAACATGATATTAGAGTTTTAAAATCAAATATTTAAAAAAAAGAACCATACATCACGGTTGTTTAAACCAATAAGCATTAAGCTGTGTCGTCAGTAAGTCGTTTCCCATCATGCTTTTTGCTCCGCGCAGTCAATGGAGAGCAACTGCGCTCGACTGCAGAATCCGACACATCCGCCTTGCCATCGCGAGAGATTTTTGACATACGTCAGCATGACATCAGAGCAAGGCGGACTGCCCTCGGACACATTTCTAACCGGCATGCATCTCGCGCTGATCACCGGTGATCGGTTCTGCGCAGATTTTGCTCATCTCAAACAAGCCTTATGTTTGTGTCACAGACACGCCAGGCTCCCACGTCACAGACACCCTACGATCACTCTCAACGGAATACTAATCACGCACACCTGCAACCCATCACCACCCTGCTAACCATCTCTTGTCTCCGTCCGTCTGTACCCGTAACAGTTTGCTGTGCCAGCAACAATAATTTAAAAGCCACAGCCAGAGCTGGGAGTGAAGCACTTACAAGTAACACAAGTTACCTAATCAGATTACTTTTCCAAGTTACTAGTAAAGTAATTCATTACTTTTAAATTTACAACAAAACATCTGAGTTACTTTTACAAATAAGCAATGCAAGTTACTTTGATGTTCTGTTTATTGACTGACAGCTCTCCAGTCCACATGTTGGGAGGAATTGACAGTAAAGTGCAGAGGCGTTGTGTGCGCTCTGTGTAAACAAGATGATTATTGTAGCTGATGTGAACATGCATTTACTCATACTTGCACAAAAACAGAATCACTATTCACCAGAATAAATACAGTGAAAATGCAAACTCAGAATATTACACAAACATACTTTATGCATTTAATCCCACTTTTTTAACCAACATCTTTGCTGCTGACCTCCGATGATCCAGTATTCCACCACACTAATAAGCAAAAATTACTTTAGCTACTTAAAATCCACAGACCCTGTACAGGGTCCAGAATGACATTGTCACATATATATACTTTCAATTTAAAATATCTGTGGAGGAGCTATGACCTCATATGTAAAGTCTCTACTTTCTGGAGATATGCACCACTTTGGAATTAGTTTTAGACAAAGTAATGTATTTAAACTAAATTACTCTGATACCATTTCCGCCTAGATTTGGCCTACCCAAATTGAAAAGCTTGCCATACACGCATTCAGTGATCTAAGTTCAAAATTTTGGTGTCATTTTACAGTAAACCTAGCCTGACGTAGTCATACTCAATTCTAGTCAGAATATGAGTCTGAAACTGCTCCATTGGGCTGTAATTATGAGGCGTGTTTCAACCTAACCAGGAAAGACCTCAATTGGACAGACCAACATCCAATCAGAGCAATGCAGCTGTCAGACACAGACGAGGATACAGATGGATTAGTGCAAGTACAAGGTTTATTAACAAAGGTTTCAGACACAGGTGATACTTAATGGGATGGTGACACTCAGACGAAGGACGATGAAGGTAAAGACGATGAAAGTGAAGACGAAGATGACGCTGATGATGATGAAGACGAAGAGGGAATACAGATGAAGGCTTCTAGGCAGGACAGGTAGTCAAAGATGGGTTCGGTGCGAGACCAGACAATGGGAGTGAAGGTGAGCCGGGTTTATATAGTGGTGACTGGTGATGGTGCCCAGGTGTTTAGAATGATGGTGATGGGGAACAAGTGGGCGTGGCAGTGACCGATGATTGTGAGGGCGTGACAGTACCCCCTCCTCCACGGGTGGCTCCTGGCGGCTGGGACGGGTGGCGATGGGGTCTACCACGGCCCCGAGGAGCGGGTCGGTCAGGGTGGTCTTGGTGAAACTGAGTGAGAAGATTGGGGTCCAGAACATCGTTCCTGGAGGTCCAGCTCCACTCCTCAGGACCGTAGTCCTCCCAATCCACCAGGTATTCCATCCGGGAACCCCATCGCCACGAGTCGAGGATGGCTCTCACCCGGTAGATTGATGGGTCCTTGTTGATGGTAGGAGGAGGAGGTACGGCACCATCACCAGGATCTGTGGGTGAAGAAGGGACAGGTTCAGTGAAGGGCTTGAGTAAGTATACGTGAAATGATGGTGAAATTTTGTAGGTGCGTGGAAGGTGAAGGCGGTAGGTGACTTCATTCAGCTGCCTGTCTACCGTGAACAGGCTGATGTATCGGGGACTCAGCTTACGGCAAGGCTGCCAGAGATAGACGTCCCTCGTCGATAGCCAGACCTTCCACGGCGTGGGTCCGCGTTTGGCGTCAGCGTGGTGCTTGTGTCTCCGGACTGCCTGCTGGAGTCCCAGACCCTCTCGCTCTGGCAGAACCAGTAATCCACCGCTGGGACCTCCGAGGGCTCACCAGTCCAGGGGAAGAGCGGTGGTTGGTAGCCGAGGACACACTGGAACGGGGTGAGCCCTGTGGTGGACTGCTGGAGCAAATTCTGGGCATATTCGGCCCAGGGCAGATACTGACACCAGCTCTCCTGATTCTGGTGGCAGTATACCCTCAGGAATCTCCCGATCTCCTGGTCTGAGGATGGTCGGTGATGACTTCAAATGGTTGTTCTGCTACCTCCAGCCAGTGTCTCCATTCCTCCAGGACGAGCTGGGGGTAAAGTAATTATTACCAGAGGCTCTCTATGATTTTAGTCCTGTCTGAATGTGCCATCTTGGTAATCATTACGGACAATGTAAGTAAAGATTACCAAGACTTTTACCTTCTGTAAAAAGGTCCGGGAAAATGGCTTCGGGTAATTCCGTTCGAATAGACCCGCTATAAAAATGTATGGTAAAATTCCGTCATTTGCTGTTTTAAAGTTTAAAAAACGTGCTTTGCGAGCATGGAGGCATTCATTTTAAAGCATTCGGTTGCGTTGTAGATGGTAAAACAACTCTGTAGCAAACCTCCCATATTTTCCGCATATCATTTAAAGCAAAAAGAAGATCAAAAGCACTATTCAGAGGCACAATTATACTCTAGGAAAGTGTCTATTACCAACACAATCCAATCAGAATCGTTAGACTGGACCTAACTTTATAAAATATATATGAGATGGAGTTCAGACTGGCGCTCATGTTTTGTGTTTGCTCACGTGATAACAGCAACGTCATACGCACATGACGACAAGGAGGTTACTGTGGTGTGTAAAGCCAGTTACTCCTCCCACTTCTACTAGTTTTACTGAGATGTCTTATCCCGTGTGAATTGCCCATTAATATTACAGACGTCCTGAGGTAAAATTACTTTACCCCCATGTCCCATGTTAATCTAATCCCGTCCGAATAGAGCTTCAGCCACCTATTGGTCGTGAGATATCGTTGCCTCTTTAAAATAATGCATATCTCCAAAATACTTTGGGCATTATGCAATTATCCTTCTTTGGCCGTACACAGTTGCATCATGCTCACATCTGTGACTGCCAGCGTTTACTGTTTGACTCTTGCCAATGGCAACTGAAGCTACTACAGTTTACAGATCAGTTAAAGATAATCTGATTCTTCTAACCAGCCCATTAGTTCTTCCAGCCTCCCTACAGGAAGACGTGACAAATCCATATTCTCAAACACCAGCGGATTTGAGAGCAGTTTCTTCTCCAGTGCAGGCAGAGCTCTTAACTCCCACTGCTAATCCCATATTATTAGCCTAGAGCTACTACTCACTTTCCTGCGTGACTTTATGTGCTTTTCTCTGCAGAGTATGCTGTCGTCAACTGTTAAATCCTAATACTATACTGACCTGATTGGTCAACATTGCCTCTGTATATACTGTATGCTATAGAGCTTTTTTTTTTTTTTTGGTTATTCAGTTTGGTTATTTATTCAGTTTTTTGAACTTCAGCAGTAAAACAGTGTAACGCATTACCACTAATCTACATGCGTTGCAGCAAAGAATCTTCACAGGCTCATTAGAATTGGGCACAGAACCCAAAGATGGCAATAAAAATACAATTATTTACAAGTTTCTTTCAGGTCATGAATTGAAACCTTCTACTTTGTGTCATATTTTTTTTTTATCTAATTTTATGAACCAGCTTTTAACGTATTGTATACTGTAGTTTATTCAGTACTACCTAAAATGTAGTATATTAATACATTTCGAATTTCATGGACAAGATGTTGAATTGGAATTGAAACTAGAATTACAGGAAAACTGCATTTAAAAAAAAACTTCAACATTTATACGACAGAGGGATCTCCTAAAGTTTTAAAGTCTCATTAAAGTCAGCATGAAGATGAACTTGGGATAGTCTTTTCATCCCTATAGGGAAGTACTGTATATCAGTGTAGTGAAGTTATTTTGATTAAATATTATTCTTATTAAAATGTGCAAGGGAAATCATTTGTAATAAATTTACCCAATATGTCAAAAATAAGTCATTAACAAATGCATGTTTATTCACTGATATGTCGAATATGTGAAGACATTATCTTCTCAAACGATCTGAGAAATTTCTTTAAACCAAGTTCAATCAAACCAGCCAAACTTATGATTATATTAAAATGGATAGTCACATTAAAATATATATACTGCCCTAAACTCTAAACTTGCAGAATGATTGAAATGCAGAATAAAATAAATTAATTATTAAAACACTCATTAAATATGTTCTTTTGCTACCTCAATTGAAATGCATGAATTTAATTGGAATTTGAAAAAAATTACTCTATTTCTGAAGTATGCACAACAGCATTATGACTACTGTATATATGTTATGCTTGAGACAAAGTGATGGTGCCCCTCAAGTTATTTAAATTAAATTTGAACTGATAGCTTGACTGAATCATGATTGATTTTTCAAACTGTTTTCTTTGAATCTGATTACTAAGCCAGAACAGATCATAGTTTAAGAGAATTGATTTCAGTCTTAGTTTTGACTAACTGTATAGAATTACTGTGTTCCCTTTGTTAGGCAGAATGGTGTATGTAATACAAGATCTCCCCAATTTTATGTACTTTTGTTTGCAAGTGAATGGCAAACTAAATTTAATCTAGGCTAGACAGCTAACTGTGAAATCGCAATAATTGTATTTCTGCTGATATGTATGGCAGGCAGTTTAGACTTATCTGGCATTTCAGTTGAACTGCATTGTTTTGTGTTCAGTATTTAACCAAGTGTGTAACTGAAGACAACCTCATCATCAGTACTGCAGTGAGCGATCGCTTCTCTGATGTGTTTATACAAACCACATGCTGCTATATTAGATGTAGAGTTTAGAGTCTGGAAGCGGTGGCTGAGAGACAGTATCACCGCATGAATGTAAAAAAATCTTAAAAAAAATGAAAACCCAGCAACTTTTCACAGGACCTGACAGTGAGAGCCAGAAGGTCACTAATTATGTTTGTTTTAAATAATTTTAAGCACATTATTTCATTCTCACATTCAGAACCACAACCAAGGATCTACATTGAGGTGCCTTTGCCATGTTTCTACCTCTAAAAAACCAAATGTGGGGCGCTGGTCAATAGAACAAAAAAATCCCATGCTAAAAGTAGTGATGTGTTTTTTTAAAGTTAAACTTCTTTTAACTTGAGGACTGCATTTTTAGAACGCTGTGTCATAAAAGATGCTACAAAAAACAGTGGTCAATGGTCAAATGTGTCTGTCTAGCACAGTGGTTTTCAACTGGTTTGCAGATCGTATGCGATATTAAGCCAGAGCTCAGGATTTATGTGCTCACACTGTACAGTCCGACTGTCGAGCGTGACTTGACTGGCTGCACCGATAGATATGATATGGTGTACTATCCCAGATAGCAAAAGACACTCGGGCAGTACCTCTTTGATTCTCACCTGCCGGAGACTTACCAGTCGGGTAATATATAGAGCATAGAGAGATCAAATGCATCAGTTATCAATATCAAGAGTATTTAGAATTTCCAATTGTTGTATTAAATTGTTATTATTATTATTATTATTATTATTATTATTATTATTATTATTATTATTATTATTATTATTATTATTATTATTATTATTATTATTGTTATTATTATTATGCTCGGCCAACATCAGTCACAAGCTGCCTGCAGAACTTAAAGTTCTTCCTCTTTTCATTTTGTTTCTTGCTGCATTAAAGATGAAATGGTTCAACTTCTGCCCTCATGCAGGCGCAGTGAGGGGATTAGGGCAATCAGTTCGTAGCTCTGCTTCAGCTGTGCAATACCCTCAATAGGGGCGACCAGAACACATGAAAATGCCAAACTGTCCTCCAAAAATATACGACTCTATAGGTCGTTTTTCAAGCACCTTATTATGACCTATATTTACATTTTAAAGTCATGCGCCCTCTAGTTGACATAAAAATAAATGTCATACATAATGAAATTATGTATGACTGTCGTTACCAATTAAAATGCATGTTCATTTAAATGCAATGTGTGGACTCTTTATCACCATTTGTCATATTTCCATTTAGCAAAAATATTTTACAACTACACCCACCCCATCCCTAAACCTACCCAGTGATTTATAGTGCATACACACTTTATGAGCACGTGTTCCCTGGGATCAAACTCACGATAATGCGAGTGTGCAATGTTGTGGAATGATTATGCCAAAATTAGTTTTGGCGTGTATATGTTATGCAGTTTTTAGTGTGCATATTATATGAAAACTGCGTACCGTATACATTCCACAACATTGCACACTCGTACTATACTCGTACACATATGTGCATTTTCATGTGATCATGTTGGAATTTCTGACACGCCAGAAATTTGTCTGAGTGTCCGACTGCTGATTGCATGACAAACAAAGCTGAAAATTTATCCAAAAAAGAGTCGCACGAGTCAGAATTTGCCTCGAAATCCACCGAACATCGTCCAATTATTCCCAGCTTAAAAGAACATTCCAATGTTTTTAGAAATAGAGCTTATTCAACTTCTTTCCATACATTTAGGGCCCTTTCACTCTTGCCTTGTTTGGTCTGGATTTTCAGACTTTTCAGTTTGATCCGAATCAAAATTACAGGTTTTTACTTGGGACTATATTATGGCGAAGCACTGCTACTTGGGCGCAGAGATATCACGGCTCTCATCCTCACGTCCTCTGGCTGTTGAGCGATCGCAATGTGTTGTGTGATATCTCTGCGCACAAGTAGCAGTGCTTCGCCATAATATAGTAAATCAACATAGGATTCCATTCATTATGCTAAGCTAAGCTAGTGGCGACCCTGCCAAACTAAAACAATGCATGCACTGAGACAAAAATGCATTTGCCCACATATCTAAATGTTGGAAATAAGTTGAATAAGCCGTACTTTTCTAAAAACAGTGGAGTGTTCCTGTAACTCTAATTAAAAATAGTATGAGGTGAGGCTATTTAACAGTTCCAAAATAGTTTTTGTTAATAAAATACAGTTAGCAAGTTAGTATGAGCTACCACATTTATCAAAAATACAGAAAATGACACAAAGTGAAAAATTAAGTGTGTAGTGGGTTCCTGAGGGTAAAAAGGAGAACGGACAAGAGGAAGTGTGTTCAAGCCTGAGTAGGCCTATATTTATTTACAAGTGAGCAAATGCAAGGAGAGCAGACCAGTGAATGCTTGACTGGAATCCTCAGGTCTGTGTCTCCATAAAGTGGTGCTTCATAGGTGCTTCCAACGAGTGTCTTTGTGGCCTGGGTGAGCAAGGGTGAAAGTCTGTTGAGCAGAAAGTGCTCAACCAGTGTGAATCTGCCGGCAGCGATTCTGTAAAACACCAACTAGCTTTAGTTGACAAAAGAGTCTCCACTTCTTCTGTCTCGACTAGCGTTTATATCGTAGGCTGAATCCGAAATTGCACCCTATACAATATTTTTAAGGGCACAGCCATTTGTATGGTGTCTGAAACCATAGTGGACGTTATTGAGTGCACTCATTCAATCCCACATTGCACCGCATAACAAGTGTACAGCCAATTTTCACAAAATGTCTGTCCAAATTCACTCACCAGTTTTCATTCAAGTAAACTGCATTAGTAAAATAACGTAAGGAATAGTGAATGAGGGTTTAGAGGGTGATTTGGATTCAGTCCTAGTCTAGAAAAATAGATGCCATCAGCTGGGCTTGGTGATTGCTCCTCAGCTGTTATGTGTGTGTTGCCAGGGGCGATGCTTGATTAACTGCTGGCAACTTGCCACAAGTGATATTTTGGGTTAAGGTTATGGAAAGTACTGTTACCATGGTAAATATACAATACTAACATGAACTGTTAAACATACATTTTGGAAACTGATCCTGATTGATAGAATGAACATCATACCTCCATGCAAACATACAGCTAACACACACAGCATACCAGGTTACATAATTTTTTTATGACTTACCAGTTGACAACATAACTGACATTTTGTTTGCACTTTATAGTGAAGTGACATGCAGCACATCCCAGCAAAGTATAACGTCTGACAGGACAGGAAAGTTAGTTTTCTAAGGCGAGAGACTTTTTATTCCGTAACTATTTTCTAAAATAAAGTTTGAATAATGACTGACACTGCCTGCTTTCACAACAGCTGTGTCCCAATTCAGAGTCTGCATCCTTCCAAGAATGCAGACTTAAAAGGCCACGCCTTTATAGGCCGATAAGCTCAGACCAAATGTTGTTAAGTGGGACAGTCTAGCCTACAGAGGATTTCTCTTTCCGACTAAAACTGTGACAGCTGCTGTTGAAGAGGGGCAGTAATGTTTAAACTTCTAGACTATTTTGAAAGTTATATTAAACTGTTATATTAAATTCGGATCTACAGATTATAGCTTATATATAAACTGCTTATGAACGGCTTTATTGTTTTTTTTTTTTGTTTTTTTTTACATACATTTTTACATACTGTTATATCCTCCATTGCCCGGGAAATGAAGGATGCATTTCGAGGCTGCATTTGAAAGACCCTTCAAAATTGGGATTGCTTTTGTCTAATCACTGTGATGCAATCGGCCTTCGAATGCGGCCTTCGGATGATGCAGCCTCTGAATTGAGACACAGCTAACATCTCATCTGACTGCAGATTTTAAATAAGGACAACACACTTACTTTACTTAAACTGCAGCTGCGTCCCAATTCAGAGGCTACAACGCTTTAAACGCTACATTCGAAGGCTCCTTTAAATGCATCCTTCATGTAGCGGGCAATGAAGGATACAATGGATGGATCCTTTGCGTCCTACCCCAAAATGCATTGCGGTGATGGCAGAATTTGTTTGAGAGAAATTGCGGGATTACACATTTAAATGTAAGTAATGGGTTTCAACTATATAAAGCTGTTTAAATGTTGACTTTTTATATTTTATGCTCTTTATTATGTACATAAATGCACCAAGGTGAACATATTTAGACAAGTTTTGAACCCTGCTTTGTTTTTAGGAAGTTAAAATATTAAAAAAATAATGGCTCTCGTCAAGGGTAGCTTTTAGAGCTGCTATGAGACAAGAACAGTCCACCGAAAATGTTCCAATTTAACAATCGATCCGACCTTCGCAGCCTTCAAAGGCACGGCTTTTGAAGTCTGATTCCTTCGAAGGATGCAGCCTCTAAATTGGGATGGTATCTGACAGAAGTCAACAGCATTCATGTACTTAAAGTCTTGTATTTAAGTCTTGTATCAAAAACATTTTTTTTAACTGTTTCTATTACTACACTCTATGTATTCAAACAACTACAACTAGTGTAGTTGTAATGGAATAATGCGTTTATTGTGAACAGTCTCTAAAATTGATATTTTTGAAGCTATGGGAGAACATGCCTGATACATATGCTGATGTAAAAATAAATGTCATCCTCCTCCAAAACATTCTTATCAAATTATTCACATAGGTACGACTGGCTGATTCTAGGCTTTTCTACTGCTGAACCGGACAAGAATGAAGTGATGTATTGTTCCTACAGCGTGACAAAGACCTGAAATCACGCTGATCTCTGACACAGCAGGTTTTTGATGGCTCTGTAAAAACGGAACATCATTGCTTTCGGCAAGGTGACGGATGTACTCATCTGCCATAATTCACATTTAATATCTTAATCCCAGAGGTCCATGGAGGCACGTGCTGTGTGTCCTTGCTGTGTATCCTTTCCTCTTCACTCACCATTAAGCACCGCGGCTATGCTCTGTTTCCCAACAGGATAAAACATGAATGAAACAAATACCACAAACAAGGGTAAACCTTTTGAAAAAAAGAAGACTATAATATTAGCACTAAATTACAAACTACATACTATTTTGTTCAAAAAAATATCAAAAGCAACATTTCCCAACACTTTCTGAATTTAACATGAAATGTCTAATGCTTAGTTTCATTTTGTGTTGCAAAAAATGAAAAAGAAAAGCATGCACTTTTGGAATTTGTAATTGTTAACACTTAATTGTTAAAACTACTTTAGACTTTCTACCAACTATAGGTAAGTAACTGTGCAACTACATGTCAACTCATAGAGTATTGTATTAGACTGTGCTTTTAATATCTGATAACTCTTTATTTTGATGCTCCCCTAACAGACATTCTACCGACTGAGTAACTTTGTAAGTACATGTTAACTCATTCTACTAACCCTAACCCTATCAAATAAGAGTCTACTAATAATCTAATGAGAGTTAGTTGACACATGGTTGCAAATTAATGAAAGTTGACATTTACAGTAGTCGCAAAGTTACTTAGAGTTAGCAGAATGTCTAAAGTGGACTATCAAAGTAAAGTGTAACCTTGGAAGGGTGAGTCAGTGATGACAGATTTTTTTTTTTTTTTTTTTTTTTTTTTTTTTGTTAAACTGTTCCTTTAATTATGATTTTTTTTCTATGTTTGTGTGGAATGCTGCATTTCCATTATCTGCATGCGGTCTTGGGCATCTTGCCAGACAAAGATGCTGCTTACCATACTGCTGAGAGAGGTCAGACAACTGTGGGGTTGAAAAAGACTGGTGAATGTTCATCATAAAATAGCTTGATGTACTATAATAGTTTACGTACTCTACAGAAACCAAATATCTCCAGCCCCAAAAATGTTCTTGTGGTGGAGTGAAAGTTTTGAGTTCATGCATTTTTATAGTAAACTCTACATTTATATATTTTTACAGAGAGAAACATTTTTGTATCCTCAAAGGTTGATACAATGTTATTAGTTGTTATCTTTAAAAAAAAAAAAAAAAACTGTTTCTACTTTTGTGCACTGACAAAATTTCATGGATGTTAAATGTTCTTCATG
The DNA here is from genome assembly GCF_024679245.1 of Pseudorasbora parva. Lineage (NCBI taxonomy): Eukaryota > Metazoa > Chordata > Actinopteri > Cypriniformes > Gobionidae > Pseudorasbora > Pseudorasbora parva. The sequence continues at coordinate 29,159,652 of NC_090188.1, read as the reverse complement.
GAACAATTAATGCCATTAAAGAACCTTTGTTTTTAATAGTTATAATAATAATAATAATAATAATAATAATAATAATAATAATAATAATGATAATGATAATGATAATGATAATAATAATAATAATAATAATAATAATAATAATGTTGATTGATGACTGATGCTTCCTCATTTCCTCAAATTGATGCTTCTTCATTTTCTTGCTCCTTTGTCTTTGCCTGTGACCCCGAAACCGATCAAAGTTAGTCATTTTCAAGAACATATCAATTCTTTAATTGCACCGCGAGGAGACTTCCAGGGAGAAAATAACCAAACTTCAACAACACAAGGGCAGAGCAGATCCCTTGAGCACAGCTGATGATGCTGTGAAATGATGTTTGAGTAATCAAGAATATCCCAATGTACAAATAATTTTTCCTTCGATTTCTCCGTCCTCATTTTCTTTCCTTGTATCCTTCCTCGCATCCTAAGGGGGTGGAGTTTAGACACAAGAAAAGGAAACGAGTATGCACAATTAAGAAATGAAAAGCACCCCTTACCTCTGACGATGACATCATTGGAATGCGCGCTTGTGAGAGGGTATAAATAGATGTGAAACAGGTGCGCCTTCAGGTTTCTTTGTCTTTGGAGACCACATTGTGCACTGTATGTGCTACCTCAGTGTTCTATCCCTGTGTCAGGAGTAAGAATAGTTATAGGCATCTTTAAAAAAAAAACACACACACACACAAAAAAACAAAGGATAATCATGTTGAGAGATTGTACCAAGAGATGCATGCTACCTTGCTCACAGCCCATCTCTAAGGAGGACCTTCATGATTTTCGTCTGAGGTGTATGAGGTGAGAGCAAGTTTTAGCCCTCGGGGGTGATGAGTGTGTATTTATAATGTATAGGACAAAAGATTGATTTTAGCCCGGCTCCATGTTGGCAATCTTCTTGAGGTAGGAGAGTCTTATGCAATAAAGAATCTAGTGGCTCAGATCTTGCGTTTGCCAAGGCAATGTGTATATTACGGTTCTGCTTTAATAATATATATTATTCTTCACCAGCAAGATTGCCTATTGTCCAAGTTCCAAGAACAGAAGAGCTGATGCACTATCCCGTATTCACACACTCGGCGAAAAGATCGAAAATGCTGGGTCTCTTCTTGATTACATCTCTTCATTAGTCCCATCCAGTGGAATCCCGAGGAAGCCCAAGCCAGTGCCCCTGAGAATCCTCCGCTGGGTTGCCCACCAGATTGTCAGTATATTCTATGCAATTCTATGGAATTGACACACACAACTCAGGATGCTCATTAATCCAGTATGGCATGGGACATCAGGAGGTTTGTGGATTGTGGATCATTAGTGGATGTATGGATTATGCCATTTTGAAAACTTCTTGCCATCTCACATCTGGCAAGCTCCTTCCTCTGTCAAATTGCCCTTGGTCACATCTTCATCCCAAGGTAACACCTGCATCCTGGTAATTTAGCGTTTTTCGAAATCATGTCATCTTGTTCCCCTCAAGGGATTGCCCACTGCTATGCAGACTGCAGAGCTCTTGTTTAACCACATCTTCAGATACTTTAAGATTCCTGAAGACATCGTGTTTGACAGGGGACCTAATTTCCAGATTGTAAAAAGCGTTCATGAAGCTCCAAAATCTGACCATAATCCTATCCTCTGGATACCACCCTTAGACCAACAGGTAGACGGAATTGAAGGTACAGGAAGTTGGCACTTTCTGCCATAACCCCCAGAACTCCTGGAGTCAGTATCTAGCTTGGGCCGAGTACGCACAAAACTCTCGTCGTCAACGAGCCATGGTTCTAACTCCTTTTGGTTCTAAGTCTGTGTTTCCTGACATATAACATGGAGGGAACTGAGCAAAAAGGAGATTCCCTTTCTCTCTTGTTCTTTTGATTGTGTGCAAACTGTTTGCAAGCTATACTTTTGTGATTATTTTTGTATATTGAAACAGTTCTAGTATGATAATTCTATATTCAGCCTTTTATCCAGAATAATTGAATTTGTCTGATTGATCTTTGGCTGCATTTAGTTCTGAGGAATTAAATTACAGATACTCATCTTATTTTGAGAAGTTAGATGCCTGTATTAATATACTACATCTTGACTTATTGTTCTCTGGCTACATTTAATTCTGAGAAATTAAATAGTGAAATAGCAATCTGAAGATGGACTTTGAGAATGCTCGCAGGTGATCTCTCCTCTGGGAGATCATTGTCACTTAAAAAGCCATCGCTTTGCACCAAGCCGTGCAGAACAACATCCACATTGGTGGGGAAGGTCATCAGGTCATGCTGGTGCTGCTCTGCACACTATGGCAGTGTTACAGGCATACCAGGCTGACCTGCTGAAAGATATGAAACCTCATTACATCCCTGTTCCATCCCCGCCTCCTACTGTGTTTCGAGGGGCAGTGGTTTCAAGCTAAATGTTGAATGTTCAGTGTCTTCCTGCTATCACCCAGAACACAGAACATTTAACATCCCCCCAACAAGACAAAGTATTAAAATTACATTAGTGTCCCTTTCATAGCTGTTGAAAACTACTGCCAACTATCTTTCCTTAGGTCTGAAAACGGAAAAAGGGGTTACAGAATACATTTTGCGCACCGCCCATTGGCTTTCAATGGCGTGGTCCACAAAACCATGAAACTAGAGCAGGTACATTTGCTTTCACAAGAGCTACAAACTCTTTTGGGCAAAGGGGCCATATAAAATGTTCCCCTCCCAGAGAGACAGTCAAGCTATTACAGTCTATACTTGGGCTGCACGATAATTCTTAAACTGATAATCACGATTATGTTGCTTTAAATTATAATCACAATTTTTCCATCAAAATGGTATTCATGGCCATTTTGCAGAAGCAGATATCGTTATCACGATTAAAATACAAATGATCGTGCAGCCATAGTCTGTACCTTCTGGTAAACAAAAAGGATGGGAAATTTCATCCGATTTCAGATCTCCGTGGTCTGAATGGTTTTCAAACAAAATACAAGTTCATGATGCTAACGATCAAAATGATGGAACTCTGGGAGTTCCTGTGGTTTGCTTTCGGGGGCAAAATATAGCCATATTAGGTCCTTCCGTTTGGCCAAGTCTTGTCACCCCGCACTTACCCGAAATGCATGAATGCAGAGCTTGCTCTGTTGCGACTCTCGGGCATCTGCTCTAAAATTACATTGACTGGCTGATTTTGGCCAGGTCTCAAGAGCTTGCGTTTCTACATCAGGATGTTGTCCTGGTTCATCTTTTATCTCTGGGGTTGAGAATCAACACCAAGAAAAACGGCTCGGGTTATGTATATAACCCTTGTTCCCTGAGAGGGAACGAGCACTGCGTCGAAACGCTTTGGGGATGCTCCCTAAGCATCAGCGAATCTGAAGCCTGAATAAACACTAGTCCAATCCGATTGGTCGTGTGTGATGACGTCATTGTGACGGCGTACCCGGAAGTATAAAAGGGGGGCCGGCGCATAATGGCGGCAGTTTTTTGCTCTGAAGCATGCGCTCCAGGCGTGCCGAGGTGTGGCGGTACGACGCAGTGCTCGTTCCCTCTCAGGGAACAAGGGTTATATACATAACCCGAGCCGTTCCCTTATCGAGGGAACTTCCCACTGCGTCGAAACGCTTTGGGGAACGAGTACCCACTAGGCCACACCGAGGGTAGCGCCTGTCCTAGTGTGAAGCCGGAGACCGGGCACAACTAGGGTTGGAGCACCCTCGCGCCAGGCGTCGCAGGGAGATCCAGGCTATAGAACCTGATAAAAGTGTGTGGAGTAGCCCACCCCGCCGCCTCGCAGATATCCTGCAAGGGGACCCCAGAAAGGAGGGCCACCGAAGAGGCCATGCCTCTGGTGGAATGTGCCCTCACGGCTACAGGTGAAGGCAAACTGCGCACCTGATAAGCCATGGTTATTGCCTGGACAATCCAGTTACTGATTGTCTGGGTAGACGCAGGCAACCCCTTCTTGGGTGAGCCAAAACACACCAACAATTGTTGAGATCTCCTCCACTGTGCGGACTTCCCTCTTCCGCCGTCACGTGAGGCGGAGGATGAAATGCCTGCAGAACCAAAGACCTGACCACCCTGGATGGGACCTTAGGCACATAGCCCGGCCTAGGGTGTAAGATGGCCTTCACTCCACCCGGGGCAAACTCCAGGCAAGTCGGCGTTACTGCCAAGGCCTGGAGATCCCCCATTCTCCTTAGAGAGGAGATGGCGAGTAGAAAAGCCACCTTAAGGGTCAGATTTTTCGGTTCTGCTGACTCCAGTGGCTCGAAGGGGGCCTCAGCCAACCCCTCGAGAACCACTGCCAGGTCCCAGGTTGGAACTCTGGACTGAGCCACAGGCCTCATCCTCCGAGCCCCACGGAGGAACTGTACAACCAACTGGTGCCTACCCAGAGGCCCATCACCCAGAGGAGTGTGGAAAGCCGCAATGGCAGCCACGTACACCTTGAGTGTGGACGGGGTTAGGCCCGCAGAGAAGCGATCTTGGAGGAACTCCAGCACTGAAGCCACTGGGCAGTTAACTGGGTCCACCTCACGCCCCCTACACCAAGTGGAAAACACATTCCACTTGAGGCTGTACAGTCTCCTTGTGGACGGAGCCCTGGAACTGAGTAAGGTCTCTACCACGTCTGCCGACAGGCCAGCCTCTAGGTACCTGGCCCCCTCAGGGGCCATACCCAAAGGTTCCAAATCTCCGGCCGGGGATGGAATATCGTCCCCGCCGCCTGAGACAGGAGATCCCTCCTCAGAGGAATCTGCCATGGATGACCTGCCAGCAGGGCTATGATATCTGAGAACCAAACTCGCGTCGGCCAACGGGGTGCTACCAGAAGTAGACTGACCCCCTGCCGACGGACCCTCTCCAGGACTCCCGGGAGCAGAGCAATCGGGGGAAATGCGTACAGACGCAGCCTCGGCCACGTCTGCACCATGGCATCCAACCCCAACGGGGCTGGATGCGTGAGGGAGAACCACAGTGGACAGTGGGACGTCTCTCGAGACGCAAACAGATCCACTTCCACTGGGCCGAACCTCTCGCATATGGCCTCCACCACTTCGGGGTGGAGCCGCCACTCCCCGGGCCTCAGCCCCTGCCTCGACAGGATGTCTGCTCCCTGATCTTGAACCCCCGGGACATACATTGCCCTGATGGACAACAGTTTCCCCTGGGACCACAGGAGGATTAGATGCGCCAATCTGCACAGAGGGCGCGATCTTACCCCTCCCTGGCGATTGAGGTACGCTACGACAGCCGTATTGTCTGTCCGCACCAGGACATGTTGGCCGCGGAGGTCCGGGAGAAAAGCTCCTGAGAGCTTTGTAGACCGCCATCATCTCCAGGCAATTTATGTGCCAGGAGGAATGACGGCCCTCCCATGGGCCCCTCGCAAAGCGGCCGTCCATGACCGCGCCCCAACCAGTGAGGGAGGCGTCTGTTGAAACGGATTTCCGGCAACAGGACGCTCCCAACACTGGCCCCTGGGACAGAAACCAAGGTTTCTTCCATATGACTAGGGAACGAAGGCATCTGCGCGTTACCCTGATCATACGAAAAGGATTCCCTCTGGGGGAAAACCCCTTGGTTTTCAACCACCACTGGAGGGGTCTCATGTGTAGCAGGCCGAACGGTATCATGTTGGACGCTGCTGCCATGTGCCCCAGCACTCTCTGAAAGTGCTTCACAGTGGTGTGCTTAACAGTGAGGCCGAAGGGAAGAACCCGATATTGGTACGCCTCGCCCCCGAAAGCGAACCTCAGGCCTCCTGTGGGCAGGAAGGATGGAGATATGAAATATGCGTCTTTAGATACATCGTGACGAACCAGTCCTCGGACTGGATCTGACTCACGATGGGATAATGAGCATCTTGAACCTGAATCTCCTCAGAGAACGGTTCAAGTACCTCCGATTTAATAATAGACGCACCCCTCCATCCTCTTTGGGAACCATGAGGTAGCGACCGTAAAGCCGGACTCCCTGTCTGGCGGAGGGATACACAATATAGCCTCCTTTACCCTCAGGGAGCACACTTCCTGTTCCCTACCTGCCACTGGGCTGGGCCCACCACTATTCAGGCCACACCGATGAACCCCGGTGGTGGAACGCTGAACTGCAGTCTCTACCCTTTGCCCAAGGTACACAGGGCCCCAGCAGATATATTCGGGAGCATAACCATGCGCCGAGATATTCTACTAGGGGAACCAGCCTCTCAAGGCTGGTCTCTGGTACCCACCAAACCTCCTGCCCGACCCCCTGAAGCGGCCACCCGGCAGGGCTTAGTCGGGGAGGATTTTCGGTGTGCGAACACGTTCGCTGCCCAGCCGAGGTCTCCCTAGAGGCGGCTAGAGTAGCATGTGTTCGCAGGAAGTCAATGTGGCCCGAGCGTCATAGACGGCGGATCGCAGCATCGACTTCCAGAAAACTCCACAGAGGAGGCGACCTCGATCGCTCCTCTGGAGAGGGGGCTGGCCAGCAGGCCACTGGGCTGGGCACACCACTATCCAGGCCACACCGATGAACCCCGGTGGTGGAACACTGAACTGCAGTCTGCACCCTTTGCCCATGGTACACAGGGCCCAACAGATATATTCAGGAGCATAATGACTATGCGCTGATATATTCTACTAGGGGAACCAGCCTCTCAAGGCTGGTCTCTGGTACCCACCGAGCCTCCTGCCCGACCCCCTGAAGCGGCCACCCGGCAGGGCTTAGTCGGGGAGGATTTTCGGTGTGCGAACGCGTTTGCTGCCCAGCTGCAGTCTTTCTAGAGGCGGCTAGAGCAGCATGCGTTCGCTGGAAGCCAATGTGGCCCGAGCGTCGTAGACGGCGGATCGCAGCATCGACTTCCAGAAGACTCCACAGAGGAGGCGATCTCGAACGCTCCCCGGGAGCAACACAATTTGGATGATAGGCTGAAATACCTAACTCCTCAAAGTCAGATAAATCCCATTTAATTGCACAGAATTAAATGCCACCAAAAACACCCAAATAGTGAACACAACTGGGATGATAGGCTGATAATCTAACTACTCAAAGTTAGATAAATCCCATTTAATTCCTCAGAAATAAATGCCACCATAATCACCCATCACGTGAACATGCTGAATGATAGGCTGAATAGACATATCTAACTCCTCAAAGTCAGATAATGTTTAATTTAAATTCCTCAGAATTAAATGCAGCCCTAATCACCAGACCATACTGTTTAAATATGTATTCAACTACTCGTCATCTACACGCTGCCTCAGCAACGCGAGATTCGAATCGTTCCCAACATATTTGGCTTTCATCCCTCGAGATGAAAGCCACAGGCGCGAGGCTGAAACACTCGAAAACGCACGTTTCTGTACGCTACGAGACATTTCTCAACGACCACAGCCAGCACCCTCAGGGGCTGACTGCAAGCCTCGCTAAACAGTATCACATGTACACATATAGCGTGTGTTCACTTCTGTTGCAGACCCTTAATGCACGCGCTGCCTCGGCAACGCGAGATCGAGCCTGCATTAAAAGGTGGCGGGCTCTCGTTTGCTTCACTCCGTCGACGCTGAGCACATCTAATTCCTCGGAATCAGATCGCTCAAGCATCTGGTTCTCCCTCCCGGGGAAGAGCCGCATCGCGGGCTTCCGCACGGGAACGGAGAACACCGGGTTACTACAGGCAGCCCCCTCGGGGACTGCCTGAGCACCTTATTTTATGAGTGAAGCAGTGTGTATGGTGTTTTAACGTCACCCGCCTCGATGCTGAGCACATCTAATTCCTCAGAATCAGACAGCTCAAGCATCGGACCCTCCAACCCGGGGGAAGATGCCGCCAAGCGGGCTTCCACACGGGGAGGAAGATCGTCGGAACTGTCAGGGGAGGATTGGGAAAGTGCCGCGGCAGTCCCGAAACCCTCTGACAAGTCCCGCTGTGAGCCCCATGATCTGCGACGCCGAGCCGCCTCAGCGACCGCGGGTCCAGAACCACGGGGCTCACGAGGCTGGCCGGTCTCATCGAACACGGCCAGCCGAGAGCGGAGCAGTCTGAGTGTCAGCAGCTCGCAGTGTTCACAGGCGGCTCCCTCGAGAGCCGCCCGAGCGTGCTGAACACCCAGACACTGCACACATAACAGGTGTGTATCCGATCCCGAGATGTAACGGGGACACGGATGCACACACTGCCTAAATGCACTCCTTCTCTCTTCCATACTTTTTAAATAAATCTTTCACACACACACTCGCAACTGGACAGACAACAGTAAATAGACAGACCAAACAGAGAGCGCTATGCTGAAGAGCAATAACTGCCGCCATTATGCGCCGGCCCCCCTTTTATACTTCCGGGTACGCCGTCACAATGACGTCATCACGCACGACCAATCGGATTGGACTAGTGTTTATTCAGGCTTCAGATTCGCTGATGCTTAGGGAGCATCCCCAAAGCGTTTCGACGCAGTGGGAAGTTCCCTCGATAAGGGAACATTATCTCCTCTACCCAGAGGACAATATCTTTAGGGAGTGTATGGGACTCAGACACCATGAGGGCATAGCCGTCTCCTGTAAATGTTGAGTTATTTTAACCCTCTGAACACAGCGCCGGCAGGTTAAACACCATGAACAATATCAGGCTAGGTCAGGTTTATTATTCCGTCACTTCCAAAGACTTCTAGGTCTTATGGCAGCTGCGTCCACGGCGATACCAATGGTCCTTTTGCACGACATCATTTCAGTTGTGGTTCAAGTGTACCCTTTCTATGTGGCTCAGACCCTGGTCCCTCACCTTGGGTCACACTCTAGGCCCGCTGCTAATGACAGATGCTTCCGTATGGGTAAATACTTTTCTCCAGCAGTAAAGGGGCTACCATGTCCTAGTGCAGGTGGAAAACACTACGATAGTTGCCTACATTATTGCCAATGTTGGTAGAGGATGTTGGAGTCTTTATGGTTCGAGGGATCTTTAGCTCCCGACACGGAGGTGGTGTATTAGAATATTTGGTGGACTGGGAGGGCTATGGCTCCACCTACACTCTGCCAACACGATCACAATCACCAGAGTACTAATTACCATCAGCTGTCACTCATTTCACCTGCACCTGTTATAAGGACTCTCCAAACATACAAACACGTCTTGGATTCCCCTTATGTTATCCTGGGTTCATGACATCAAAGCGTACCCTTTCTATGTGGCTCAGACCCTGGTTTCTCACCTTGGGTTCCACTCTAGGTGCGCTGCTAATGACAGATGCTTCTGTATGGGCAAATATAGCCCATACAGCCCACCTGCTTTTCTTCAGCAGTTAAGGGACTGTTAAGGTGGACAACACCACAGTAGTCGCCTACATTATTGCAAATGTTAAATGCATTTTGGGCAGTTTGGGCTCATCCCACCCGGGGGGGGGGGGGGGGTTGCATCCTCCAGGGCTTTAGCAAGTGGACCCGAGAAGTAACCTCAACTAACCCGAGGAGTTTCACAAGGTCACAGATAAAGTAGTATTCATGTCTGTCATACCGTAAGGCCACATATGTGAAAGATACAGTAGAAAAAAATCAATAAATAAAATAAAAAAGATAGGGTGGACAATAGCAGCAAAATTATAAGTGGTATAAGTTTAAAGGTGTCATGAACTGGCTTCTTTTTTATATTGCTGTCTGAGGCTACTAATGGCGTTTGTGTGATTTTTACATTCAAAAACATCATAACTAATATGTAATAGGCTATTTCCTACAATGGTTTTGAGGCTCTCTCCCGAACGCTGGGTTTTGATGGGTGTGCCGGACTGGAGACTTGGAAGTAAACGTCCACGGCTAGGATTGGATAAGATTTGCATATTTCAGCTCCTCTGTCAGTTCATTTCACATGAGGGTGGGATTAGTTTGAAAGCGAAAACCGGAATGATTATCTTGATAACAGGGCTCATAAACATCTGTATTAAACAAACACAATAATTTATTTCTCATCCATGTGCGATGGATTGGAATATTATTTTTGTATTACATGGCCCACCCGAACCCTATTTAACTTTTTCTACAGCATAATCATAGAAGAAGCATAACTGAGATTATGACAAAACCTTAACATGTGTAATACAGGGATGGGTTCAAATTAGGATTTGAATTAGGAACTAAAATATTTAGTCACTGTTTAAAACCAAGAGCATTAGTTCTGTACCAAATATTTTATAATCAAGTATCTGACTAAATCTTTATCTAATGAGAAGAACAAGAAACTATCATTGATATACACGGAATCAGTTGCCTGGGACAATGGTCAGTAATAGAGATTAGCAGTCATCATACAAAAATATTTGACTGCATGATCCATATGATATGCCATAATTATACCACAATTATATGCTGATTTATTCATGAAAATGATAATTCACAGCTTCCTAAAGTTTAACACGCACGAGCGTGCACGTGTACACACACACATACACACACACACACAAACACACACACACACACACACACACACACAACAAAAACCTGATGAAACTGCATTAAAAGAACAAGTGAGGCCTAATATAATGTCATCATAATGGGAAGCAGTTTGATTTCTGGTTTCAGTTTGAAAATTATGCTGAAAAGGAACCAAGAGTATTATTAAATAATTCATCATACACGTTTTCTGTTCACTGGGCTCATTACTGTTTGAGTGTCATATCTCACAACAACATAATTATATCTGTTCATGAGTTATTTCTCCCAGGACCCTGTGAGGGAAACTATGAAAACAAGTTCCATTAAGAAGGTGTTTAGTCAGCAAACATCACTGTCATCCTAGTTCAAAACCTCTCAAATACCATCCACAGAAATTAAACTCTTGAAACTCTTTCCTCTAAGTGCATCCATCCAGTATATACAAGTGCTGGTCATATAATTAGAATATCATCAAAAAGTTGATTAATTTCACTAATTCCATTAAAAAAAGAAAATTGTATATTATAATAAATCATTACACACAGATTGATATATTTCAAATGTTTATTTATTTTAATTTTGATTATTTATAACTGGCAATTAAGGAAAATTAAGTATCTCAGAAAATAAGAATTTTTGAAAAGGTTCAATATTGAAGACCCCTGGTGCCACACTCTAATCAGCTAATTAACTCAAAACACCTGCAAAGGGATTTAAATGGTCTCTCAGTCTAGTTCCGTAGGCTACACAATCATAAAGAAGACTGCTGACTTGACAAAAGACAACAATTGAAAACTTGCACAAAGAGGGCACGACACAAAAGGTAATTGCAAAAGAGGCTGGCTATTTACAGAGATTTGTGTCCAAGAACATTAATAGAGAAGCGAAGGGAAGAAAAAATATGTGGTAGAAAAAAGTGTATAAGCAATAGGGATAACCGCACCCTGGAGAGGATAAGTGAAACAAATCCCATTAAAAAATGTGGGGGATATTCTGGGAGAGAGTGTACTGCAGCTGGAGTCAGAGCTTCAAAAACCACTACGCACAGGCATATGCAAGACATGGGTTTCAGCTGTCACATTCCTTGTGTCAAGCCACTCTTGAGCAACAGACAGCATCAGAAGCATCGAGCTAAAGACAAAAATGATTGGACAGCTCCTCAGTGGCCCAAAGTTATGTTCACTGATGAAAGTTAATTTTGCATTTCCTTTGGAAATCAGGGTCCCAGAGTCTGGAGGAAGAGAGGAAAGCCACATAATTCACATTGCTTGAGGTCCAGTTTAAAGTTTCCACAGTCAGTGATGGTTTAGTGTCATGTCATCTGCTGGTGTTGGTCCACTATGTTTTCTGAGGTCCAAAGTCAACGCAGCCGTATACCAGGACGTTTTAGAGAACTTGCTTCCTGCTGCTGACCAACTTTATGGAGATGCAGATTTCATTTTCCAAAGCAACCATTACCATTACATGGTTTTAGGACCATGGTATCCTGTTCTTAATTGGCTAGCAAACTCACCTGACCGTAACCCCATAAAAAATCTATAGGGTATTGTGAAGAGGAAGATGCGATATGCTGCTCCAGTAATTCAGGCAAAAGGAGCCCAAACTAAGTATTGAGTGCTGTACATGCTCATACTTTTCATATTCATACTTTTCAGTTGGCCAAGATTTCTAAAAATCTTTTCTTTGTATCGGTCTTAAGTAATATTCAAATTTTCTGAGATACTGAATTTAGGATTTTCCTTAGTTCAGTTATAATCATCAAAATTAAAAGAAATAAACATTTGAAATATATCAGTCTGTATGTAATGAATGAATATAATATACACGTTTCACTTTTTTAATGGAATTAGTGAAATAAATCAATGTTTCAACGATATTCTAATTATATGACCAGCACCATATATACAATGTAAAAAAAAAAATCTAAATGTTTCAGTTGACCAAATTGAATATCTGTGAATTAAATTCCATCAATTCACAGAAATTTAATTTGGCCAACTGAAAAATTTAGATGTGATCAGTCACTAAAAAAAATGTGATTGGTAATTTAAACAGTAAAATGCATGCCTGGTGTTATAAATGGTGGATATAAAAAGTACCAAGATATCATATATACACACACACAAGACGTGAGATAGCACCATTTTACGTGGACAGTTTAGTGGTCATACAGTGATACGTGTATAAGTACCCCCAGAAACACTGATGTGCACTGGCATTGTATTCAGATCAAATTATTTTGACTTATATTCACTGCCATTCATAACGTTATACTTCATTCTTGACATCATAATGCAAACCTAATTTATGCAAAGGTTTGCGGAAAGGACAGCACGTTCTTTTCCATTCTGTCATCACCACTGGAAAGACACATGTCAGGCACTGCTTGATAAATATTTCACAACTTCTTTACCCAAAGGGTTTCTCTGAGTCTCTCTGTGACAGCTAAGAAGCTCAGATGAGCTGCATTGATGTAATGTTTTCACATTTTTTCTTTAACCAGCCCTTTCAATGCTTTTTTTCACTAAACCACATTGTAACTAAACTAGCACAGAAATTATGTTTTTTGTGTAAAATGTGCAGGGTTTTTTTTTTTTTTTTTTTTTTTTTTTACAGTAAAATGCATGCCTGGTGTTATAAATGGTGGAGATAAAAAGTACCAAGAAATCATTATTGCAGCTAAAAATAAACTACCAGAAATACACCTTTAATACTAAGCCTTTCTTCTTTGGGAAAACTTAAAATATTGATGACTCATCTTGCAGTCAAGTGTCTAAATCATTGTCCACTCAAATGCTTTAATATCCCCTAATATGTATACCACCTGTCTCTGAGAGCCCAATCTCACAAAAATGCATATAAATAGTATGAGTGTGCAATCTTGTGGAATGTATATGCCAACATGAGTTTTGCCTTGCACATGGTACATGGTTTTTCACATGCATATTTATCTCTCCTCCATTGTGTCATCCTCTCTTCCTTCACCCACACAATTCTCCTCTATGGATGTTAACACCACAACAGACACTTTATGTTCTACTTTAACTTTGTGTCTAGATAGTATCTGCCCTCTATCTTCTAGGCCAGCTCGCTCTACTCCCTCTAACCCTTGGTTAACTGATGTTCTTCGGGAACACCGGACCAAACTTAGAGCAGCAGAGAGAAAATGCCGCAAATCAAGTGACCCATCTGCCTTCAGTAAGTATCAATCTCTGCTCTCTTCCTTCTCAAATGATGTCCATGCAGATAAATCCTCATATTTCCACAACAAAATCAACAGCACCTCAGACAGACGCACACTTTTCAGAACTTTCTACTCTCTCCTCTGTCCCCCTCCACCACCTCTCTATCTGCAGACGATCTTGCCCATTTTTCACAGATAAAACCACAATCATCAGCAATCAGTTCCCACCTCCACACACACATGATTTTAAATCAGCCACATCCACAGCCAAACATATTTTCTCCTCCTTCTCTACACTCACTGAGGCTGAAGTATCTAAACTTCTCCTCTCCAGCCACCCCACTACATGCCCTCTAGATCCCATCCCCTCACATCTCCTACAAGACATCTCCCCTACACTCTCACCAGCTCTCACACACATCATCAACACATTGGCATCATATCTGCACCGGCATCTTCCCTACCACATTCAAGTAGGCTCGGTAACCCCACTGCTTAAAAAAACCCACATTAGACACATCACTTGTAGAGAACTACAGACCTGTTTCTCTCCTACCATTCATTGGGAAAACACTTGAACGAGTTGTTTTCAACCAGGTCTCATCTTTCCTCTCACAGACTAATCAACTGGACGTAAACCAATCAGGTTTCAAAAAGGGCCACTCAGCTGAGACTGCATTATTGTCAGTTACTGAAGCCCTGCAGATAGCAAAAGCTGCTTCCAAATCATCAGTCCTCATCCTCGTTGATGTATCTGCTGCCTTTGACACTGTGAAGCATCATATTCTTCTGTCCACCCTCTCAGGGCATCACAGGGACTCCACTCCACTGGTTTGAGTCCTATCTCACAGGTAGGTCTTTCAAGGTTGCCTTGAGAGGAGAGGCATCCAAAGGACATCAACTGACCACGGGGGTTCCTCAGGGCTCAGTGCTTGGACCTCTCCTCTTCTCCATTTACATTACATCACTGGGACCCATCATTCAGGCACATGGCCTCTCATATCATTGTTATGCTGATGACACACAGCTCTACCTCTCATTTCAACCAGATGATCCGACAGTACTTGCACGAATCTCAAGCTTTCTGGCAAATATCTCGGCATGGATGAAAAAACATCACCTGCAGCTCAATTTAGCAAAGACTGCTAAATTGCAGTCTGCAATTTGCAATAACTCTTCCCTGCTAATCTGACCCTACAACAAGACTTAACCATCCAGCTAGGTTCAGCTTGGAGTAATCTTTGATGACCAGTTGTCCTTCAAAGACCACATTTCAAAGACAGCTCGGTCATGCAGGTTTGCGTTGCACAACATCAGGAAAATCAGACCGGTCCTTACAGAGCATGCAACACAGCTTCTTGTCCAAGCCCTGGTAATTTCTAGACTTGACTATTGCAATGCGCTTCTGGCTGGATTTCCATCATGTGCAATCAAACTGTTGCAAATGATCCAGAACGCTGCGGCACGTCTTGTCTTCAATGAGCCCACAATGGCTCATGTCACACCTCTTTTCATCTCTCTGCATTGGCTACCACTCGTTGCCCACATCAAATTCAGAGCGCTGACTCTAGTTTATGGATCCACCACAAGCTCAGCACCGGCATACTTCGACTCACTCCTACGAGTCTACATATACCTGACTTCGAAATTTTAGCTAAAATGTGTTCTGTTTAGGCCTCTTTTTTTAGTGACATATACTCTCAGATACTTTTATTTTTTATTTTATTTTACCATACACTGCATGATATCCGGCTGTCCCAGACTAAAGATTGCCCTCATGAAACAATCGTAGCTCCTAATCATTGGTCCTATGTCGCACAGAGAGAGAGTTTCAAAGATGGCCGTTGTCATGGTCTTGAGCCCAAAGATAGCTTACGTCAGAAATTCAGCATGATCACCACACAATGTGTTTGCTGCTGCAACCTACTGCTGTCTACTGACCAGCCAATAAAATAACACATGAAATCAATGCGACATGGCGCAAAAAAAAAAAAAAACTCCTTACTTCCAGCTCTTTTCCCTACCTCTTTTGTCACGTTTAAGCACACATAAAAACTCCACTAGTCAAAGTGTGATTCATCATAGTCTTTTTGTTTACCACTAGTGCACGCTGATGACCTTTTATTCTTTTATAGAAACTAGCATAAATAGGTGTCATCATCGTACAGTCTACATACAACGTAAATTTAATAGATCCATGTTGCACAGTGTGATTTGTAATGATCTTACAGGATTGTGCTAAAATAATACAGTGTATCCCTTTAAAGTAGCAATATATACCTTATATAGATACTACCATGAACCTTTTAAGGGTAAAAAGGTACAAAGATGTCCTTTGGGATAGTTCACCCAAAAATGAAAATTATTTAATTAATTACTTAATTAGTAATTATATATAAGTTGCACCTGTGGTAATGACAAATCTTCCACCAAAACTCCACAGTTTCAACAATCAAAGGTGCCCTAGAATGAAAAATTGAATTAGGCCGTGTGTCCACCAAAGCGTTTTTTCTAGAATGCCTGGAGGGCAACGAGGCGCTGAGCGAGTATTTCACGCTCAAGCGCTGAGTGCTCAGCCTTTTTAAGTGGTCGCAGAGAGTTGAAGAATGTTCAACTTCACTCAGCCGTCCAATCACAGTGGAGGAGGGGCGGGACAAATACAACACAGACCAACTGCCACATTCTGCGTGTCGTCATCAGATGAAAACAAGCAATAATAACAGAACAAAATTATTTAAAACAAAATCCAGAGCAAATGCTTTACATTGGATCTGCAGTTTTATATAGAATCAATACAGAAACAAACTACCTGTGAAATTAGTAAGATTTCCGCAGATTTTCCGTATCATAACAAGCAAAGAGTCTCAACTGAAGAAAAAAAAGAGCCGTTTTCAGCAGAGCGCCTAAAGTTTTCTGCTGGCTAAAAACGCTTTGGTGGACACACGGCCTTAACCTTGCCATGGAAATAATAAGAGTTCAGTACATGGACATCACATGCTGTGAGTCTCAAACATCATTGCCTCCTACTTCTTATGTAAATCTCGTGAATCCAAAACTCCACCGGAAAAAAAAATGCTTCTTAACATAACGCCAGCCGTGACGCAAGCGTTGGGGATCATTTATATGCACGCCCCCAACATTTGCATCCAAACATGTTCATTTTCAGGTGGAAATGGAGCGAATCTTCAGGTAAACAAGCTGCTCGCATATGGACACACTTCATGTTCCAGGCTGTTCAGGAGACCTGAGGACTTTACATATCCTTCCCACAGATAAAAAATGTCAACAGTCATGGTTGATGTTTATAATCCGATACCACAACAATATAATTCAAGATCGTTTGTTTGTTCGGCCTGTAAGAAGTGAAATGGGAAGGTTTAAATAAAGTTAGATTGTACGCGAGATATCGCGAGAGGGAGAAAAGGTGTAAGAGGGGAAGTGTGGGAGAGATGAGAGAAGCAACGCACGAGGTAATCGGGTGGTTACTACGATGTAGAGGCACAGCAGAAAGATTGTTAAAATAAACAGTTCTGAGCACAGAAGTCTTGGTCTGACTCCTCTATCCAGTGGGCACGACAGATACAGAAATAGCCAAGAACCCATGCATAAATACTCGGTAAGCACGGATTCATTGAGACAGACAAATACGAGTATTACACTGGTGGCAGCGCTGGTTGGCTATTATCTTGTTTTCTGTATGGACATCGCTGTTGGACTCTGAACAACGTAATATAACCACATCAACCTGCAGGCACGTTTATATTGTCCATGATAGTATTTTTTGTGCTATATTTTTGCAAGTTTGGATTACGTGCAAATTTTTGTTTTGTTTTTTTGCTGTTTGTTTTTACCTCTCGCCGTTGCTCGCTCACGAAATGGCGGATGATGAGAATATCGTGGAGCTGCCACAACCACATAACGCTATGGCTGGTACAAATTCGCATGTGCCCTTCAGAATTGATCTTCCTGCTCCCTTTTCGGGCGATAACGCTGAACCATTCGGCTCGTGGATACAGAGATTTGAAGTTGCACTTAATGTTTCTGCCATACCACCAGATAAAGCTAAACTTCTCCCTGCCAAGCTCACGGGACCTGCATTTGCATATTGGCAGTCTCTCTCCCCTGCTCAAATTGAAGCGGACTCAAATTGATGAGTCCAAAAAGAGATCAAATTGATGATCTGACTAAGGCCAGTTTAGGTGCTGTTTTTGGACGTGCAACATTTTTAGCCACATTCCAAACGCATTTGAATGCTCGCCCCCGTAAACCTCAAGAGCCTCTCGAAGTTTATGCAGCTGAGCTCACCAACTTAGTGACGGATGCTTTTTCTCAGTATGACGTCACTGCTCGGAATTGTGAGATTTTTGTAGATTTGTTACTGGTTTAGATCCTGCACTGCAATTGAAAATACATGAGCATGGAGCAGTGACTTTGGACAATGCTTTAAAAATAGCCAGTCAATGTGAACGTGCACAGTTGGCCATCAGCATAGCCAATCCAACAGCTATCATGCCAGTGACTGTGCATCAGCAACCCTCATCTGCCACAGCGACACCAGCGGCCGTCGCAGATCTGGCGTCGGCTATTGCTGACCTTCGGATGGACCTGCATACTTTACGCCAGTCCCACCAACGACGGACTGACGAGCGTCTGGATTTACTCTCACAACAGATCACCAACCTACAACACAAGGTGACAGAAACTACACACGCCTGTGCAGCTGGTGACTACAATATGATGCCACGGATTCACCAGCCTGAGTGGGACAGCCATCACCATTATTGTCAGGACTGCCGCCGCCCAGCACAGCACCTACAGAGAGAACGACAGCAACAACCCTATGATGACTACAGCTCCTCGCAACGCCGCCACTCTACTCATGATCACGCTGCATCTTACGAAGACCCCCGTCATCGGAGACATCACAGCTATTCCCCCACACCACTGTGTGGTGAGTCACATACCCACAGACAAGGCTACACAGACCCTGGAGCAGACCGCTCCCCTTCAAGACAGCGTCGACCCCATTTTGTCCATGATGACAGACCTTTACGCCACTCGCTCGCCCTCCCCAAACTCACAGTACAGACATTTTAATTATCGCACCCACAGCTCACCATCACCACCCCCACACTACAAACAACCACCACGTTCTCACACATCCCCTACCCGTCATGTACATTTCTCTCCAGTCAAAAGAGATACAGCCCCTCCTTCGCCACATCAGGGAAACGAGTAGAAGCTGTCATTGGGGACCAAATCTCAGCTGCAGCACACTCAGTGGTCCACTCTGATGATATTCACTATACATCCACCCCACCTACA
The DNA here is from genome assembly GCF_024679245.1 of Pseudorasbora parva. NCBI lineage: Eukaryota > Metazoa > Chordata > Actinopteri > Cypriniformes > Gobionidae > Pseudorasbora > Pseudorasbora parva. Next base: position 29,140,722 of record NC_090188.1, on the reverse strand, counting down.
CCATTCATTCAAGTTACACTGGCTGGCACCGAAATCTACACTCTAGTCGACACCGGTTCGGGTTTATCCCTCATTACCGACGACTGTCGTAGATCGATCCCAGCCTTGGCATCTCAACCTATTAGTAAGTCGTTCGTGTTGGCCTCCTCAGTCACAGGACAACCATTAGACATACTTGGCTCTGTAACAGCCCCTGTGCATATTGGGGACGCCACATTTTCTCACATTTTTCATGTAACACCGAACAGCAACCCATCCAGTGCTTATCGGATGGGATTTCATGGTCAAACACGCAGTTACGGTTGACATACCACACAAACAGCTACGATTGAATGACACTACAGTATTTCTCTCACTGCCACAGTCATTCATTCCAGTACAAAGTGCAGCGATCACTATCGCACAGGTAACAGTGCCGCCAATGTCAGAAATGACTATCTCAGTTTCTATCAAAGACGGCGCTGTAGCAAACCCCTTCACAGACTCATATGTGGGTATTTTAGAGCCTCAGTCTCCCCAGGCTGTGTCCTTAGGCATCGCACGCACTCTAACATCGATTCAAAACGGTAGGGGCATTGTTAGAGTTGTTAACCCGACAACCCAACCGGTCTCTTTAGAGGCGGGATGTCCTGTGGGCCAGTGTTTCTCCATAACGGGCAAACCACAAGACGAATACGTCCTAGTTTCAGCTGTACCCACCTCAACTGACGACACACACACTGTTCAAGACATGCTTTTAGAGGGAACTTGCTTAAACGCAGACCAGCAGTCGTTGCTCAGGAATTTGCTGACAGAATTTTCCGACATTTTTAGTTTGCATCCACATAACTACGGAAAGACAGATTTAGTCACACACACCATTAACACAGGAGATGCCGCGCCAATCAAACTGCGTCCATATCGCACATCACCAGCGACACAAAACATTCTACAACAAGAGATGTCTAGGCTTTTGGAGCGTGGTGTCATTGAGGAGTCACAGAGCCCATGGTCGGCCCCGGTTGTGCTCGTTTGAAAGAAAGATGGTACACACCGGTTTTGTGTGGACTACCGAAGACTTAATGCGGTCACGATTAAGGACTCGCACCCTCTTTTCCTCGGGTTGACGACACGCTAGATAGGCTGTCTGGAGCTCAACTGTTCAGTACAATTGATTTGACTGCTGGTTATTGGCAAATACCGCTTAACCCAGCAGACAAAGAAAAAACAGCGTTCTCGACAGGCGCAGGGCTTTATCAATTCCGCATGATGCCCATGGGTATATCAAATGCACCACCTAGCTTCCAGCGCTTAATGGAGTTGGTGCTCCGCGGTCTTCATTGGGGCATTTGCTTGATCTATCTAGATGATATAATCATTTACAGCGCGGACTTTGCACAACATTTGAACCACTTGCGCGACGTCTTTAAACGCTTCCGTTCAGCCGGACTTAAACTTAAAGGACAACTCCGGTGAGAAATTAACCTAGGGGTAATTAACAGATGGAGTAGATTGTTCTCTGGGATGCGTTTTCTTGAAAATCGAATGTAAAGAGTTTTATCTTTAAAAACAGATTAGCTTATAATGCTTGTCTATGGGGCACAGGGTAGACACAGGGTGGTAAAATTAAATCGCTAGTTAATACCACTAACAAGGCTCAAAATAGCCTCACACTAACACGGTAGCATAATGAGGGTCCCTACATGCAAACCGAAGCATTGAGAACTTTGTAAGAGTACAAACAGTTTAATAAGAAGATACGTTGTAAACATAGTGCCTTACGCGTTCACGGACAGGCACCATCTCGAAAAACAGTCTCGATGAATCGATCTACGAGCTGTTCTAAGTGAGCTGGTCGATAGGAATTAAGTTTGTGAAATGTAATAACATGGACATTTATTTATTTATTTATTTATTTTCTCTGTTGTGTTCAGTGTTTTCTTCCGGAAACAACGGACCATATGAGATTCCAAGTCACAGTTCATCACTTAGCAGAGCTCTCGTCGCTCGATGAGTCGAGACTGTTTTCCAAGATGGCGGCTGTCCGTGAACGCGTAATGCACTATGTCTATAAACTGTCTTCTTATTAAACTGTTTGTACTCTTACAAAGTTCTCAATGCTTCGGTTTGCATGTAGGGACCCTCATTATGCTACTGTGTTAGTGTGAGGCTATTTTTAGCCTTGTTAGTGGTATTAACTAGCGATTTAATTTCACTACTCTGTGCCCCATAGACTAGTGTTATAAGCTAATCTGTTTTTAAAGATAAAACTCTTTACATTCGATATTTCCATGAAAACGCATACCAGAGAATGATCTACTCTGTAACCATCTGTTAATTACCCCTAGGTTCATTTCTCACCGGAGTTGTCCTTTAAGCCGTCTAAATGCCATCTGGCATGCCCCTCGGTTACATTTTTGGGCCATCGTGTCTCCAGGGACCGGAGTCGAACCGGACCCATCAAATATCGAGAAGGTTAAGACATGGCCAATTCCAACGTCCGCCACGCAGGTCAGGGCTTTCTTAGGCTTATGTTCGTATTACCGGCGGTTTATCAGGAACTTTGCTCATACAGCAGAACCCTTACACCGGTTGACTCACAAGGGTGTTGCATTCACTTGGTCAGTTCAGACGGATGAATCCTTTCGCGTCCCATACAAGGTGGGTGACTTGGTACTCATTGATGACCCAGCCAACAGGCATAATAAACTGTGCCCTCGCTGGGTGGGTCCTTATGAGGTTTTGCATTCAATAGCACCCCCTCATAGTTTGATCCCCGTGGATTTTGCAGTTCGTGATGCTTCCAAACCACATGCTAAAACCAAAGTCATTCACTATAACCGCATGAAGCCATACATCACTGATAACTCACAAACACTCACACCCCCCACACCTCAGTTAACCAAACCAAACACTCTGAATACGCTATCAGGCCTCATCCCACCTCATGTTACACCAGTGACCCCAGAACCTCCCACTGGCCCTCCCATGCCACTTTTGTCACCAGCACACCAACCTTTGCCGCAGTATGGTCCTTTACCGGATGTTTCAACGGACAGTGCAAGAGTCATTTGCCCCGCACCATCTTTGGGACAGCCCCCCCAACTGCCAGCTTCAATGAGAGTGGAAATACCCACTGGTGTCCCAATGACTCCTGTCACACAGTCATCTACACCACATACACATTCAAGGTCACGTCGGATGCCGGCTTACTTAAAAGACTTCCAATTGTACTAAGGTGTACTTTGAATGTACTAATGTGACTTTCTGTCATTATACAAGCATGCATAGTATAATGGGTTCATTGTTTTCATGGTTATGCAGAAGAAGAAAAATCTGTGCAATTTTGGTGACATGCACCGTTATCACTGTTCTCTAATGGGGGTTTTTGTCTACATCCGTAAGAAATGAGGACATTTCTTATAGGAAGGGGAGTATTATGTAAGAAGTGAAATTGAAAAGTTTAAATAAAGTTAGATTGTACGCGAGATATCGCGAGAGGGAGAAAAGGTGTAGGAGGGGAAGTGCGGGAGAGATGAGAGAAGCAACGCACGAGGTAATCGGGTGGTTACTACGATGTAGAGGCACAGCAGAAAGATTGTTAAAATAAACACTGAGTTCTGAGCACAGAAGTCTTGGTATGACTCCTCTATCCAGTGGGCACGACAGATACAGAAATAGCCAAGAACCCATGCATAAATACTCGGTAAGCACGGATTCATTGAGACAGACAAATACGAGTATTACAGGCCCATTTCAAGCAAGCTTCGCTCACCGCCAATCAGAGCAGAGCTCAACATTAATATTCATGACTCTTCCAAATAAGGCAAAAACAGAGCGTTAAATCCTAGGGACAATTTAAAGGGTTGTAAATGGACCTGTAAAACTGTATCTGGACATTTTTTTTTCCCTTAAATAACCCACATACCCTCTATGTAGATATCAGAGTCAACAATTTAACATATTGTTTCAAATCATTCTATGGCACCTTTAAATGATTCAACCATCTTTTCTAATGGCCTAGCACTTTGGACTGAGTCCTCAAAGCCAAATTTTGCTTGAGGTGGGTCCTGAGTTGGAAATGCAAAGCCTTGATTGCGAAATTAATTGCTGTGAACTGTAGCCCATGCAGTGAGAGGCTTATGTTCAGTTATATGGAAATAAAAGTAAAAAAACAGTATAAAAGAAAGTTGTCTTTCAAAAAACACACATAATGTCTACACACTGTCAGGCATTTTGGTGATATAAAAAGAGTGCCTGTGAGCAACAGTATGCCAGCTTTTCGATGGAAATAAAACAAACAATATATTTATTTTTAAAACCACTTTTGAAATGTGCTTTCAATGCTTGCATCTGCCACAGTAATATAAAAGCATCTTAAATTTAGCAGCTTTTCTCAGCAATTATGAAACGAGAATTTGTCTGATACAAGTCCCAGGTGATCATGATCTGTCCACAAAAAAGGATAAAATACTTAAGCAGGTCTGCATTGAGACAGATGGTTATTTCATTCTTTCATTGTAACAAAGTATGTTGATACGGGAAGAAAGAACATTTAAAATACTTTAATCAATAAACAAATAAACTGAAAGTAAAAATGCAGACAGCCTCTCATGGACGGATGCTGCGCACACACATTACAAAACGTAAATAAAATACAACATAAAATCCAGGCCTGGTCCTCTCTCAGTGAGTGAAAATGAACGCCAGATGCACGCCGCACCGGCCTCGTGTCTCACGGAGGAGCTCAGGTCCCTCCGCCTCGCTGCATGCCACATTCATAAACACAGATCATGCCACAAAGAAGTAATCTTATTAGCATTAATAGTAACGCCAAGCAATTCTATTGTTAACCTTATGCTAATGAATCATCACATGTTGACAATATAATTAGCATTGTGCTAATTACAAGGTGCAATAAAAGGGTCAAAAGAGATTGTAATATCTCACAATCTCTGTTCAGTGGGGAAATTGTTCACACTGATCATTTTATTGCTGGGATGTAACTGCAAAATCTTTTATGGGTTTATCGCACATTACAATGCAAGACAATTAGATCAATCATAATTTTCCAGGAAGGACAATTCTGAGTAACTGTGTTCTGCATTCAGATTCCCTCGGCCATTATGAGCAATATGCAGTAAGTGTTTCAAGAACATTAAATTGTCCACAATCTTTTTCATGTGAGTAGGAGGTTCAGGGATGAAATCACTCTGCCTTATGAATTTTAAAGCAAGATGACAGTGTCTTTCGAAGCATCATGATAGTCACTGATATTATGGGTAATTGTACTGGTTTATCGCGGTTCCTCAGCATTTCATGTCAGCATACATTAATTGCCTGGATGCACAGCGATAAACGTTAATGTGGTTTTAACATTTTCAAACTAATAAGAAATAGTGTGGTGAGAAAATTAAACAACTGATGAAGTCTGATTAGTATCACTCTCTGTAGGATTGCCGGCCTTCTAATATCCGAGTCAGCTCATTTACATGTTGATTTTATTATTATTAATTAAATACATAATGCAGCAGCCAGAAACTCCCAGATGTCACCTGCCATCAACTGAAAAGACGTGAAAAAAAAAAAGATTCTGAAATGATTCAGGCCAACTTGATTGACTGAAAGATTGACCGTTTGATTTATTAAAATCTCTCAAAAGGATTGGCATTACCGCTGATGGCACTATACAACTCACAAGCTAATGTGTTATTTTCTTAATTAAATGTATAAAAACTATGGCAGATAATAGGCTTGTGTTTCTAAGTATCCCTGATGGATGCATTCTTGCCTTGTTTTGCCAGAATATGTATCTCTGTGGTTTTAAGAGATAATGAACATTTGAATACAATCTCAGATACCCGAACATGTTTTGCATTAATTAACACTGTAAGCAAATAATCACTGTTTTCAACATAAAATATAGGAGATTAAATTAAATGTCATGGGATCTCAATTAGTGTAACAGCATTATATTTGGCCAGATAAATGTAACTAATTAAGCTTACCACCATAATTTATAATATAGTAGAAAAGGTGATTTTAGAAACTAAATATTAAATAGTCATTTTAATTTTGTAAAATTATCTAAGTAGAGATTTAAAGCAAACATTTAAATATTACCTCAACATAAGGTCTGGGCTCTATTGGTAAATTCAAGTCCTCTTAAGAAGTTTGTATTTATGAAGCTGGAAGTTGTGTTTACGACATCAGGTACAATTACATCACTTTTGTCAGAATAAGGTTGTGGTGGTGGTCTACCTTCTCTTATCTCTATACTAACCAGAATAAGTTGGCAAAACTAAAAAAAAATGAGGCAATTAGTTACATCAAACTTTGTTTAGATTATGTGCATTTGATTTAGCCTGACAAGCCAGACCCACATCAAGATGTTTGGTCTGGAAACTCACCATAGACGGGGCTCAATCCGAGGGGCGGGATAAACGGTTGTCTCTCAAACTCCATCTGCACGCGATAGGATAGCGCTACACCAACCAGAGCAACGAAGGTGAAACAGAGCTCGCTGACTGATTAAACATTCGCCGTATCCGGTCGGCTTAACTACGAACACATCTTCCCGCTCTTTGTTCTTTTCTCAGAGAAAAGCTTAACTCCAAGTCTTCCAGAGTCGCGGTCAAAGCTGATTCGAAAGACCGCCGCCGTTCGCCAGTTTCTGTGTTAACTAAAAGCATGCAAACGCAACTCGGCCGTCGTCATTATGGCCCGCCGACTCTATACATTATGTGATTGGGCTGTCCAGATTTTGAGGAACACAGCTCAGAATGGTATTGAGAGTGCCGACACTTGTGGGCAAATTAAATTTTCTAGGCTACATTTGATTTGCTCTTAACTCAAAATATTTAAGCTAGCTAACTTAAAACTCATACATTTCACTTCAAATTATCTTGTAATATCAACTTATACATTTTAGTAGTGGAAACTTGGCTAGCTTTATCTAGCTAATTTAATAAAAGCTACAATATTATTTGGTAACAATCCTTTGATAGCATTAGCATCACATAGCAATTGTTTAATGAGTACTGCATTCATTGTGCTGCAGAAAATTCAACATACCTGTTCTCAAATTAAGATCAAAAAAAAAAAAAAAACTTTAATGACACGTATTTTTAGCATTTCTGCCAGAAAGACTCGGGAGAATAAATGCTGTGACAATTATCCATTTATTAACAACCCAGCAAGCGATAAAGTACTTTGGCATAGGACCCGTCCGTAGCTCGCAATCAGAGGGTACGGACTCTGCATATCCTGCATGAAGGCGAAGGCAGAGCCCATGAAACAATTCAGTGAAACAATTCAGATTACTTCAAATTTGTCAGTTTTGTGAACTCAAAAGAAGGTTCAATATACTCATAAAATCTATTATTTTGAGCATTAAGGTTTACAGTGTATAGTAAACATGTAAATTCTGGGCTTAAAGAAAATCAAAAGCTTCCTTTCAACTCGTAAATACACTCTTTTTATGACATAACTTGGTGGCAGGGGCTCAGTGGTTCATGTAGGGGGTCTTTAAACCGGAAGGTTGGTGGTTCCATCCCCGGTTCCACCAGGTTGAGGTGTCCATGAGCAAGACACCTAACCCCAGCTGCTCCCGATGAGCTGAATGGCGCCTTGCTTGGCTGACACCGCCATCAGTGAATAAATGGGGGAATGTGAGGCAATATGTAAAGGTGTTTGAACGCACTACGCAGCATTTACCATTTGAACTTATATAGCCACTGCCATTGGCCAAGGACTGCCCAATCACAGTTCAACATCACATTTAGAGGCATGTTCAATAACAATAACAGACCCATGTGCTATAAGAGTCTTTACTTTTATGTTTACATATGCTGCAGATATTCCCTTCTCAATAAAGTACTTTACCTGATCTCCCATTTTAGACAGTGAGAGGAGACACACAACTAATAAATTTGGATCACTTGGGAATCCAAAGGATTGGCCGAGCGCGGAAAATAATACTTTCCCCATATCCCATTGGTAAACACGAGAACACGTCTCTATGAAAATCAACTAAGTTTCTCAAAAAAAATGCCTTGACATTCCTATGCAATGAACTTCATAAAACCTTTTTTTTAATCCAGTTTTTTTTTTTTTTTTGCTTTAATTGCTGCAGTATCAGAACCATAGACAGTAAAAGAAATGGACAGAGCTATCCCATTGACTTCAATGGCGGAAAGTGAGGTCAGTAAAGGAGCACTCACTTCCTGATGGCTAGGCGAACTGCGCAGGCTCAGACTGAGCAACCTGTCGGACAGCTGTAGGTCTTCTAGTAGTTGTGGAAAGTGAAATGTGAATCACGTTGTTTAAATATGTTCTCCCGTTGCTTTTGGCTCACTATGGGCTTCTCCCCATTCTTCTCCCTTGACTTTATCAGACTTTATGTCTCCACGTCCCCCCGACTGTCTCATAGACAGTAAAAGATTGCCTGCGAGCGTCTCCTCGGGTCTATACGGTAATTTCTCAACTGTGCGACACAGTCGCGTTGGTTATGACGCAATCGTTAGCCTATTTTTACAAAAACAGCTTCTGCGGGGCGACAAGGTAATGGAGCCTTTTATGCATTGTCGTGTTTCTTTAGAAATAAACAATAGACAAATGGAGTCTTTAAACGCCTCAGATGTAAAGTTATTCACTGTCAAAGTGACTCAAAAATGAATAGGAGTCAATGGGATGCTAACAGCAGGTGATGGCTTGGTTAGCAATGGCAGCCCCTATGGTTGGAACGCTTTCCGAGCGCTAGATTACCCCCTTGATCAGAACTTTAAAAACGGTGGACCATTTTTTCCTGGTGGACCATTAAAGATCGCCTCACAACAGGCTTCGAGAAAACCAGTAGTTAATCAGACTTCTTGAAAATGTTTCTATTTTTGTGTGCCATGTGAATCAGGCATTTTAGCAAAACGTGAAGGCGGTCCATGCGCATGGTGTCTGAGGCTGAGACCAATTACACTCCAACACTGTTGCGAACCAATTTTCTTGTATGCCTGACATTTAGCATCTGCCTCTATTCTAGCAGAGCTACGGTACCTGAACTCTGATATGATGAAAAAGGTGGTAAGAGGCGTTTTAAGGTCCAAATGATGATGCTAGTTTGAGGAGTCACATGGATAAATGTTTACTTTACACTGCTATACATTCTCATAAAGACACTTGAAGGTCAGTATTTCTCTCTCTAATGAAGATTCCCCATGCTGCAGGGATTAGAAATATGGGTAACGTTCAAAGCAAAAGGGCAACTCGTTAATCTAGCCTAAAACTGAAGGAAAACCCATAGTACTAAAGCAGAGCATTGCCAAGTGCCCTAGAAATAAAGTTATTTATTTTTTACATGCTCTGTAAAACGAAACCCTCCCCCTATACTGGTTAAAGGAGCGCTTGCAATCAGAAATGTTGTTTATCCCAGCGCTCCAATAAACAAACAAATGTGAACATGACTGCAAATAACATGATCAAATAGAATACGTAATGTCAATTTGGTCAAAACAAATATTTACATCATAAACCCGGAGATGCTGTTTCACAGAGGAATAAAATGAGTTTCATTAAATTAATTGCCCAATCACCGAATTGCCCAATTTGACACAGTTTACGTGTCAATTTACCCGTTTCATTCATTCATGCATGAATCTCAGATATATTTCAAGATGTTTAATTCTTTGAGGTGGCCCCAAATGTGCAGTAGAGCTTGTAATCACATCGAGAAACAAATTGATGCCTGTCGGCTGTGCTGGTCCACTGACTGGCTTTCCACATCAAACCCTGCCTATGTTCTCTCTTTTGTGTGCTCACTGGAATTGCATTCACTGGGTTTGTGGACTGTTTTCAAATAATCTGTGTAAATCACATATGTAATCTATATAACCAAAAGAGACGTACAAAAGAAACTATTGTACACAATACAATAAAACACAATACAATAAAGAAGCAATATGATTTTAAGAGCCCTCAAAAAGAAAAGGATTTAGCTTTGGGCAGCACATATTATGTCACTTTAAAGAAAATATATTTTGTTAAGTAGGCCTATGCATGCGTTCTCTAGTATTTATTGTCATTCAGGGACAGGTTGCTGCTGAGCCCACATTCAATCAAAACCTTCACATTGACTCTGTATGGAGCTTGATTATTTTCAGTTGTTAGTCCAATCACAGTAAACATAAATACGTGATGTAATTATGCAGTTACTGCTATAATTGGTTGAACCGTCATGTGTGAGCAGGGAATACTTTCTGGAGCGCTTGGGGTACCCAGTGTTCACAGTCAGTGCAGTTGCTAATTTGCTGTTCTTCACAGGTCTGCTTGTTAGTAAGTCCAGTTGCAGACCGAGTTGTTCAGCTCTTGATGCCTAAAATGGGCATCAACTTGTTTACAATGACAAGAGATCTTACTGTACCCCATGACAGATTGGTCTATATATCAAGTCATATCTTTATTTATAATATAACATTATAAATATCAATATATCTTTTTTTATAATGTATAATTTTGCAAGAGCTATTAGTGTGTGTCAGCGGGAGAGCAAGGCTTTTCACTGCAGTGTTTTTTTACCAGTTTAAATGCCAGCCAATATGGATTGAAGAACCATATTTAATTAGATAAAATATGTTCTGAATTATGGAAATTATTAGATCTTTTTTTTCAATACATTTTAACTTTTGGACTTTACAACGCTCTGGCGTTATTGGAAATGTTTGAATCACACAAATTTAAAAAATATCCTGTAACCACCAAATTCATCAATGCTCTGGAGCAAGGCTAAAACCTCTGTGACAGACAATTTCTTTCTTGCTAACATTTCAAAGGTAAAGTTAGTTACGTTTTATCTTAGCAATAGCATATAAAAATAACTAGAAAGTTGATAGACATCAGTGATCGCCACACTGTAAAAAAAAAAAAAAATATATATATATATATATATATATATATATATATATATATATATATATATATATATATATATATATATATATATATATATATATATATATATATATATAAAGTTAACCTGGTTGCCTTAACATTTTGAGTTCATTGAAATAAAAAATAAAATAAAGTTAATACAATTAATTTTTTTGAGAATCATCAACATTTATTCAAATATTATTAAAAGATTTTGTAAGCATATTGGGTAATTGCATGTGTTTTATTTTTGATGACACAGTGAAACATGCCAAATTGTGCTATTTTTGATTTATACAATTTTTTATAAGGTTCAGATACAATAACATTTTGAGTTTCTATTTATTAAACCAATTTCCTTTATTGTATGAACTCATATTTTAAATTTCAATAAACTTCAAAATTTAAGGCAGCCAGGTTACTTATAAGTTAAACCAACTATATTTTTTTACAGTACATCTTCACAATTTGACCATTATGGCCATTCTAAATACTCAGAACAAATTTGTCTTTTATAATTTTAATGACATAGCAATATTACAACAAAATATACACACATTTAGGAAAAGGCATGTTAATATATGGGTTTTATTTCAACAAATTTGTTACATTGCAAACTTTAAAAATGGTAAAAATGACCGCCTTGGTAGTTCCAGTGTTTCCTCTTACAGGACGTTGATAGGTGGGGCCTCCATAGATTGGACTTGTTTGTTCAGCACATCCCACAAATGCTCGATTGGATTGAGATCTGGGGATTTTGGAGGCCAAGTCAACACCTCAAATTCATTGTTGTGCTCCTTAAACCATTCCTGAACCATTTTTGCTTTGTGGCAGAGAACATTATCCTGCTGAAAGGAAAGGGTGTGCATGTTGCAACAATGCTTAGGTAGGTGGTACGTGTCAAAGTAACATCCACATGGATGGCAGGACCCAAGGTTTCCCAGCAGAACTTTGCCCAGATAAGCGACGTACATGTACCCTGCCATCCACGTGATGTAAAAGAAAACATGATTCATCAGACCAGGCCACCTTCTTCCAATGGTCCATTGTCCTTTCTTGATGCTTACGTGCCTATGAAATCTGTGCAAATCACATGTACATTAGTATTCACAGCCTTTGCCATGACAAAAAAAAATGAGCTCAGGTGCATCCTTTTTCCTCTGATCATCCTTGAGATGTTTCTACAACTTGATTGGTATCCACCTGTGGTAAATTCATTTGATTGGACATGATTTGGAAAGGCACACACCTGTCTATATAAGGTCCTATAGTTAACAGTGCATGTCAGAGCACAAACCAAGGCATAAAGTCCATGGTTTGTAACCTCTGAGACAGGACTATATAGAGGCTCAGATCTGGGGAAGGGTACAGAAACATTTCTGCAGCATTGAAGGTCCCAAATGAGCATAGTGGCCTCCATCATCCATAAATGAAAGAAGTTTGGAACCACCAGGACTCTTCCTAGAGCTGAGCTGCTTCAACACAGTATTGAGCAAAGGCTGTGAATACTTGTACATGTGATAAAAACCACACAAACATCATTAGTTGACCTCAGACAACAGTATAAAAAAAATTAAAAAGCCAGTTCATGACAACTTTAAAGGGTTAGTTCACCCAAAAAGGAAATTGATGTCATTAACCCCTGGAGCACTTCATGCTTCCATCTGCTGAAAAGCTTTATGGAGATGAAGATTTCGACCTGGCACCTGCTCATAGTGCCAAAACCACTGGTAAATGGTTTATTGACCATGGTATTACTGTGCTCAATTGGCCTGCCAACTCTCCTGACCTGAACCCCATAGAGAATCTGTGGGATATTGTGAAGAGAAAGTTGAGAGACGCAAGACCCAACACTCTGGATGAGCTTAAGGCCGCTATCGAAGCATCCTGGGCCTCCATAACACCTCAGCAGTGCCACAGGCTGATCGCCTCCATGCCACGCCGCATTGAAGCAGTCATTTCTGCAAAAGGATTCCCCACCAAGTATTGAGTGCATAACTGAACATAATTATTTGAAGGTTGACTCTTTTTGTATTAAAAACACTTTTCTTTTATTGGTCGGATGAAATATGCTAATTTTTTGAGATTTTTTGGAATTTGGGGTTTTCATGAGCTGTATGCCAAAATCAGCAGTATTAAAACAATAAAAGACCTGAAATATTTCAGTTTGTGTGCAATGAATCTAAAATATATGAAAGTTTAATTTTTATCATTACATTATGGAAAATAATGAACTTTTATCACAATATGCTAATTTTTTTAGAAGGACCTCTATAGAGACTTTTTTTTTATTAGGACATGACCTCAGTTAATCAATTTTCATTTTATTGATTCAGTCATTGCTAGGCTTAAGGTAGCATGAAGGTGATTGTTCAAAGGAGCAGACACAGATGAAGGAGATTTTAAAGAGACTAAAATTTAGGCAAATCCCATTACATTCTGGACATGTCAGTCTTGATAAACTGAGAGTTTTCACAAGAATATTAGAAGTGCTAATAAAATGAAATCTCACAGCAAGCAGAAGCAATAATCAAGGAGAAGTTCTCGCCATGCATTTTGATTGTCACAGCTACTTCATTTGTCTTCCCGGAAACATTTGTTAAGTGATTATTCATAAGAGAATTTTAAAAGTCAGACTGGAAGTTTGAATGTCATTTTTAAATCACTCATTAAATTATATATTCTCTTAACATAAGAAAATAATAGTGCTGAATATTATAAGATATTTTTGTAAAAATACTGGTAGAAAATTACCAGATATAATTGTAAAAAAAAAAAAAAAAAAAAAAAAAAATCTCCCCATTTTAACATGATGTTTGCATGCTCAGTTTTATGCCTGTTCTATATTCCCAGATGATTACTTCTGAAAAAATAACAAATATGGCCAGAAATTATAATCTCTCCCTATGAAATGTATTAAAGGGAACTGACATTTTCCTGCTTCCACAAAATGTGGACCTTAACACAGGAAAAAAAACAGCAAACTATGGCACTTCCATGTTTTTGAATATGGCACCAAGGCACTAGCACTGTTTTTGTAACAAAATAAAGAATATACATTTGTTACATTTACTGTATATAGTTCTTTATTTTTATTTTTTTATTTAATTTTTTATTTTTTTTACTTAAACTGCTTAACATGGAAGTGGGGAATCTTCTCAACCACCACCAATGTGCAACATCCACCTGTATGATGTTATAGCCGCCAATTGTGCCAGAATGTCCACCACACACCAACTTATTGGTGGAGAGGAGAGTGATAAAGCTAATATATATATATATATGGAGATTATTAGGAGCGCATGATGATGGACAGAGGCCAATGGGCAAATTAAAACATTTGGCCAGAATACCAAGGTTACTCCCCTACTCTTTTTTGAAGGACATCCTGGGATTTTTAATGACTACAGAGAGTCAGGATCTCGGTTTAAAGTCTCATCTAAAGGACGGTGCTTTTTTCTTTTCTTTTTTTCTTTTTTTTTGACACGGTATAGTGTCCCCATCAAAGTTATTTGATTTACTGTTTCAACCCCCACAAGGAACATTTGGAATTTGTAAAGATAAAGAAGAAGAGGTGGTGATAATCCTCAAGGCCTGTAGGCCAAAATTTGTACTAAAGGCCACCTTTAGTACAGTGGGGAAGTTGAAATGATCTGATTGGTCAGTTTTGAATGTCTTACATTTGGGTTTCAGTCACATGGTCAAGAAAGGGATAAAAGAATATTGCAACTCTTGCCCTGTTATTCTCGGACTCTCTCTTTTCCTGGGGCCTGCTCTTTGGCTTTTCTCTTCTTTGCTCTCTTCTATTTCTAAAGTCTGTCTCTCTCTCTCTCTCTCTCTCTCTCTCTCTCTCTCTCTCTCTCTCTCTCTCTCTCAATTCAATTTCAATTCATTCAATTCAATTCAATTCAGCTTTACTGGCATGACTGTCGGACTGTCGGATCTCTCTCTCTCTCTCTCTCTCTCTCTCTCTCTCTCTCTCTCTCTCTCTCTCTCTCTCTCTCTCTCTCTCTCTCTCTCTCTCTCTCTCTCTCTCTCTCTCTCTCGCTACTTCTAATACACAACACGATGCTGTGAGCAAGTTAGACATGCTGAGGCTGTACTAAATAGTGTACCACCAGTAAATAATGTATTACCAGTAGGAGATCTATCCAGGTGGAGCTGGGGAAGGTGGAGGGTTTCTAAAAGTGTGCTGCAGTCTGCACTGCTACAGCAAATACTAACAAAAGTATTTGACTGTTGAGCATGCAAAAACATTGGTTACTGATACAGCAGGAACCAATCATCTGTGCCCTATTGTGTGATTGCAAGCAGGTTAAGAGTTAAGTACTTATTAGCCTGCACCATCTAGAGTTTCATGACAGAACTTGTATTGTTGTGGCAAGTGTGGCAAGTGTGGCAAGCATGGTGCGGCCGAGAGCCGTAGTACTAATGGAGCGAGGCCGGTGGCACAAATGCTAATGAGCATCGCCTGAATGCTACACCATCTCACGGAGGAAGTCCAGAAAGATAGAATGAGGAGTGGTGACAGTAAAGGACGAGAGAGGAACATGCCTGGACTGTTTACAGTGTGTTTATGTGGCAATCCTCCATGTGGGTCGGTCATTTAACTTTTGTTGTTTGTTTCTTTTATTATATTAATGTTACTTTGATCGTACTTTGATCGTAGGCCAGTTCCTGCCTCCTTCTTCCTTTATCAACAAACCTTGTTACACAGCCATTAGACTATTTATGTTATTTATATATTTTATTTGTGTGGCAACCATTCGTTCAGGGCTGCTGCTTTAGGGGAGAACCGGGGCGAAAGTAACGCGGGACGAAAGTAACAAATCGATTTTTTCAGAGGTCTGACTACATTTGCATTCAAAGCTATTACAGCACGTTCAGCACGCAACCCTTGATGGATCTGCCAAAAATCATGTGATTTCGTCATCGTTTCCCACAGTTGGGTCCGAAATGCAGTTTTCGAGTATGAAAAGTAAATTACTGAAGCGGTACTTTTTTTTACTAATTACAAGTTGTGTTTTTCATTTCATGCGTCACAGTAATGATCACAGATTATTCATTGCTTTTACACATCCTGAAGGTTTGTCTTTTCAGAGTTTTTCAGTATAAAAGTAAATCGTCTTTAAATGTCAGAACCTGTCGGGACGAAAGTAACACTTGTTGTTTTGTCCCACTATTATATATATAATGCATATTATGCCAATTTAATTGATCATATTGTTCATACTGTTGAAGAAAAATTATCAAATAGATTGACATTGCAAAAAAAACAAACAATAGATTCTAAACAACTACAAGTTTGTATTGTTGGTTTATATTTGAAACATTTCATTAAACTTAAATTTTTAATTGAAAATGTAATTTTAATAATTATTTTTGCAAAGATAAAGGACAAAATATGTTTGCAGTTACATATTAAGAAGGTCAGAGTCAGGTATGTTTCATAAAAACAAGAGTAACACAAAACAATCTAGTTGGGTTACTTTTGACCTACCTGTGTGTTACTTTCTTCCCAACTGATGGGGTCAAAAGTAACAATGTGCATATATGTTCAAAGTGAAATGATATTGTAGTCATTCTGCACTCGTACAAAATACCACCTGCTATTGATAGACCAAACTTGTGAGGTTTTGACCACAGCAAATATATATCTCTGTCTAAAACATTATCTTTCAAAATTAAGTTTTTCTGAAAAATGGTACTTTCCCCCCTGTTCTCCTACTTTCATTTTGTTGTTTGTTTGTTTTATGATTTTAAAGTTATGTCGATCATTTGCAAGTTCCTGCCTTTTAGATTACCTTCCATATATGTAGCTTTTCAAAAAGGGTTGAACTCAAACAGCCTCAAACGATTAATAATCACTTGAATCAGCAAACTCTCAGCTCCAGTAGTAAGCTGAAATTATGTATAATTATGTCACGACTCTCACAGTGCATTGTGGGTATTATTTACGCGCTGAGTGTGCATTGGCTATAGAGGGAATACATCAACGTCACTTTCCCGCCGGAACACGCCCCCTCAGCTGGGGCTGAGTGGCAGAAGAGCTGCTGTGTGACCGCAGCTATTAGAGGAAAACGCGAGTATAGCAAACAATTATCAATTTAAACTAAAGGTTGGGCTCGATATTGTGGTCCTTACAACTTACCACAGATTCAGTGATCCATGGATAATGACATGCAGCCAGGAATCGACATTTTTATGGGCCTGATTTTGATGATTATTTATAACTGATCAGTCATCACATTTTTCGAGTGAATCCCGCTTGTGGAGTGGATCATCCACTGTGGATGGGTCAGTGTATTGAAGCGTGTATGTGGCCGCTTGTCACGAATGGAAAACAAAAGTTTTATTCAAATTCTGAATATATTATAGACCTATTAATAAAAAATAAATAATAATTATATTGCCCAGACATCGTGCAAAGAGGGCTCCCTTTATAATCACTAAAAGCTGTCACTCATTCAATAAACGCAATCTCATAGATTTCCGCAGTGAAGCTGGTATACAATGAATCTCTTATTTTTACAGAGACGCGCGTGTTTACTGAACTCAGCACCCGGATAAACAGTCGAGCTGTGAGTGGATTCCAAGTTCAACACCTGTGATTGGCCAACTGCGTTGTAGATACCTACAAACATGTCTGTGATTGGCTACATTACTCACCGAGGCAAAAACACATTGGAAATGTAATTATTTCACGAGTGAAAATACAGATACACACTGGGTCATTTGCTAGCTCCTTTTCGCTAATAATATGCTATTATTACAAATTCCTACAGAGGATTACAGATCCTAGACAAGCAGTTATGGCCAGCGTTTCCCTCTTAAAGCAGAAGCAGCAGCAGTTGGCAGTGGTTTGAGGAAGAAAATTGCACACTATTATTAAGTCAGTCTCAAGCTCGGAACAGTGATATCCATGGGGTCCGTGGACAAGCCTCCCCCTACCCCCCTTCTGGCGCCGGGCCTGGTTTTGTGTGTTTTCGCTGTATTTACGCTGTAAACCAGTGCTGCCTTCAGTCTTTCTGCCACTCAGTGGGGGCGTAATCACAGTCGCTCCAGCTGACGATGACGTCACGTGCATTCCCTCTATACACTCATTATTGCAGTGCATTATGGGATTGAATGAGTGCACAATGCTATCGGACACCACAATGGCTATCCCTTCAGATAGTGTAGTGGTTACCAAACCTGTTCTGGAGGACCACCAACCCGGCACATTTTGCATGTTTCCCTCATCATACACACCTGATCCAACTCATCAGCTCATTATTAGAGATGGCAAGACCTGAAGTGGGTGTATCTGATGAGGGAGACATACAAAATGTGCAGGGCTGGAGGTCCTCCAGGACAGGTTTGGGAACCACTGAAATAGTGCCCATATTTTTAAGGGTAGGGGGCAGTTTCAAACACAGTCTGAATGACTGGCTACGCTGTGCTTAGATATGGGTCCAAACACATCGCAGTTAATGAGTGGCAGATGTGTCTTATTAGCACTCAGAATGTGAGAGGAACTGCTTTTAGAGTGTGTACATGTGACAAGTAGTTTATTATTATAGGAAAAGACCTAAACCGTTAAGGGCAATATATAAAATTCTGCTAAATATTTGCCTATGCAAATAGAAAATTGAATTGACATGCACAGGGGTTCACCAACAGCAACAATTCACAAAAAAACTATATAAACAACAGTAAAGATTGCCAATACCCCTATTGATTTTTTAATTAAACTAAAATACAACAATTTACATAGCCTCATAAATCCCCATTAATTGTTAACATTTACTGACCAGTGAGCGAGACAGGTCAGATTCGATCAGAACTTGAAAAAGTTTCACCAGTTAAGCGGCATTCGAAACCCTCACCCGTATGTATTTTCAATGGCATATTATAAACTTACGAGAATACTTTATTACTTGAAAGAAGTAAATCTACATTAATGAGCACATATATATTTTTGAAAGAACTAAGTTTTTTAGCTAAAAATAAACTAAAAAAGTTACACAGTGTAGCTTTAAAGTATTACTAGCCACATTCATGGGCCACACAACTTTTCTAAAGGGAATTAATCATTTGAAGAAGAAAAAAAAAATACAACAATCAGTGCAACGCTTTTCTGTTATATAATAATATATATATTTTGTTTTATATACAACAAGCATTTGCGTTTCACAGCAAAGAGGCTTTAAAGGTCTAGCATCCTCTCATGCACAGAACCACTGAAAGAGCAGAGCTGTGTCCTCGGGAGCGTCGGGTAACCATAGAAACCGACTCAACTTATGCTGCTGATGCTGCAAAACCTACCGCCCACTGGTAAACATCACGATAAACACTCCAGTTTGTTACAACATCGTTTACATAAAACGTTTGCGTGGATTTATTAACCTCTTTATGTCGAGCATTGGTCTGCAGCATGAACTTAAGGCGCAGGCACTTGTCGTTCTGGGAACAGACAATAAAGAACAGATGGTCGCTTCAGTAGTCAGATTAAGCACGCAAAGCCGTGACGGGACTGTGACAGTCAGGGAAAGATGTTAAACGAGTTTCAGTGCTTTGAATTCACCTGGAGTGCTGTTCAAAAACCCACCGGGACAAACAAAATCCTTCCATATTGAAGTGGAACTTTGTAAAGTAAGTTAATGGCTTCTTTGTGATATCTCTATTTTTGTCATGCCAATCACCTGGGTTCTAGAATAAGCATATATTCAGAGATTTAATTTGATAGAGAAGAGTTTGATAGATTGTTTCTTGTTATAATCGATGGCAGAGGACTGATATCAGCTTAAAAGGTTAGTTATAAATTGGGAATAATACTAAAAATAGTCTTCAGGATCATTTTGCATCTTTACAGAGTACCGAGTGGATTCATCAATACTGCGCTCATGTCATAGATCATATTTATAGAGCTGATGGGCTTTCAGTGGAAAAGATAAATTTACTGAATTAACTGAAAAGCTCATTCTCATGGCCTTAGCCTTTTATAAAACATTTAATATGTGGGTCAGTATTTTTGTGCAGGAAGTGGCTTTATAGCCATAATTTCTTTTTAACAAAGAATTGCCTGAAATGGAGTCCTAAAGTGTATGCTTACCCTCAACATTACTCCGGATGTAGAGTGAAGGCATACAATAAATTCACAAGTTTGAGTGCTTCAAGAAATGATTAACCATATATAAAAGCATTTGGATAATTGGATTGATTCAAAAATCGATAGTGTGATCACATGAATAGCCATTAACACCTACTTCATCATGTTCTCCTCAGCGCCTTTTTAACCTGCAATATTTCTCCCATTCTTAAGGTCCAGGTAAAGTTTCTGCTGATTCAGTCTCTTAAGAATTTGGGCTGAAGCAATATTTGGCTGCATGCTAATGTGGAATGTGATTATATACCGGATAAAAGTGTGATTATCACAGTTTAGCTTGAGCATCAGGTGGTAAAAGAGCGCCCAGTTATTGGCTTCTCTGTTGCTATCAAAATGCTGATAGCAATTTCTTTATAAACTGTCAGTCAAGCTTTTGCAAATGGGTTTTTGAATTAACCCAGCATGTGATATTTTGCTCAGATATTGTACTATTATCTGAATGGAGCCCTGTATAAAATGCCTTTGGTTGGCCAGGTAAACCATCTGGATGAGAAGGCCCACATAAATGAATTATGATACATCACATGTATTGAATTTAATGGACTTGTGTCCAGAAACACCATCCATGTCTATATCTAGTCAAAAGGTTACTACTCAGCTCTTGAGAGGGGCTTAGATTGCCAGTGCTGCAAGGCTGTTCAAATAGCAGGTTAATCATGATTTATCTTTAGGACTTTTTGTGGCACTCATTTCTTTCTGATTTGCCTATAGGCCCTTTTTTCTGGTTTGATCACTGGACACAAAATGGGAGCACTGACGATTATTCAGGGCAGAGAAATGAGGACTGAATTTGAAAAGCAGTGTTCTGATGAGAGTCTGTTTTAAATGTATTTATGATTTACTTAAGATCTCTATCATTGATTCTCAGCCCTTGTTCTGGAGGCCCCCCAACAGATTTAGCTAATCTTCCTCTTAGCAGAGCACACCATGTCCTGAAATGAGTGTCATTGAGTGTCAAATGATACATCTCTTATGTGAGAACCACTCATCTATACATTTAGCAGAGGCTTTTATTCAAAGCGACTTACAGTACAAATGCGAAACATCACAAGCAATCTCCCATAAAACCCGCAATATCAATATTCTAGGTTCAAAAAGAAACCTAGATTAGCAAACAAGCAAAAACAGGTGAAATCTGTAAAAAAAAAAAAAAAAAAAAAAAAAAAAAAAAAACATGGATATATGAGATAAATAAATAAATAAAAAAATAAGGTAAGATTCAGTGAGACATAAATTTGCATGTGGGAAAATTCCACATATGTACAGTGTATAGTTGAGGTTGGGGGGGGTCACTAAAATAAAGTCACAATAATAGTCACAGTGTGATATACAGTACATAAATGTACAGTTACCTTTTTTATATATTCTTAGACAGAAACAAGCTTTCATTTAGATTCAGCCAAGTAAAAAAACTATTATAAGCCATAAAAAAAATCTATAAAAAACCCCTAGTAAGTACAATCTGAATTACTGAGACGAGTTTTAGTATAGCTGAAATAGTCTATTACTTATTTATTTTTAATATATTCTGCATCCTACATATCCACTTTTAAACTGTAGATCTGGGGCTGTATTCACAAAACATCTTAAGGCTAAAAGTAGCTCCTATAACCTGCTGATTTAGGAAAAAAACATTTTAAAAAACAATAGGCATGTCAGTCCTGATTTTAGCACTCCTAAATTTTTGCTCTAAGTGTACTTCACAAAGCATTTTAGCGCAAAAACTAGCTCCTAAATATGTGCAACACTAGGAGTAGTCAAGAGGACTCTAAGATCAAATCACTAAACGATCATAATGGCTGTTGCTGCAGTCGGCCCAAAGACAATATACAAAATTGAGGCAATAGTGATAATAAATGTATCTTTAATAAATAAATAAAATAATAATATCAGATTACCTATGGTAGTTGTTTTTACAAGTTCACTTACAAATGACAGAATAAAGTAAAAAAAAGAAAAAAAGAAAAAGAAAAATAATATTAGGTGCACTGTCTGAGGGTTCCGAGGCTTGGAATTTAGCCCCAACCCAGATTTTGCCCCGCATATCACTGACCGAGAGTGAGGAACGGGGTGGCGGGGGGATGCAGAAAACTGTGGAGGTGACTAACGTTTGGTGAGTCGGCTCTCAGCTGTGTATATACCACCTCTTGCGCTGATAAGATAGACAATTTGAACGTGCTCCTCACAAACTTTTTTATAAAACATAATTTTAGCTTGAATTCTGCGATCTCTCGATATGCAGACATGTAAAAGGCGGACAATTAGCTGAACTAGTTTAACTAGTGACACTTGTCCTACATTTTTAAATTTATTTGAATATGGCAGCATTCTTATTTTAGATATTTTATTTGAAAATAGCAACTTAAATCCTCATTCCACACACTATTTCTGTAATTTAATCACGGACAGAGACTCCTCCACTATCAGCCAATCACTGTGGGCATAGTTAGTAAGCGTGTTGGCGTCATCCATAGCAACCTCCCGTACTCTAAGCTTAGGACTTCTCTCTATTCTGTAGTAAAAGTTGCTCTCAGCAGCTTTGTGAATAGGTTTTAAGAGAAAACTCATAACTAGAACTTTTACTGCCATTTCGGAGAACTGTTAGAGCTAATATAAAAATATTTTGTGAATAAGGCCCCTGAAAGGTACAGCTACTGTTCATTACAAACGTAGTAGTTGTCTTTCTTAACATTGTGATGTTATTGACCTTCTTGACAACTGTGGGGGGGGGGTGATTTTTTTTATAACTCATTCGTTTACATTTTATAAAGCCTTACCTTTCTGCGTATTTAAGGGTGTGGTTACTTTGAGTGACACTTGGATAGCCATTTATCCACCGTCTATAGTCATTGCGTCACCTAAGCTCCACCCACATCCCGCCTTTTTGCCCATTTTCTGTTATCCGGGAGTGACACGCAATGACTTGCTCGCAAGATGGCAACGCCCAGCTCGTTTCTACTTTAAGTTTCAGAATGGCTTATCGGAATTATATGGGTGACATCACGACACTACGTCCATATTTTGTTATGGTCTATGAGGGGGACAAGGGGAGACTGACAGCACGGCAACAGTCTCTTCTGATTCAGACAGTTTTATTTAGTTCATTCTAAATGCATCAAAACTTCCCAAAAATGCGTGCTGCAAATGAATATTAAACTACATGCAACACAATATACATATGGATTTGTAAGCTCACTATTACACAAATACATATCCTGTGACAGCTATAATTCAATGGACAGTTAAATGCACAGCCATTCGCAATTTGTTCTCTGCTTATAAATACATGTGAACACGCTGTTGTATAACTTTGATAACTTTTGAGGCTTATTTTGGGGGATTTTATATGCCATTTAGTCGGTTAAATAGCCGTGAAGAGCATTTACACTCACAATTCGGCCGAATCGCGTTCATGTGAAGACTCAGGATCTATTGAAGATACCGTAGGCAACACAGAAACTCATACAAAGCGGAAAAAACACTCGTTTTTGATCCATTAATGCATCTCTCACTTACTGTATGCGAACTCGCTGTTTGAAGCGCCGCTGTGTCAGTCAGGGGAAAATGCCTATCAACGCGTGCTGTCATGAATTAAGCGATATGTCTTCTCATAGGATAAATACACACAGTCTCATGAATAATTACGTCATCACCGTACTAGAGTACAAGAAAACGTCACAGCCTTCATGACGTTGACATGAAGATGAGTTTAAACCAGGAAGTTGAAAATAGAGCAAAAAGGCTTAAAGGGGGGGTGAAATGCTGTTTCATGCATACTGAGCTTTTTACACCTTTAAAGACTTGGATTCCCATCCTAAACATAGACAAAGTTTCAAAAACTAATGTTGGACGTTTGATGGAGTATTTCTGTGTTAAAAATACTCCTTCCGGTTTCTCACAAGTTTCGGAGAGTTTTTTTCGAGTATGGGTCTACTTGACGTTAAATAGAGCGGAAGGTCCTTGTATGGGCTGTACGGGCTCTTCTCCCGGAAGGGTGCGCGCGCGCGCGTAACTAGAGGGAGAGAGAGGAAATGCACGCTGTAAACAGTCTCTCAGGTGCAGATCCAGTCGTCCGTGAACACTTATGTCGCGCCGCGCTCCACTTTATTCCTATGGGTGACGTCGAGCGACTTCAACGCTTCAGCACAGCATTCCGGGAAGGCAGCGCTGCATTTGAACCGATTTGAACGCAGAAATGACGGGAAGCTTCAAGGCATCGCTTCAGTTGCGTCGCAAAGTGGATTTCCACGGTCACTGCTGTCACAGGACTTCACCAAATCATACCAAAGAAGTGTGTTTTTGACAGAGCGGTCCTGCTTTGGAAGATGCCGGTGAGTAAATCAACTTCAAATGTCTCTGCTATTGGCTACCGTCGCATGAGTAAACATCAGTAAACGATACGATCGCGTGCTTCGTCATTCAAATGCGCTAACGGTTACTCCATTGTTGTTCTGTATAACGTTACACTATTCTGACTCTGACGTGCAAAACCGTTTTGCTTGCTACCTCTAAGGTCTAGTCACATACAATAGTCCATAAACCGAATCATGTCCTCATAAACTGCACACAAAGGCCCCTAAATACAGTACATACCACAGAGACGGACATCCTGATGTTGCCGTTTCTCCTGTTCAATTTATTTCAGCCTCAGATTTGATTGTGGATCATTATCTGTATTAGCTGAGATAGATGGGTTTCTCCACGCTTGAGGACGTCACCGCTTTGCGCGCTTGTCATTCTTTAGCTCCGCCCACACGATACGCCTCCAGGCGCTCAGTTTTTTCCGGAAAGACTCGGTACAGCCCATATTTCTTTTATAAATATGATAAAACTAAAGAGTTTTCGGAGATATGAAGGATGCAATACTACTCTATAGGTACTCAAGATTGACATGAGATTGACTGAAACTGAGTGTTTCACCCCCCCTTTAAAATTAACTACACTGTAAAAAAATTTTTTGGTTTTTGTTGGTTTAACTTAAAAAAGTAAGTAACCTGGTTGCCTTAAAATTTTCAGTTGATTTAAATTAAAAATTTGAGTTGATACAATGAAGGAAATTTGTTTAATGAATGGAAACTCAAAATATTATTGTGTCTGAACCACATAAAACATTTGATAAATCCTGAAAATAGCACTATTTGGCATGTTTCACTGCGTCATCAGAAATAAAACATTTTAATAAAGTTTGTCGAATCTTAAAACATGTTCATTGTATTAACTCAAAATTTTAATTTCAATAAACTCAAAATTTTAAGGCAACTAGGTAACTTTTTTCCTAAATAATTTTTACAGTGTAGTCGTCTCCCACATTCAAAACTAACAGGTGCAACATTGTCTTCCATGATGTTCAACACACATACTACTGTTAAAATCTCAGAAAATTCGGTTTAGGGTTTCATGACCCTTTAAAATAAGTTTGGTTTTAGTTTTTAGTTTTTCAGTCTTTAAAAATGGGGGTGTGACGTTGTGATTTCCAGCTGAGATTGCCAGCTTTTGAGTGCTCACTGTGGCACCAAACGTCATTTTCGGGAAAATGTGTCGTCCATTTTTTATACAGTCTTGTTATTGACTGTTTAAGGCCTCTCTTTCATAACTAATAGATGGTATTGTAGGTTATGAGGGTCACCAAGGCTGGTTTCGCTGCATCTATTGATTGTTGTTTGTTTCGTGCATGTGCGAGCAGCTTCCTTATTATCTAGGCTGAATGCTGAATCATTGGCCACTCAGGCAGCCTGTTTTTGTTTGCAACCATTCGGCCTCTTTGTAGCTCTTGTTAGCCCACCCCTTACCCACCAGCCTCAATCAATCAGGTTATTTTTAACAGCTTTGCATACTTTGTAGTGTGCAAAAAAATATAGTTTTTTATTTTACTCTGCTTTTGCATTTAGCCTCTCAGTTTAAAGCAACATTTAACTCTTTTGGCACAGAAGTGCCTTTTTTCAGGTCTCCTTTTTCCTCCAGAGCAGAAATAATTAGCTTCTGATTGCGCTATGATTAACTTCCCCACTTCCAGAGCGACTGGTCCGAGCTCCATAGAAAAATATGCTTTCTGTACAGTGAGATAATATCTGTCCAAACAGATTAAGGATGTGTCCAACCAGCATGTCCGCTCTTCGGCGGGAGACCCTGTGCTCTAATTAAAGTCACATACTTTCGGAGAAGATGAGATATTTGCATAATTACATTACACAGCAGTGGCTGTTAATTTCTGATACACTTTGAAATGCCAAAGCTCGAAGGAACATAATTAGAAATCGGAAGTTGACCGATTTCGTTCAGTGTCCATTACGTCGTAGTCTTGCTTCAGTGTGTTGCCTCATTCCACTTGCCTTTGTTGAGTTGGAGCATAATGTCATCATTCCTACCATCAGTGTTCAAGCTGTTTTCATTGTGTCTTGGCTTTGAACCGCTGAATCTGAGCTTTCTCGTGTCCCTGTGGCATCCATCTGCCAGTAGACGACGTGGTGATAGTGCAGTCTTGCCTCTGGCTCCACGCACAGGAAGTCTCTCAGTTCTCTATATCTGTCAGCCTTCCATCTATACGCTTTGATCACACAGCTCTGGGATAGATATCACTTCTCTGTCGAGGGGACACACAGTTCCTTGACAGATATTTAAAAAAAGTTGGGAGTTAAATGCAGGGGCAAGAGAAGGGTTAGACATGCTGATCCACACAATGAACAATCAGGTCTAATCTTGTGTCAAGAATTTGTATTTAAATCGAATGAATCTGATTCAAAAGAATAGCTACCTTTCTCTGCCATCATCAGGATACACACAGTACAGTGGCTTCAGGGAGAATCTGGACACTTTAGCTTCTCACATTACAAAATGTCAAACCAAGTGGCATTTATTTAAAAAAAAAAGTTCATTTAAAATGTATTTAAATGAAGAGAGAGAGAGAGAGAGAGAGAGAGAGAGAGAGAGAGAGAGAGAGAAGAGAGAGAGACCTAGCACACACTTTGTTCACAAATGACATTCACAAAGCATTTCACTGAATTTTAATCTATCAACTAGCTCTGTTTCACCTTCGTTGCTCTGGTTGGTGTAGCGCTATCCTATCGCGTGCAGAGGAAGTTTGAAAGACAACCGTTTATCCCGCCCCTCAGATTGAGCCCTGTCAATGGTGAGTTTCCAGACCAAACATCTTGATGTGGGTCTTGGCTTGTCAGGCCATTCTGTTCATGTGAAAAATGAACAGAAACATTAGTCCGTGCTAAAAGTTCAGAATAACAGACATAAAACATTCAATCAAAGTAAAGCGCCACACATGCATGACATTTGGCATGTTTTTATTAGCCTTATAAAACTCCAACTTTTCAATCAAAGTTATTTGTGTCTCATGAATTCGACAATCCTCATGGACAGAGTTGTGTTAGGTAATGTATTTGACTCGACTTGACAAGTCTCACAGATATACCCAATGGTTTTGCAGTTCATTTCTTAAAGGCAGCAGCACTGAGTGCAAATAGTGATAGATGCTATATACACCAGGTGTTAATAGCAACTAGATTCTATTTACACTCAGTGAAAATAACATTTTCTTAGCGATATAGGATATTTAGACAAAGTGCAAATAGCATTCGATGTTATTTACTAAGTAAAAATAGTGATATATTCTATTTACACCATATAAAAGTAGCAGTTATTTGCAATGTGTAAATAGTAATTACATGCAATTTATACATTATTTGACAGATACATAATATTTGCTCCTCAGTATCATTGTACATTAACAGTGAAACAATAATAACACCATGAAAATTATTATATTTATTAAAATTATTAAATGAATGCCACCTTAATGGGACAATAAAAGCCCTCCCTACCCAAATAATGCTTTTATTATTATTAAATATTTTGTTACAACATTTTCTTAAATTTTATTGAAAGTAAATGCCTTTACCGATGTGCTATGTAATGGGGAAAGGGGTAAGAGCAAGCTCTGCAAAAGGAGAATTCGAAACCGTTTTTTTTGTTGTTGTTTTTTTTATCTTTTTAGGCCCAACCATGCATTGTTAGGCGGAGCTTGTGCGAATAGCACTTGCCAACAAGGCACGCTATTTGCGCTTGGTGTGAATAGCCACTCTGTTTCTCAATTTATCATTGTCATCTGTGTGTGCTATATTTAATGGTAAAAAGTGTTTTGTGACCAACCGGGACCAGATGTGAGATCCACCAATCATTCACAAATCTCAATCGATTTTTTTTTAATTAGTTACAATGAATGAAGAATATCTTTGGGATACGCAGGGACTGTAAAAATGAAGTTTTGAGAGCACAGGAAAGTGCTCTCTGTTGAATTTCAACTTTCTTAACTTCATTTGAGACAAATCCCAGGAACCCTGCTACATTTTTGACCACACATTTCCACCCACAGCAAAGGTGAAACTGCCTGCTCCCACAACATTTGTGTTGCATCCCGTGGGTGGGATCCAAATCCCAATGCAACCCCATAATGTACAGTTCAAACTTAAGATAAAACCGGTTTAGACCCTTCCCGTTGGTTTCACAGATAAGGTTTAGGATAGTCCCAGATTAAAATGCATGTTTTAACTGGAGGCAAAACTTATTTTATAACAAAAATATGCATCTGCATATTTTAAATATGTCACTGCCATTGGTTTGTCTCAAGATTCACATCTGTGTTTTTTTTTTTTTTTCTAAGACACGTTTATAAAAGCTACTTAAATGTCCTAATTAAACTAAAATCTAATCCTGGCCTAATCTAATCCATATCTGTGAAACCCGGGCCTATGTGCATGTCAAACTGGATTATGTCTAAATCTAACCAAGCTTGACAGATTATAGTCCATCCAAACCAAACACAAAAATTGTGCATGTTGCAACACAGTCACAAATCACAACCAATCAAGAGAGTTCTTGCTGTTTGCAAAGCATCAGGACGTTACTGTTAATCACAAACCTCTTAACCCCTCCTCTGTTATTCAGTTTATCCAATGAGAATGTTTCACATAACATCCATTGAAAACGAGGCGTCATTTATTTTTACTACCAATCACAGATAAAGACATGGGAATTTTCAAGCCATAGAGATATCTACATAACACTATTCTTTTATCTGCCTTACAAGCCTGAGCAGCACCTGAGGGATTGTGGAGACTGTCTGATTTAACTCCTTTTTGTGGGTGACATGGAGGAATCAGGTTGCATAAAGTGTGTGAGACAGAAAGGGAATATTTTATTTAGCACTGTCACTTGCTGTATTTACCTTAGGGAAACTCAAGCTTTGCTAACATCACACGTGGTCAGATGTGAGATATGAGCGTGCAAGAATAAAAAAAAAAGAAGTAGATTAAAACATCAACAGGTTTTTGCAGTTGAATCCTTCTATATGCTAAATTACTCCCAAATTGGACCAAAAATACTGATGAGTCATCTTGCACTAAAGGGCGCGTTTGATTTATTTCCCCAAATCGGACACTCGGATGAGAATATCCAATATGCAACTGTGAATATGGTTCACAGTTGCAATTTACTTATGGGCATTAAAAAAATAGGGACAAGCGCTTTGAAATTTTATAGTGTGTCCTGTACGGGGAAAAAACTAAGAAGAAATAATTTTTAAAAAGTTAAGTTCACCATATCTGCACACAGAAATTGGATTGGCATTTCACAAGTGTCAACAGTATAATTATGCAATGATTTTTACACTGTAAAATAACAGAAAGGCCCATATCTTGTGTGGGAAATTTTGCTACATTATCAGTGTAAAATTTAAATTTGATGCACCAATTAATAAAATTAAGTGCAAATACAATAAGTAGACCCTCATTAAACTGGGTTAGTTTGGACATAAACATTGAAGTATGCAGTACAGTACCATCATGCCAAGATCAAAAGCCCATGAGAAGGAACGTAACTGAGGTTTATGAGTTTGGAAGACATTGATGCTAAAGGGCAAGTGAAGTTAATAAACGTAATTTCGGGAGGAGTACGCCCATCTAATCTTTCAATTAATACCAAGGTATAAAACCAGCAGCTTACCTCTTCCCCTTTTTGGTTCCTGAAGCATCCCTCCTCCTCCCCTACTCCTCCTTTTGTACACCACATTGGTGGTGGTTGAGGAGAGATCCCTGACATGAGTGTAAAGCGCTTTGGGTGTACAGTAGTACATATGAAAGCGCTATATAAATGACTCATTCATTCATTATTTTATTCATTCAATTTGCCTGTTATAGGGGGGCAATCGGAGCACGGGTAGAATATTTTCTCCGAGCCCCTCTATAGCAGACAGCAAGCCAAATCTGTTTACCACTTTCACTAAGATTATATGGGCACACAAACTCGTGAAATACCAGGTACTAAATGTACAGTAGGTGTATGGTTATTTTCTTCCACAGAGCACAACTGAACCCTCTTGTCGTAGAAATATTTCTAAATCATATTACCTTCCGTCATGAATACGGTCCAAACTTTCAGATTTTCAGTATTGATATGCTTATTTATGTTGAAGGAGTAAACATTTTTAGCCAGGTCAATTAGGCAGACAAAACACACCATTTTCAAGAGACCTGGGTTTATGCAAACATTGTCCTTGGTTAAGATTTCTGCATGTATAAAGCAACACCAGCTAGGAGTGGCGTTATAAGTGACTCTATTATTGGTTATACATACCTACAGTTATAGCGCACATATCGGTAGATTAGATGAGTAGTCTTACTTTTCTTGTCTTTCTTTTCTTCTTTTTTTAAAGGTCTCTGCTATTGACATAGTTTAATTCAGACCAATTTAAATTCCAATAAAGGTATAGACTATAGATGCAATGGCAAATCAAAAGTGGAAATTGTCTTCCTGGTAAGAGGCCATTCAAGTTTTTTCTATGATTGAGCTACAGACATCAAGGCCTTTAGCGGGGGCTATCTGATAGCACAAGTGCTCATTGTTACGTTAAAGGCATAGATTACTCAAAAATAGAAATTTTGCCATCGTCTGCTCACCCTCATGTTGTCCCAAAAAAGCTATGACTTTCTTCTGAGGAACATAAAAGAAGATATTTGAGAAATGTCCATGCAATGGCAGTCAATGGACACCAAATCTGGCAACAAATGTTAAAAATCAATTAAAGGTAGGGTAGGACAGACTGATCTAAAACACTTTTGTCCAAATTTGTTTAAACTTTCTTTATATGTCAATACATAATTAAAATGTAAGTTCTCTGAAAAGGAGAGTGGCTCTAGACTTTTTAATCTGCAATAAATATCGCTCATTATTTTAGTTCGGGACGAAACAAATGATTGGCTTGGGCGACTGTCACTCTCTCTCGCTACCATGGTGACCACCGCTTTCGCTACAGGATCTGCCCACATGCGCGCGCTCCTTTGATTTGAGGAGTTCAAGAGGCAAGAAACCTAGGCAAAATAATGACAGAGAAAGAGCATTCAAAATTCACACTGCAATGTTTTACAGTCAGTGAAGGCAAACAATGCAAAAAAGGAAGACAGTACGAGAAAAGGCAATGCACAGAAAGTCTTTGGATAAACAAAGAAATCAAACTCGAGTAAATATCTGCTTAGCTTTTCAACGATGGTGAAAACTGAGAGACGTGAAAAACGACTCATTGCTGGCAGTATTTCTGCTGGACAAGTAATCTTTCATTTTTATTATACATTTTTTTGGTTTATGTTTCCATGAAGCATGTATCAAGAGCACATGAAGCTGCCTAATATAGCTAATAACATTACTTAGCATAAAGTTACAATATTATACACTTAGCCATTAGTAGAGATGATAAATACTCAATATGCTTAGCTCAAGTTGATCGCTGTTGTGTTGAATTTCGCCAAATTAACTTTAGATAACAAAATGCATGTGTAAAAGCTAGTACACCGCATCCAGGAACTTTTTTTAGAGCTAAGTTAGCTTTAGCTACTATTAATCAACAATGCTTTCATCATGGGAACTCTTACATGCAAAACACTGTATATGTTATGAATCTTACACGAAATTCATCGTCATTACAGTATAACTGATGCTATTGAAAAAACATGATGCTTTACCATTCTAGCTTGATAGTGAGTACTAAAAGACATCTTATTTGTTTATATTCATACTGATAAAGTTCCATTTTTTTATTACATTTGATTGTGACATGTTGTCACTACATGCACACTGCTCGTCTGAGGTAAATAATGCGTCTTCCAGCTGAGCGGTCGGTGAGGCGCGTTCATGTGTTTTGGGGGCGTGGCTTTGGAAAGAGCCCAGAAGGGAGAAGGTGGAGTGACTGGAAATAATGAGCTGGCTTTAAAACAGTCGTGAGAGGCCTACAGACACTTCATTTTTATACTTTCTTTTTCAGAGAACTTACATTTTAATTATGTATTGATATATAAAGAAAGTTTAAACAAGCTTGAAAAAAAAGTTTTTTAACCAATTCCTACCTTTACCTTTAAATATGAAGGCAAATGCAATTTAATTTAATTCTACACAAATATAGCAAAAGTGGGTGCAACACACCTGACAAAAACCTCAGGTGACTATGACAAGTGGAGCAGCCAGTTACTGCCCTCCTTGCCACTCGTGTCAGAGATTTGAGGGCAATGTTTCTTTCAGGCAAGCAGTCCAAGATTGAGAGCACACAGGAAAGGAGAGTCAAATGTGACTGCTCATTAGTTTGACTAGCCTCATGCAGGCAGGTAGAGCAGAGAGCTGGCCATTTTACTGAAGTTGATTCCCCGGGGGCAGAACGATGCCAAGCTGTGGGAGAAATCCATGGTTCTGCAGGGTTGTGAAGGAGCCCTGAAACTACATTTAAAGCTTGAGCCACTCAATGTATGTCATACTGGCTGGAGATTCTCATTTTGTATTCTATGCATGAGTTCCTTATTTATAGTTCCACAACTGTTGCAAATGTTTTTTTATTCCTCCACATGCAGGAGCAATAACTATAAGGTAAACAAATAATAAAAATTCTGTCATTATTTACTCACCTTCATGGTATTCCAAACGTGCATGCTGCTACTGTTTTAATAATTGTCCCCTTTTGCCCATACAACAACAGTTCATAGTAACTGTTTTTTAAACTCATTCTGTTCTCATCCTGATGTGACTGCATTTCTGTTGAACTAACTCACTTAAGTGCACAGTTTGGGTGCTACTGTTAATTTTTTATCCTAATAGTGTCAGGTAATTTACAAGTCAGCTAAGGTTGCTTGCTGAATCTTATGACTGAATCATATGTGACCTTGGACCACAAAACCCATCATAATGGTAATTTTTTTGAAATTGAGATTTATGCATCTGAATAAATAAGTTTTCCCTTGATGTATGGTGTTAGGATAGGACAATATTTGGCTGAGATATAACTAGACCTATTTGAAAATCTTTAATCTGAGGGTGCAAAAAATCTAAATATTGAGAAAATGTCCATTAAAGTTGTCCAAATTGGGTCCTTGGAAATGCATAGTACTACAAATAATAAAGTATTTTATAAATTTACGGTTTTAAATTTGCAAAATATCTTCACGAAACATGATCTTTACTGGGAGGGGGATTAATCTCATGTTAATCTTAAAATCTCATGTTAATCTTAAAAACCTATATAGAGTAGTATTGCATCCTTCATATATAGTTTAATCATATTTATAAAGGACAGATACGCTATACCATCCCCCCCCCCCGCCCCGAAAACAGCTAAACTTAAGAGAGTGCACACGCATGCACACACACACACCAATACACACATACACACAATACATTCTTGCCATTATCCCTCCCTGGATAACTTTCTATTCAATATACGTTTGTGGTGTTTACATGATATGAACTTATGTGCCAATTGCCAACAAAATGCAGACATTTAATGCAGTTCCCTTTATCGAGGGAACTCGCACTGCGTCATCGTAGATGACACATCGGGGAACGCCCTCGGCGTGACGCTACTGAAATCATTTGAAAAAGCCCAATCTTGATTGGTGTTGCGTCATGACGTAACGAGTGACGGCATACCCGGAGGTATAAAGGGACGCCGGCACAAGCATACACAGCTTCTGCTCTTCAGCGGTTGCGCTCTGTGTGATCGTTTGTCTATTTGGTGTTGTTTGTCCAATAAGATTAGGTGGCAGGCTCGTGAGCCTCTTAGTTCTGTCCCGCGTCTGTTGAGGCAGCACGGCGGCAGATCAGCGGGCTCGCAAATGAACTTGTCAGTGGGTCTGGGGCTGCTGAGGCACTTTCTAAGTCCCTGCTGACAGAGATCGGATGTTCTCCGTCCCCGCGTGGAAGCCCGCGCTGCGGCCTCTTCCCTCGGGGTGGAGAACCCGGTGCTTGAGCCGTCTGATTCTGAGGAGTTAGATGTGCTCAGCATCGAGGCGGGTGACGTAAGCACCAAGCACGCTGCTTCATTCATAAAATAGGGGCGGGCAGTCCCCGAGGGGGCTGCCTGTAGTAACCCGGTGTTCTCCGTCCCCGTGCGGAAGCCCGCAATGCGGCTCTTCCCCGGAGTGGAGAACCAGATGCTTGAGCGATCTGATTCCGAGGAATTAGATGTGCTTAGCGTCGACGGAGTGAAGTAGAAGAGAGCTCGCCACCTCTTAATGCAGGCTCGATCGCGCGTTGTCGAGGCACCGCGTGGATGACGGGTCTGCAACAAAAGTGAACACACGCTATCAAGTGAACACGCGGTGCACATGTGATACTGTTTGGCGCGAGGCATGCAGTCAGTGCCTGAGGGTGCTGGCTGTGTTTGTTGAGATATCTCGCAGCGCACAGCCGTGCGTTTTCGAGTGTTTCAGCCTCGCGCCTGTGGGTTTCATCTCGAGGGATGAAAGCCAAATATGTTGTAAACGGGTCGAATCTCGCGTTGCGGAAAGGCAGCGTGTAGATGGCGATTTGTTGATATACATATTTAAACAGTATCGTCTGGAGATTATGGCTGCATTTAATTCTGAGGGATTAAAAATGAAACATTACCTGACTTTGAGGAGTTGGATATGTTCATTCAGCCTATCATTCAGACCATGTTCACTTGAGGGGTGATTAGGGGCATTTAATTCTGAGGAATTAAATGGGATTTATCTGACTTGAGGAGTTAGATTATCAACCTATCATCCAAAAATGTGTTCACAGGGTTTTTTTTTTTTTTCATCTAAGAACAGATGAAGCCCCTCTCCCGGGGAGCGATCGAGGTCGCCTCCTCTGTGGAGTTTTATGGAAGTCGATGCTGTGATCCGCCGTCTACGACGCTCGGGCCACATTGACTTCCAGCGGACGCATGCTGCCTTAGCCGCCTCTAGAAAGACGGCAGCTGGGCAGCAAACGCGTTCAAACACCGAAAAACCTCCCCGACTAAGCCCTGCCGGGTGGCCGCTTCAGGGGGTCGGGCAGGAGGCTCGGTGGGTACCAGAGACCAGCCTTGAGAGGCGGGTTCCCCTAGTAGAATGTCTCGGCGCATGGTTATGCTCCCGAATATATCTGCTGGGGTCCTGTGTACCGTGGGCAAAGGGGTACTGACTGCAGTTCAGTGTTCCAATACCAGTCATTGGTGTGGTCTGAATTGTGGTGTGCCCAGCCCAGTGGCCGGCTGGCTGGAAGTCGATGCTGCGATCCGCCGTTTACGACGCGCGGGCCACATTGACTTCCAGCGAACGCATGCTGCTCTAGCCGTCTTTAGAAAGATTGCAGCTGGGCAGCGAACGCGTTCGCACACCGAAAATCCTCCCTGACTAGCCCTGCCGGGTGGCCGCTTCAGGGGGTCGGGCAGGAGGTTCGGTGGGTACCGGAGACCAGCCTTGAGAGGCTGGTTCCCCTAGTAGAATATTTCGGCGCATGGTTATGCTCCCGAATATATCTGCTGGGGCCCTGTGTACCGTGGGCAAAGGGTACGGACTGCAGTTCAGCGTTCCACCACCGGGGTTCATCGGTGTGGCCTGAATAGTGGTGTGCCCAGCCCAGTCGCCGGCTGGCCAGCCCCCTCTCCCGAGGAGCGATCGAGGTCGCCTCCTCTGTGGAGTTTTCTGGAAGTCGATGCTGCGACCCGCCGTCTACGACGCTCGGGCCACATTGACTTCCAGCGGACGCATGCTGCTCGAGCTGCCTCTAGAAAGACGGCAGCTGGGCAGCAAACGCGTTCAAACACCGAAAAACCTCCCCGACTAAGCCCTGCCGGGTGGCCGCTTCAGGGGATCGGGCAGGAGGCTCGGTGGGTACCAGAGACCAGCCTTGAGAGGCGGGTTCCCCTAGTAGAATGTCTCGGCGCATGGTTATGCTCCCGAATATATCTGCTGGGGCCCTGTGTACCATGGGCAAAGGGTATGGACTGCAGTTCAGCGTTCCACCACCGGGGTTCATCGGTGTGGCCTGAATAGTGGTGTGCCCAGCCCAGTGGCAGGTTATGGAACAGGAAGTGTGCTCCCTGATGGTAGAGGAGGCTACATAGTGTATTCCTCTGCCAGACAGGGGGTTCGGCTGTTACGGTCGCTACTTCGTGGTTCCAAAGAGGATGGAGGGGTGCGTCTATTATTAGATCTGAGGTACTTGAACCGTTCTCTGAGGAGATTCAGGTTCAAGATGCTCACTATCACATCGTGCGCAGATCCAGTTCGAGGACTGGTTCGTCACGATGGATCTAAAGACGCATATTCCATATCCCCATCCTTCCTGCCCACAGGAGGTCCTGAGGTTCGCTTTTGGGGGCGAAGCGTACCAATATCGGGTTCTCCATTCGACTTAGCTCTTTCACCCCGCACCTTCACGAAGTGCATGGATGCAGCTCTGGCTCTGTTTAGACTCCAGGGCATCATGTACTCAGTTATCGACGACTGGCTCATTCTGGCCAGGTCGTACGATAGGGCGGTTCGGCATCGAGGTGTCGTTCTGGCCCATATGAGGTGCTTGGGGGTGGGGACTCAACAGTGTTGACGCCCTCCCAAGGGACTACGTTCCCGGGGGTTCGTATGAGACTTACAACGAGGCAGGCGCTATGGTCCCTGCACGTATCGAGTCCATACTGGCGGAGGTCTCCGGAGTAGAGCTAGGCCGCAGCCTCACTGTGAAGCAGTTCCAGAGACTGCTGGGTATCATGACAGCAGCGTCCAGCGTGATTCCGCTCGGCCTGCTCCACATGAGACCCCTACAGTGGTGGCTGAAGACCAAGCTCTTCCGTAGCAGGGTAACGCACAGATGCGTTTGTTCGTTCCCTCGTCATATGGAGGAAACCTTGGTTTCTGTCCCTAGGGCTAGTGTTGGGAGCATCATGTTGCCGGAAACCGTTCAACAGATGCATCCTTACTGGCTGGGGCACGGTCATGGAAGGCCGCTTGAGAGGTCCGTGGGGACCCGGCATTCATCCTGGCACATCTACTGCCTGGAAATGCTGGCGCTCTAGAAGGCTCTGAGGAGCTTTCTCCCGGACCTCCGCGGCCACCATGTCCTGATACGATCCGACGGCACTGCCGTGGTATCGTATCTAAATCGTCAGGGGGGTCTGAGATCGCGCCCTCTGTGCAGACTGGCGCATCAGGTCCTCCTGTGGTCCCAAGGGAAACTGTTGTCACTTAGAATCCCTGGGGACCAGTATCAGGGAGCAGACATCCTGTCGAGGCAGGGGCTGAGGCCCGGGGATTGGAGGCATCCGGCTCCATTGGGCCTGGATGCCATGTCACAGACGTGGCCAAGGCTGCGTCTGTACGCATTTCCCCGATCGCTCTGCTCCCGGGAGTTCTGGAGCGGGTCCGCCGGGAAGGCATCCGCCTGCTATTGTTAGCACCCCGGTGGCCGTCCAGAGTAGGGTTCTCCGACATCTTAGTTCTGCTAGACGACCTTCCAGGGCGGATTCCTTTGAGAAGGGATCTGCTGACTCAGGCAGGGGACACACCCCCAGCCGGAGTTATGGAACCTATGGGTCTGGCCCCTGAGGGGGCACAGCTCATAGAGGAGAGTCTGTCAGCACGCGTCGTTGAGACCCTACTCAGCTCTAGGGCTCTTTCCCACAGGAGGCTGTACAACCTGAAGTGGAAGGTGTTTCCACTTGGTGTAGGGACCGTGAGGTAAATCCAGTTAACTGCGCAGTGGCTTCGCAGTAAATTTGAATTTGAAAAGAGTTTCTCCAATATCGAGTCTCTGCCGGGCTTACCCCGTCCACACTTAAGGTGTATGTGGCAGCGTTAGGGGCTTTCCACACACCGTTAGGTGAGGGACCTCTGGGGAGGCACCATTGGTTGTACGACTCCTCCGAGGACGGAGGATGAGACCTGTGGCTCATTCCAGGATCCCATATTGGGATCTGGCAGTAGTGCTTGAAGGGTTGGCTGAGGCCCCTTTCGAGCCACTGGAGCTGGCCGAGGCCAAGAACCTCCCGCTTAAGGTTGCCTTTCTCCTTGCCATCACTTCTCTGAGGAGAGTGGGGGTCCTCCAGGCATTGGCATTCACGCCAAATTGTTTGGAGTTGCCCCGGGCGGAGTGAAGGCCATCTTGCGTCCGACCCCGGGTCGTACCCAAAGTGCCATCTAACAGGGTAGGGTCGGTGGTTCTCCAGGCATTCCATCCTCCGCCTCATGTGACGGCAGATGTGGGCAGGCTTCACCTCCTCTGCCCGGTTCGGGCATTGAAGGTCTATCGGGAGAGGTCTGCCCAGTGGAGGAAGTCAGACCATTAGACTTTACAGTCTGCACCTCCCGGCGACGCCAGGCGCCAGGGTGCTCGCCTCCTGAGTATGCACTTCGGTCCATACCAAGGGGCTCAAGATAGGCGAGGACTAGTGGGTACTCGTTCCCCGATGTGTCATCTACGATGACGCAGTGCGAGTTCCCTCGATAAAGGGAACGTCTCGGGTTATGCATATAACCCATGTTCCCTGAGAGGGAACGAGACACTGCGTCTCGTAGCCCCGCCTATCGACAGAGCGTCCCGCTTCATCGCAGTATCTGTGTATGCTTGTGCCGGCGTCCCTTTATACCTCCGGGTATGCCGTCACTCGTTACGTCATGACGCAACACCAATCAAGATTGGGCTTTTTCAAATGATTTCAGTAGCGTCACGCCGAGGGCGTTCCCCGATGTGTCATCCACGATGACGCAGTGTCTCGTTCCCTCTCAGGGAACATGGGTTATATGCATAACCCGAGACGTTTCACTCAGGTTACAAAAGGTTTTTGACACGGAGCAAACAAACACACTTACAGAACTCCGTTGCTGCTCAGGAAAAACAAACTGCACCCACTGTTTAACACTGGGTTATTTGGGAAGCTGAACAAGGTTATCTTTTCCAATTCCCTCACAACCAGAAACACTAGTGACATTGTTGATGTTGTGGTGCCAGCGCTGTAACCCGGCTTCTGTAACCCGAACGAAGTTCCGCGTTCCGCATGCGCTCATCCGGGAGAAGTGCTCATACAAGCAATTCCTCCTATTATAACCTCACACAGGCCCTTATTCGAGAGAGAGAGAGAGAGAGAGAGAGAGAGAGAGAGAGAGAGAGAGAGAGAGAGAGAGAGAGAGAGAGAGAGAGAGAGAGAGAGAGAGAGAGAGAGAGAGAGAAAGAAACCCAGAAGGAGTGTATTTGGCACATTTTTGGCATAAAATAAAAATGTATCATTTTGAAGAATATATATTGTTGGCTATTGCCACAAATATATCTGTGCGACTTATGACTGGTTTTGTAGTCCAGGGTCACATATTTCACTGTTGTGAATGTGATTCTGCAGTCTGTATTGAATGTGAATTTTATGTTTCAGAAAAGATTAATCATTGTCAGACCAGCTGAGATCTTGGTACATATAAAGGTAATTTTTTTGGTAGTGCTACAGCACAACATAAGTTTATATTAGCACCATTTGTTGTTTGCTTTTGGGACATTTTGGCAAACGGTGACATCAGCCATAACAGCTGGAGTGAGTCCTCACTGCTCTCATTGCAAAAACATAGAATGTGAACAGTGTAGTTCAATTTGTGAACAAATTACTCTTATGAGCTTGTTATGGATTAAATTGAATCATACTGTGCAGTGGTGCGATGGCCAGTAGTGTGGCCAAATGTACCAGAATCTTATTGAGAGATTGTTCATCAGAATTTGAATCAAATCTGAAAGTCTGTATCGACACCCAGCCCTAATAGCGATTGCATGACAGCAAGGCATTACAATTCTTCACAAAAACAACACGAGTGAGTGAATAAATGAAAAAATGCTGTTTCTTAGAGACATTTATGTTTCAATTATTCATTGTAAAGGTTGTAATCATGCTGTTCATGAGTTTGAATTAAATGTATTTGCTTACAGATAAGCTGCAGACTGAAGAAAAGCATCAAGTGGATAAATAAAGAAACTGTCAAGGTTGAAGAAAGGCAAACATGAGAAACCCAGACCTAGTTATCGTTGGCTTCCTGCTCAGCTGTGTAATAGATGGCACTGTCTATGGCCAGGTAACCTGCCGCAGAGCCACGTCTCGTGAATGGCACACTCAACCAAAGAACATCAGCGTGAGGTGGACCCTCATGGAGAACACCTGCAGCAGCTTGACCCAGTGCTGGAACAGACAAACAGAAACTAATGGATACTTGTGGACAACTGGGCCATATAACTTTCCTCAGCTTTGCCCACTGGACCTCCAGCTTGGAGATGTGATGCTTGTTTCTGCTGACAGAAAGCTGCAACAATATGGTATCCAGCTAATCAATGTCTCCAAAGAGGAGTTTGAGAACTGCTTGATTTTAGAGCCAAGAAAGGAGCAGTTGGTGTTTGCCAACAGTATTAATGGTACTTTGCAAGTGGAATCGAAGTGGCTGACATCTGGTATGATTTACTTTATGGTCGTTCATAGAGGCAGTAGTCATCTGTGTAGGCTTGGCCTACGCATTGCACTTCTGGTAAAGCCTCAGCACTGCCAGAGCTCACCTCTTCTTCGCCTGTGTTCGGGTAAAGGTCAATGTAAAACTACATTTAAAGACGATTCATTTAGCTGTCAGTGCCACAAACCATTTTCAGGACAATATTGCGAGAATGCTGATGGATGCTATGAACGGCCGTGTTTAAATGGAGGCACCTGCGTGAACAAGAGAACTGCTTTCACAGAGCTCCCACCCTACGAATGTCTTTGTCTCGCCCCATTCACAGGTGAGGAACTCTAGTTTACTCTGCAGAAGTGAGCATTTGTCTGTTGTTTAGTTGCCTAAATATAATTTTCATAACTTGGCTCAATACAAGTTCAATTCAACTGGAAGCATTTATGGCACAAAGCAAAACTTGCACTCACAATCTTTTTCAAAACTTTCAAACAAGGCTGTCAAATCAACATTCAAAATGGTTTTGGCGTTTTGTCTAGTTTTATTTTTGTAAAAGTACAATTATATTTCAATTCATTTTAATACTTTTTTTTTACGTTCAAATGATCATAACTCTGCATCCTTTTTCTACCTTAAATCACATTCAGGAATTATAAGACATTCTCAGTAAAATTCTGAATGGTGCATAACCCTGCAGTTTACTTCCATAGCAAATTACGTACTTTAACCTGCCATTTTTACTTACGTATAAATCATATTCTGTTGTTATCAAAATTATACCACAAATACTGTCAACTGAGCTTAACATACGCTTAACATCCCTTTAATGCAGAGTCCATTATGAATCCATGCTGACCTTTCAATCATAATGGATGGGGGATGGAGGTTTAATGGGTGTCCACCCACCTACACAGAACAGCCTGGTTTCTTTGAAGACGCTTATTTATTATTTATCGGTCATAATTGCATGCACTCCGCATTTAGCACTGTGCAATTATTTCAAAACCAAAGCCCCTATGGACCATTTATTTGAATAGGTGTTTTTGAAATGATTCCCCCTCCCCTTTAGTTTTCTAATCATGGTAATTATTCTCATATGTTTTTGTGCCACCTGAAAGCATTCTTTAATTGCATGATATTTCTTAGTTTTCTCCTCCTACCATTTGGTTTCTTTTCCCTGTCTTGCTTGTCAATAAAATCGGCATCCAAATGTTTAAATGTTGGTCTCTTGGTGAGCAACAAGGAGAATAGAATATTCAAAGTGGTGTAATGTTGTCATACTAGCTAATGTGGTTTGTTTTTATGTCTGCTGAATAATTCATTGTACTTCTGTGAGAAGTACTACTGGAGGCATTCCCTAGAGACCATTGGGTACCATGTACAACTAGGCCAGTGTAATCTGAGTCAGATTAAAGCAGAGAACTCAAACTGCTAATATTATGTTTTGGTCCCCCTTTTGCTGCCAATACAGCCCTGACCCTTCGATGCCTCCACAAGACCCCTGAAGCTGTGCTGTGGTATCTGGCACCAAGATAGCAGCATATCCTGTAAGTTGTTAGGTGGGGCCTCCATGGAGTGGACTTGTTTGTTCAGCACATCCCACAAAAGCTCAATTGTATTGAGATCTGGGGAATTTGGAGGCCAAGTCAACACATCAAACTCATTGTTGTGCTCCTCAAACCATTACTGAACCATTTTTGCTTTGTGGTAGGGTACATTATCCTGCTGAAAGAGGCCACAGCCACCAGGGAATACTGTTTCTATGAAAGGGTGTACATGGTCTGGAACAATGCTTAGGTAGGTGGTACGTGTCAAAGTAACATCCGCATGGCTGGGAGGACTCAAGGTTTCCTGCAGAACATTGCCCAAAGCATCACACTGCCTCCACCAGCTCGCCTTCTTCCCATTGTGCATCCTGGTGCCATGTGTTCCCAGTAAGCAATGCACACACACGCAGCCATCCACGTAATATAAAATAAAATGTAATCAGGTGTCAGCATGGGCACCCTGACTGGTCTGCGGCTATGCAGAACCATACACAACAAACTGTGATGAACTGTGTATTCTGACACCTTTCTATCAGAACCAACATTCACTTCTTGAGCAATTTGAACTACAGTAACTTGTTTGTTTGATCGGACCACATGGGTCAGCCTTCGCTCCGCACATGCATCTATGAGCCTTGGTCGCCCATGACCCTGTCACCGGTTCACCACTGTTCCTTCCATGGACCACCTTTAATAAACACTGACCACTGCAAACCGGGAACACCCCACAAGAGCTGCAGTGGGTACTTGGTCGTTGTCATGTCATAGCTGGGGGTGTACAGTGTCGGTGACTGTACAAATGACCCAACACAATGGCCTGAGGTGTCATTTTCTCATTTAAAATTGAGAAACATTACTGTAACAATGTTCGTGAATGTGAGGAAGGAAGAGGACACGGGGGTCGGCTAGACGGTTGTTGCTCTTTTATTTTGTAACTCAATAGTCAAACACACTCAATAGTGTGGCTTCTCTCAGACTCAAAACAATAGCGATCACTTCCGGGTCGGCACTTCCGGCTTCCGGCAACTCAGTCTCTGTATGGGTTTGGCAACAACCGTCCTGACTCTCTCTCTCCCTGGTCTCTGGTTCCGCTGGTGTTTTATCCCGTCTCCGCGCTCATTACTGGAATAAGAGACAGGTGTTATTAATCTGCGTCCAACCCACTCACTTACCGCTCGTCCCGCGGCCCTCTCTCCCGCTGCAGACCTCGCTGAACCACGCCCCCCTTGCCACATACCCCCACCGCCCGACTCAGGCCGGGGAGCCGTCCGGCCTGCAGCCCCCCCCCCATTTCTGGAGAGGAAATCGGCCACAGCCATCTGAGCACCCGGCCTGTGGACCACCTTGAACTTAAACGGCTGAAGAGCCAGATACCAACGGGTGATCCGCGCGTTGGTATCCTTCATGCGGTGGAGCCATATGAGAGGAGCGTGGTCCGAACAGAGAGTGAACTCCCGCCCCAGGAGGTAATAGCGGAGAGTGAGAACGGCCCATCTGATGGCCAAACACTCCTTCTCTATGGTGCTGTACTTAGCTTCCCTCTTGGAGAGCTTACGGCTAATGTACAGCACCGGCCGCTCTCCCCCCTCCACCTCCTGGGCCAGGACTGCGCCCAGCCCCCTGTCCGACGCGTCAGTCTGCAACAAGAAAGGGAGAGAAAAGTCAGGGGAGTGTAAAAGCGGCCCGCCACATAGAGCAGCCTTCACTTGGGTAAAAGCCTGTTGACACGGCTCCGTCCACTGGACCGTATCTGGTAGCCCCTTTCTAGTAAGATCAGTCAAAGGGCTGGTGAGGTCCGAATAATTTGGTATAAACCGTCTATAATATCCCGCCAGCCCCAAGAACTGTCTTACCTCCTTTTTGGTCTTGGGCCTCGGACAGGTTGCAATTGCGGCAGTCTTATCAATTTGGGGACGCACCTGCCCATGACCCAAGTGGAAGCCCAGATACCTTACCTCCACCCGCCCAATCGCACACTTCTTCGGATTGGCCGTGAGCCCCGCTCCCCTCAGCGACCTCAGGACCGCCCTCACATGCTGCATATGCCGCTGCCAATCGTGACTATAAATCACTATGTCATCCAGGTACGCAGCAGCATATGCAGCATGGGGACGCAAAATCCTATCCATGAGTCGCTGGAAGGTTGCGGGTGCCCCGAACAAGCCGAAAGGAAGCGTGACAAATTGATGTAATCCAAACGGCGTGGTGAAAGCTGTTTTTTCTTTGGACAATGGAGACAAGGGGATCTGCCAATAGCCCTTTGTTAAGTCCAGTGTCGAATAAAATCGAGCCGTGCCTAACCGATCAAGCAACTCGTCAACCCGCGGCATTGGATACGCGTCGAATTTCGACACAGCGTTCACCTTGCGGTAGTCCACACAGAACCTGACCGAGCCGTCTGTTTTGGGAACCAAAACTATCGGGCTCGCCCAGTCACTGTTGGACTCCTCGATTA
The DNA here is from genome assembly GCF_024679245.1 of Pseudorasbora parva. NCBI lineage: Eukaryota > Metazoa > Chordata > Actinopteri > Cypriniformes > Gobionidae > Pseudorasbora > Pseudorasbora parva. Next base: position 29,095,944 of record NC_090188.1, on the reverse strand, counting down.
CTCCCATGTCGAGCATTGCGCCTAATTCTTCCTGAACTACTTTTTTCTTGTGTTCAGGCAAGCGATACGGCCGGCTGCGAACTACCACGCCCGGCTCGGTCTCGATATGGTGCTGAATCAAGTCGGTACGTCCCGGTAGGGGCGAGAACACGTCAGCGAACTCCGCCTGCAATTTCGATAAATCAGTGAGTTGTAACGGTGAGAGATGATCTCCCCCAGGGGCCAACGCGACTGATTGCGCTTTAATGCTCGCCTCTGGCCCGAGATCATCCTCTCCCCCGATCACCGTTGCCAACAACACCGATTCCACCTCATTCCATTTTTTTAGCAGGTTGAGGTGGTATATTTGACGTGCCCCGTTCCTATCGGATCGTATCACTTCATAATCGAGCTCACCTATCTGTCGTGCGACCTCAAACGGCCCCTGCCACTTTGACATTAATTTTGAGCTCGACGTTGGGAGTAGAACGAGCACTTTCTCTCCCGGTGTGAATTTGCGTAGTTTAGTACCCCTGTTATATGACCGGCTCTGGCGGTCCTGGGCTTGCAACAAATTCTCCCTAGATAGCCGCCCCAATGTGTGGAGTTTTGTTCGCAAGTCCATGACGTACTGAATTTCGTTTTTGGCCAACGAAGGCCCCTCCTCCCAAGTTTCTCGTAGGACGTCCAGCACCCCCCGTGGCTGCCGACCGTAGAGAAGCTCGAAGGGGGGAAACCCCGTGGAGGCTTGCGGGACCTCGCGCACAGCAAATAAGAGGGGTTCTAACCACCGATCCCAATTTTTGGCGTCTTCCTGTACGAATTTACGGATCATGGATTTAAGAGTGCGATTAAATCGTTCGACCAAGCCGTCTGTTTGTGGGTGATAGACGCTGGTTCGAATGGATTTAATGCCCAATAATCCGTACAATTCGCTTAACGTGCGTGACATAAACGCCGTGCCTTGATCAGTGAGGATTTCCTTCGGAATCCCCACCCGGGAGATTAAACGAAACAGTGCGTCCGCAACGCTCTTCGCCGAGATGTTGCGGAGAGCCACTGCTTCCGGATATCGTGTTGCGTAGTCCACGATAACTAGCGCAAAACGATGTCCGCGTGCGGATCGCTCTAATGGCCCGATGAGGTCCATCGTAATTCTCTCGAAGGGGACCTGCATTAATGGAAGGAGGCGCAATGGCGCTTTTGGGGCGGCCAGTGGATTCACCAACTGACATTCCGGACAAGACGCGCACCACCTGCGCACATTGTCATGAATGCCTGGCCAAAAAAATCGGTCATTAAACGATTCAGCGTGGCCGCCTGTCCCAGGTGGCCCGCCATTGGGTTAGAATGAGCCGCCTGGAAAAGCATTTCCCGGCGGCTCTTTGGTACTAACAGCTGGGTTGTATCTAGCTTTGTCTGAGTGTCTTGGGTCACTCGATACAACCGATCCTTAATTATGGCAAAATATGGATACGAGACAGGCAAGGCAGGTTGGAGAGACTGACCGTCAATCGATCGGACCTGTTGGAAGGCATTTTTGAGGGTCTCATCTTGTGACTGCTCCAGCGGAAAGTCATCGCGGTCCGAGAGAATCAGTCTCTCGACCCCGCTCGGTTCCGCTGAAGCTGTCCTCAAGGGTCCCGTCTCAGTCTCCCCAAGCTGCACTCGCGCCGCCCCCCTCCGCGCCTTCTTCTCCCAAGCGGCATCCGCGCATAACGACCCCAATAACGCCGAAAAGGCGGGCCAATTTGTCCCCAGAATTAGCGGATGCCGGAGGTGTGGACTAACCGCCACCTCTACACTATGCTTTTTCCCCCGAAATTGTATCGTGACCGGGACAACCGGGTATTCCACCACATCCCCGTGCACACACCGCACCTTAACCACGCGGCTTGTATCCAATGCCCCAGGCTGCATCAGGCTTTGATGGATCGAGGTTTGGTTACATCCTGAATCCACCAAGGCCTGATATGTACCCCCTTGATACTCACAGGAATTTGGTACTCTCCTGCTTGATCGGGGGTGGTCCGCTGGACGTCCGGGATCCGGATCATTGTTCCGATGTCCATCATCGGACATCGGTCCACAAAATGATCCGGATCGCCGCACCGCCAGCAGGCCAGCCCAGGCCTACCCGCCGCCCCGGAGTGGGTTGGAGGATGAGCGCGGAAAGGGGGCGGAACCAGAGCCATTGTCACTACCAGCCCCCAGCGGCCCCGCCCCCCTGGGCGGGACCCGCGAACTCCCAGACGGTCCAAGGCCCATCCCACCCCGGCCTCTGGGGGGGACGCGAGGAGGGCCTGGAGGGCGGGACCTGGGGAGAGGGACAGGTCGAGAGAGAGAGAGAGAGGGGGGAGAGAGAGAGGGAGAAGTTAATGGGGGTTCGCCGACCCCCGGGCACGCCACCAGGTGGTCCTCCGCCAAGTTGATGGCCGTTTCCAGCGACGTGGGCCGGTGGCACTGGACCCACTCGGCGGTCTTCCTGGGGGGCCGAGTGATAAACTGCTCCAGCACCACCAGATCGACAACATGGTCCACGTCGCTGCCGCCGGCCAGAAGCCATCTGCGGCACTCGTCCCGGAGCTGTTGGGCCAACGCGAAGGGTCGACCGGACTCACCGCACTCCAGGGACCGGAAACGCTGACGATGTTGTTCCGGGGTCCGGCCGACCCGCTGAAGGATGGCCTTCTTTAGATCATCGTAGTCCAGGAGGTTCGCGACCGGTAGTTGTTGCGCGGCCGCCTGGGCTTCTCCAGATAGTAGGGGGATGAGGCGCACCGGCCACTGTGCCCGGGGCCACCCGCAGGCCTCCGCGGCTTTCTGGAATAGATCGACGAAGGCCTCTGGGTAAGCTTCCGGCCCCATCTTCTGGAGGGGCACGTGAACCGGTGCGCTGGCCCGTGCGGCGGCCTCGGCGCGGACCTCCCGGTCCATCCAGCTCCGGAACCGCTCGCGGTCCTCTTGCTGGCCTTGGACGATCGCCTCGAAGCGGCGCTCCTGTTCGGTCCGAAGGTCCAGCAACGCCTGGTGGTGTTCTTGGTGGAGGACCGCGAGGGAGTTGATGACATCCGCAAATGGCGAGGCGGAGGGCGTTGTCATGGCGGCGGCACTGTCCTACTTCCTTCCCGGGTTTCGGCACCAGTGTAACAATGTTCGTGAATGTGAGGAAGGAAGAGGACACGGGGGTCGGCTAGACGGTTGTTGCTCTTTTATTTTGTAACTCAATAGTCAAACACACTCAATAGTGTGGCTTCTCTCAGACTCAAAACAATAGCGATCACTTCCGGGTCGGCACTTCCGGCTTCCGGCAACTCAGTCTCTGTATGGGTTTGGCAACAACCGTCCTGACTCTCTCTCTCCCTGGTCTCTGGTTCCGCTGGTGTTTTATCCCGTCTCCGCGCTCATTACTGGAATAAGAGACAGGTGTTATTAATCTGCGTCCAACCCACTCACTTACCGCTCGTCCCGCGGCCCTCTCTCCCGCTGCAGACCTCGCTGAACCACGCCCCCCTTGCCACAATTACATTACATTTTACATTTAAAATAAACATAAAACTTGTATTGTGTTTTGAAATGGATATTTTTCTGAATATGCCGTGTACATTGCAAAGGCCGTTTGTCCTATTCTGTTTTCGAATGTTGCTTACAAATCCTCCGCTGTTGGGTTCAATTTAAAAATGGTGCCTTTGGAACTCGCTGTGCATTGAAGTCATTGACGCCAAACACCATTTGGTTGTCTCGTGTACCACGACACGTGTACCGTGACGGTGTATGATTTAAAAATGCAATGCTGGAATTTGATATATTTAAACACGGCGACAGATTGTAACTTGAATAATGGCTTAATTTTCACTCTGCCCCTCACACAAAGCTATCTTAAGAATTTAGAAGGCTTGTGGAATTGCTCACCTTTTCATGGACTGCTTGAATATTTTTAAGTTTGGCATTTAAAATAACCATCCACTTTCCTTGAATGGCAAATACAACGACAGGAAAATAATACTGCACTGGAGCAGTTATTCCTTTCATATTTGTTGATATTTACAATTTTTGAACAAAGTTCAAACCATATTACATTATATATGAAGGTAAGTAAAGTCAACACTTGTGTAGACAGAGATAGGGAATTCAGAAAAGCATTTATCCACATTGGATTCAATATTATATCTATTTTTGCATCCTAGGTGTTAACTGCTCTGAAATTACCGGGCATCAAAATTGCAGCAAAGGGTGCAAAGAAGGAGCTTGTGTACAAGTCTCAACAACTTCCTACAGATGTGAATGTTTCACAGGATATACAGGTAAGTACAGTAACTGCTTAAAATCTGTATATTTTTTAGAAAGCCACTGTAAATTATGCACTTCACAATATAGTGATATTTCTTCTGAGGTCCAGTAATGCATGTATAATTTTTTACTGTTTGGCTTCATTTGACTCATTGTGTTTTGATAATGAGTCGTGTGATTAATGATGGGTCATTTTGGGTGCCTTCACAATGGGAGCGCAATTATGCAAACTCAAATCTGAGTGAGACTTTTTTTTTTTATCTCTACTTGCATTAAGCTGTCTTTCCTAAGTGAAGAAGCGGATTTGAAAAATGGAACAATTGAAGCCTTCATATAAGAAAGTCTTTAGAAGATTCTTGGTGCATAAATGGCCAATTATTTAATAAAGGCTTTAGCTGTAACTTCATTTGAGTGATATGCTTAGGTTGATAAAACTCATGAATGGGGCCTTTCCTTTAGAAAAGCAATGGAAATAAACAGTGTATGCTCCTGTGTCCTTCCCTGTCTGTTTATAAGGCAGGCTTTTGGAAAGTAATGAGTCTCATTTGCTTCTGTAAAACCATTGCTGGGCTAATGAGCATCTCACCCATAAATGTGTAACAAAAGTTGCACGGTCCCTTGGGTGTTCCCGATAATAACATCATGATAAAGTCTCCAGTCTGAGGTCCAGGTGGCCTTTGCTTGTTGATTAATTGACTTTTGTGTAACGGCTGTTTGTTCAAGCAGATAGCAGCCTCTAATGCCATGTCAGCTTTAATGTGGAAGAAAAATGTCTGGTTTGTCTTACACTGATTTAGGACTAACACAATGATGAATTTTCACTTGAGATTAAACACTCAAACCCATGAAAACAGGCCTCTTTTGAGAATATCTTCAAATTCAGTGTTTAAAAAAATCTGATCTCAAGGCAGCATTTTTTTGGAATATCTTACTCGTATCATTTTAGTTGTTTTTAAATAACAATGTGATTTTTACAAACCTGAGCCAGAAAAGAACACACACACTCACACTCACACACACACACACACACACACACACGCATGCACGCACGCACACAGACACACACACACGTTGGTCTATGTGGTTTACAGGGACATTCCATAGGGGTAATGGTTTTTATACCGTACAAACCGTATTTTCTATCCCCTCATGCTGCGTTCACACCGCACGCGAATGACGCGATTCGCGCGAGTGATTTACATGTTAAGTCAATGCAGAGACGCGAATAGGCATTCTGCGGCGCGATTCGCGCGAATGAGGCGGCAAGGATCACGCGAATTGAGCGTTTTGAACGCGTGATTCGCGCGAAACACGCGAATCGCTCAAGTTGAAAAATTTGAACTTTGGCGGATATTCGCGCCGCGTTAACCAATGAGGAGCCTGCTTACTGCTGTCACGTGTTGAAGTGCCGGATGGGAAACCCATAGGGGGAACCCCGAGGCCAGAGTAATTTAAAAATACTACTGTATTGTGTCACAAAATGTAGTTTTAATAGTTTTTCAGGCAAGAATGTAGTTGTTTATAGCTCAAATATGTGATTTATTTATTAAGAAAGCTCCTATTTGAAAATTTGATCTGGTGTTTTCGGAGGTTTGAGACCTAGGCGATCACCGGAGCTCAGCGCTCATCAACCCCGGTGAGAGCAGCCTTAACTCGGCTAGTCCTTCTGCCGACTGCCGCTGCCTGGCAGAACCCCCTCCCATGACGCGAATTCACGTCTGTTGTGTAGTGAATGTCACATGCGAATGAAGCGAATTCCACTTGCAAATGATGCGAATGGATTCAAAATGTTCACGCGTCCAACTTCGCAAGAATAGAGCGATTTATTCGCGTCATTCGCGTGCGGTGTGAACGCAGCATTACACTGCCCCTGCCCCTAAACCTACACATCACAGGAAACATTCTGCATTTTTCATTTCTCAAAAAAAAAAACATCATTTAGTATGTTTTTAAAGCTATTTGAAATATGAGGACATTTGAAATGTCCTCATAAACCACATTTATAGTGTAATACCAGTGTAATACCCATGTAGTTATACAAATTTGTCCTCATAAACCACACAAACAGGCTCACACACACATACACACACACATACACACACACACACAAACTATATTGCCAAAAGTATTGGGACACCCCTCCAAATCAATTAATTCAGATGTTCCAATCACTTCCATGGCCAAAGGTGTATCAAATAAAGCACCTAGGCATGCACACTGCTTCTACCAACATTTGTGAAAGAATGGGTTGCTCTCAGGAGCTCAGTGATTTTTTTTGTATCACGATAGGTTGCCAACTGTGCAATAAGTCCATTTGTGAAATTTCCTCACTAATAAATATTCCATGGTCAACTGTTAGTGGTATTGGGATCAACAGCAACTCAACCTCTAAGTGGTAGGCCAAGTAAAATCCCAGAGCGGGGTCATAACTTTCTGCAAAGTCAATATACAGACCTCTAAACTTAGTGTGGCCTCCAGGTTAGTTCAAGAACAGAGTGTAGAGAACTTCATGGAATGGGTTTCCATTGCCAAGCAGCTGCATCCATTATGCATGCCACCACTGGACTCTAGAGCAGTGGAGATGTTTTCTTTGGAGTGACGAATCATGCTGCTCTTTATAGCAATCCGATGGACGAGTCTGGGTTTGCAATTGCCAAGAGAACGATACTTGCATTGTACCTGACTGCATTGTACCAAGTGTAACCTTTGGCGTAACTTTTTTTGGAGTTTGGGCTTGGCCCCTTAGTTCCAGTGACAGGAACTCTTAATGCTTCAGCATACCAAGACATTTTGGACAATTTCACACTCGGAACTTTGTGGGAACAGTTTGGGGATTGCCCCTTCCTGTTCCAACATGACTGTGCACCAGTGCACAAAACAAGGTCCATAAAGACATGGATGAGTGAGTTTGATGTAGAGGAAATTGACTGGCCTGCACAGAGTCCTGACCTTAACCCGACAGAACACCTTTGGGATGAATTAGAGCATCAGTGCCTGACCCTACAAATATGCTTCTAGAAGAATGGTCAAAGATTCCCATAAATACACACTCCGAAACCTTGTGGAAAGCCTTCCCAGAATAGTTGAAGTTGTTATGGCTGCAAAGGGTGGGACAACTCAATATTAAACCCTACGGAATTAAGAATGGGATATCATTAATGTTCATGCTCATATAAAGGCAAGCATCCCAAAACTTTTGGCAATACAGTGTATAATAAATAGTTTGATTATAGAATGTATATAATTATATTAGTCCAGCACTGCAGTAAGATGTGACATGAAGCTACATGTTTGCTTCTGTGTGAAACTGACTGTTGGAGATTAATCCTTCTTAAAGTTTTCAAAAATATATTTTTCCGTGCGCCTCTGCGGAGGTAATTGGTAGTACGGTTTTGAGAATAAATATTTGTGTCAGATTTTCCTTATTGCAGCCACATATGTTTTCAACTAGATGGCAGATACCCACAAGAACTGTTGCCTTGTGACATCTGTACATCAGCGCAGTCTATGATTGCATATTCTTGGAGCACCTTGTAAAGAACTGAAAGTAACTGGTCTCCAGTTCTGCTCTGTTTGGGAACCCTGTGGAGCCAGCAGCTCTCTGACTTTGCCCAAGCTGTCACCCCATTAATCATAGTGAAGTTAACGGCTGGCCCGGTTCCGACTGCCCTTACGGACCAGAGCCTACACACACATAATAATGAGGCCCTCTCATGGGACACTTCAAATGAGATTTTCTTTTGATTCCACTCTCCTGTGTACCTCATTCAGACTGGCAGGGTTTTTGTATCCGCATGTTACAAAATTAATAGGATATGCCCTATTGGGTGCACTATTAATTTTGCTATTCACCTGCCCCATGTTTTCTGTGGAAATTCAAATCCTGTAATTGTCTTCGTTTCTGAGTGGTTTTAATAGCAAGGTTGTCTTCTGATTTGGATGGTTATATCTATCAAGGTGGTGCACAGCAGGGTGGCACTATCTGTTTCATATCACTGCTTTTATGATTTTCATCAACCTTCATGAAGTCCTCAACATTTATCAAACATTGAATCATGTAACTATATGATGCGCATTACTATTTCAAAGACCTCCTACAAGGGGTGGCTGCCAATCAGAGTTAGTTCTTGTAGAAGAATAAAAGAATATATTAAGCTTTGTGTATTATAATGTCAAGAGCTTTTTATTTTCAATTTCCCTCTGTGGATCCCTGAGAAACACTGCAGAGAGACATACACTTAGATTGACGCCCAGTGGTGTGTCCTCAAAAGCAGCTGGGTGCTTCTGGGACTGATGACCTTTGCATCATCCTGTGAGCTTAACACACTGGAATATGCTTAAAAAAAACGAACGACAAAAGGAAAACGCAGTAACAAGGAAGATAAATGAGTTAGCTCCTGCTGAGGAACATGGAGGGGGAAAAAAAGCTAAAGCAAACAGAGAACCACTAGGGAATAAAATCAAATCATGTTCACCTTGAACCTACAGTGCTGCATAGTCAAGTCTAAATTTAACCTGCGAGGAGTGGAAATCAGACTGATGTTCCAATCCAGAGTTACCTTAGAGGAACCCACAGCCTAGATGCTCTCGGTCCAAAACCTTCAGCCAGCATGATCGGGTTGTTCGGTTTTCGGACGATGGGGATATCATTTGGGCCCTTGAACCTCCACATTAGTGAAGAATTCTGAGAAGTGGGAGGGCGATACAAGCTTTATGTTCTCATTTTTCATCAGACCAAATGAGAGCCATGGGACGCCATGCTGAGACTTCCAGTACTGTTGATATGCTGGAGCAATTGTCCGCTGTCATTGCAGTTGCAAAGTTTGAACATTTGTTTTTACTTAGAAGCTTATAATTAATATAAACATGATTTGGAGCTAAAGGTCAGGGCTGCATTTCCCGAAACGTTCTTAACTCTACGTCATTCTTAAGTTATACCTTAAGGTATCCCTTAACGTTAATATGTGTTTCCCGAAACGAACTTAGTTAAGAATACCTTCTTTAAGTCATACTTTCGTAAGGTTGGTCTGGACCACTCTTAGCAATACCTTATCCTTATTAACAGTTCATTCCACTAGTGGCCACCACTGTGTAAAAAGCTTCTTTATATGTCAGTCTATATACAAATATAATTCCGAAGTTGCAGTATACACCTAGTATTCAGTAAGGCTAGTTGAATTGCTTTTTTTTAAAAAAAAAATTTAAATTTTTTTTTTTAAATTTTTGTTTTTAAATTTTTTTAAATTTTTTATGCAAGGATTAAAATTGTCATAAAAAATTTCATTACAAACACTGATGGTTGTTAGCTTTTTAATGATATTATCCAAAGGTACATCAGCTGGCAAACCATTAGACAGGAAAGGCTTAGGAGTCTATTTAAAGGGAATGATTGTGGAAGAGAGTTTAGTCAAACTTTGGCAGCGAATAGAATTGTGCTAAATCAAAGACGGCGCCGTCTGCGGAGCCATTTAGTGTATGTGCACTATGTCATACATGAAAACTTTAGTCCCCTGTCCATGTCAGAAGCTGCTATTAAAAGAAATTTCGCCTAACACGAAAGCAAATTCAGCAGCTTTTAGATCTTGTTGGACCAACTTTGTCGAGACACAGCTACCCCCTCAGCCCTGAAATCAGCTGCTGGCGGCTCTTGTCTTTCTTTCTTTTTTATCGGTCATATAGTAGCATCTGATTATATGTTTTGCGTGTTGCGTTTTTATTGGCTAGGCCATCTAATAATATAAATTAGTCATTTACACAATAATGTGATGCAGCTGCTGCATGGGCAATCATCCCTGGTTGTGGAGTAAATCAAGACACTGTGGAAAATATATTGTAATAATTTAAATGGTGCATGATGCTCATGAGATTGCTGGTTCGTGCACTCATTTCGGAATTATGTAAAATTTAGGTGCAATTTTGTATGAAAAATGAAAGTTCAACTATTTCTGAAGTGCTTCTTTTATAAAGAACATATTTTTTTTCGCATAACGCAGTGAAACAGCTCCTGCATAGAGTAAATAATCGATTATTGAGCCATCGATATAAGCCAATTCAGCACCGCGGCCACGGACAGCAATCGCTAAAGTCGCACTTAAGAAGGTTTACCTTAAGCGACCTCCTAAGGTATAGTTCGGGGAACACACCTAGAAATGGTATACCTTCAGTTAAGTAATACCTTTAGAGTCTTCGTATCGCGCTAAGAGACAACGTTATCGGGAAATGCAGCCCAGCTGTCTTTAATCGGATTAGTAGTGTATTTCAATAAAATTTGAACATGATTCTTTCTACAATTGCTTTTTTAATTATTATCAATTTTAATATGTTCTGGTAAACAGAAGAACATAAGTGATAATGTTTATTCTTTTAAGGAAAAGGTCAGGGAATGTGATATTGCAATTCCTATTATGGTTTAATTTAATAATTGGCACAAACCCGGTGTAAGTAAAGACAAACATAATAAAGTTAAAGCAAAAGTAAAGAAAAGCTCAAGTCAAAGTACATAAATCAAACAAACCCTAAAACATAATTTCTAGTATATATATTTTTTTTTTATCATCTACACTTAACAGGATACACTGAAAGTTTTCCCACAGGTGAGGTAAGTTGTTGCTATTCATAAAAGTAAAAATGTTTGATCATGTTTGATAATTTTGTGTGGCTGAATAATTATTATTATTTAAATTTTTCAATGAAATAACATATAGAACTGGTAAATAAATTCATTGTATTGCAATTTTTTATTTTTTATTTCTTTTAAATATTTATATAAAATATGTATTTAAAGGGGTGGTAAAACACATTCTTTCGAAGGCTTGATTGTGTTTGTGGGGTGCATTGTAACATGTTCAGGCTTCGTTTTTAAAATATTGCATTACACTGCTCTGTCCCTCTTTGTAAAAACGGTCTGATGGTTTCCGGGTTCTGTGAAGCCATTCCCTCAAAAATATGCAATGGTCTCAGATTGGTTAGCTGGCCCAGCTGTGTTCTGATTTGCTAACTGCCAGTGCACGTGTTTGTTGATTGGTTTGCTGATTGAAAGTTATCACGAGCTGTGGGCGAGGCACCACCATTACGTGTTTTCAACACTGATAGGGAGTCGTAACCTGCTGGATTTACAACACATGATCATCCGCTTCACCTGATAAATGTTATGTGAGATTACGTGAGGGAACAGGGTCGAAAATGGTTGTGTAAGTTGATCGGTAAAGTTATCACGGGCTGTGGGCGTCCGTGCCACCATTAAATGTTTAAACACTGACAGAGGCTGTTGGATTTACAACACAAGACCGTCCACTTCTCCCGATATGTGACATTTTTGTGATTGTGTGATGTAATTTGAAGTGTATGAAACCTAAAATAAACATTAAAAGACACTGAGCTCAAGTCAGTCTCCCACTCACTCTGGCTCTCTGGCTCTGGCTCAGAGCCAGATCAACGGCATTTTACAAACTATTACAGGAAAGCACATTGACGAAAGATAATTAATACTTACAGGTTGTGGCCCGTAAACAGCTTCTATTTTTAAAATTGGAACTGCTCCATCTTTCAGGACAAGCCGTTGTGCGAATCCTGCGTTGAACTCGCAACAATTTTGAGCTTTCCTCCATAAAAATGTGTAGCACAGAGAGCAAGATTTGGGTAATAATTATGGGGGATCAAGTTAAAAATTAATTTTACCAATTGACCCCTAACTCCCTCCCTTCCCTATAGGCTGAACAAAGTGGACCTGCAATCCGGATGAAAATAACAGCGTTTCATCGGCATTGCACGACTGATGGCACTCCAGCCTACTATTCCACAGCAATAAAAAATGGCCTCTCCCCCCTTATTTAATATTCTCTGAGGAGGGGTTTATGTAAATATTGGAGCTGGTGATGTTACTAACCCTAGAGGAAAAGGCTGCAGTTCTCTACCGGCCGTTTGCTGTAGTCCTTAGAAATTTTACACTTTGCTTTAAACTTTGAGCGTTGTAACTTTGCAGATGTTGTTTATGCTCAAACAGCTATATTACACACTAGCTAAAGTTTGAAAAGGGAAATCGTGTATTACCACCCCTTTAATATTACAGCTTAAAGGAACTGTATGTAAGAAATGTATTTCAATTAATCATAAAATGGCCGTGATGTGTCACTAGACATTAAGAAATCATGTTAATTTCAAATACTTATATCACTGACAACAGTAGTTCAGCCAGGATATTGTCATTTAAAAGTTGTTGTTGAAGCCCCACCCTCCACCTATCGACCAATCACGAAGCCAGTAGTGTTTCGGCATCCGGGTTGCCAGTTCTGCTCTAGTTGCTACAAACCTTCCTGCTGAATCCTGCAGCCTATCTGGCAACCTCGTGTCAGGGGGAGGGGGAGAGGGGACACAATCATTTGAAAGTGATTGCAGTACCAGTTTTGGCCACAATCTTACATACACTTCCTTTAATTCATTGCATGTAGTTTAAATTGTTTCTAATTTTTATCTTAAATTTTGAAGAAAAAAGCGATACATTGTAACAAAATATCATGATTTCACCATCAAAGTTGTTACGCACAAATGCCTGACAGAAGCATGTGTTTTCATTAATTTTAATAATGATCATTAAATATCTATTCATTCTCATTGCAGGTACTTACTGTGATCGAAATAGGCTCCTCTGTGATTCAAACCCGTGCTGGAATGACGGTCGCTGTGAGGAGACTGCAAATGGATATTTTTGTACATGCCCAGGGGGTTTCACAGGCCTCAACTGTGAGACCACCACTGAGGTTGACAGCTTCTGCAAGTCTAACGGATGTCAACTGGACGAAGCCTGCGCCATAGACAAACTTGTGAGGCCTTTTTTTTCTACATTGCTCCTAATGCTGTTTTTTTTTTGCCTGAGAGAATGTGATTAATTTGAAATGCCACATGCAAATTTCTGTGACACACCTGAAGCGGATCAGCCTGTGTCACGTTGAAGGTTACAATAACCATTAATAATTGTTTTGATAGCAGAATGGGCTTGCCATATGTAATATATTTTTGTATTGAGCTTGAGCAAGTTGTTACATATTCAGTATAGCACAAAAAATGAAATTATGGCAGATTTGTGCCATGTTCACTTAGAAATGTTTCCCCAGATTGTTACAGTTACAGTCTGCTGTTCACGATCCATTACTGTAATGAAGAGATGAATTTAGAAGAAAGTGGGCCAGTGGCAGACTAATTGTCTTGTGTGACCTTCATTTACTTGGTAGTGAAATTCAGCACACGGGCCTGTCCGTAGAAGATTCTCATGAGGTACCTTAGTCATTTGAGAGCATTGACAGTAAAGATAGACTTTAATCTTTCTCTAACACACATACACACACTCAGACACATTAAATTGATTTGTTTGACATTGATTTGGTCTGTCTGAGACATCCTCCTAAGAGAGCTCATCTGTATGAAAATGAAATAATCCTTCACGCCGCTCCAGAACTGCTCCAATGCTTATATTAGGGGGATTCTCCGTATTACTTTCATCTGGGATTGTTCTCTGCTTCTATTACTCTTCTTTGAATGACTGAGTCAGAAATATTATTGATGTCAGGATCAGTTAGTGGAAGCCAGAGAGCAGAATGACTTGTCTATTGTACTGCTTATTCAGCTCTGGATGCTCCAATTCTGGTTATTTTCCTGGTTTGTCACGATCAGCTCCAAAACATTTTTATGTTCTAAGTCTCTAATTTTGTTTGTCCTGCAGGCAGTCCAAGGTTAACAACAGGGTGTCTGTGCTAGTGCCAGAGCTGGTGTCCAATCTGGCCCCGTTCTGCACATTTCCTCTGAAATAAAGGTGTTTCTGCTCAAGCAATAACATGTCACGGGACAGGATAATGTCCTCAACAAGTTTTTGAAACAACTAAAAAAAAAATAATAATTATTTTTGTTGATATTTTGTGTTGCATAAATAGCCATTATGTTAAAGGGTTAGTTCACCCAAAAATGTAATTGATTTATAATTGACAACTGTAATAATTGACAACTGTAAGTGTAAGTTATGAACAGTCTTGAATGCTAACTTGTAAGACTAGCAGTTTACGTAACCAGCCCAGCTGGAATGGCATTTTTCCTCATGTTACTTTTTTGTCTTGTTGTACAGTAGGTTGCAGCTACTCAGTCGGTTTATTTTATTTAATGATTTCCTAAAATATAACTTTTTATTTATTTATTTTTTATCACTTCTGACCATTACATCAAGGCCAACATGTGAGTGATGGCATACAACAAATTACATTTCTTTGAATTAGGCAGACACCCCTTGCTGCAGCCTGTAGCATGATGACGCTTCAATACGTACTGGATGGTGGATCGTTACTACGATGTAATACCAATCTCTGGGTTAACTTATAATGCGCATGCGTTGGTCTTAAGTGACATGTATGATCAATATTGTATATAGATGATGTTCGCCTATACTGATAAATAGTATTAAGTAATTATTGATGAATAAGTCATCTTTTCATAAATGTGATGTTTAAGTTATCATAGTTTCTCTCGACATGTATGAAAAGCAGATAATATATTCTGGTCATATTTGCTGTTGAGTGGAAGGAAAAATGAGTCATGTAATTCTCTGTAATTTTAATCCTCAAGGTACAATCCAACATGATCTGTAAACAACTTAAAATACCAGTAGCATACACATTCAAGGGAAAATGCAAAAATGTGTGCCCTGATGGCATGAGCATGTTATTCATCATTACATTTGCGCAAGCGATTTGAGTATTTATGTATCCAGTTCAGCAAAACTCTCATCTGCACATGCAATATGATGTCCCCAAAGCTCTACTGTGCATGAGTATGTGACGTCATCAAATTGTGAATGAAACCACCGCGCATGCGCGTCCAGCACGTGTCGTCATCGTGCTACAGGCCGCAGCGAGGACCTCTTGGAATTAGGGGGTAGATGACATGGCCAAAATCTACAATATAAGGAATTTTATTTCACAATTAGGTCTGGACGATTAGTCGAAAATTAAAATTCAGAACTTCTAATCTACATAATTTTCCATGTTGGTTAATTTATTTCTGGGTTTATGCTGCCTTCACATGCTATCGGAAGTTTCCTGATCATCCCCACTTCAGAAGTCATGATTACGAGCTTGTTGTGTTTTTACTGTCCAAATAGACGCTTTATTAAACAGTACATAAAGTATTGGATGAAAATATCATCTGAAACATCTGTGTATTAGAGAAATACTGCATTTATTTAACTTCAGCTGTGATAAAGTTTGCAAACGCAGTGCAAGCGTCACCACGGGAAGCAGAAAGTGTCCGACTTCACGTCTCCGTTTGCAGCTCCTCCCCGCCTGCACTCGGCTACTCTCGCCGATCGCATCCATCCAGCCGCAGCCGATGTCGAACACACCTATTAGCTCGCACATCACGTGATTATCGCGCGCTCAGAAAAACGATGTAAGTTACTGTGTTCAATTTTCTGTATCTGATTTTAGAACGAGCAGATATCTGTAAGAAATGTTACGACTCATAGACAAAATCACAGCTGAAAGTGCGTTATATTCTGGGCAATAGTACTGTGGGCAGCCTGCATAACGGTGATCTGAGTTCGAGTCCCAGTTCAAGGTTTTGCCTTTCGACATCAAAGTTAACACAAAGTTAAAGACAAATTCAATATAACACTTTTTTAAAAACCTTTTGTGATTTTTTTGAACTTTTAATTATGTTAAAAGTTAGCCTAATTAAGTTTTTCCAGATACAATAGGGTTATTTAACATATAGTTAGAAAGTTTTTGTTTGATTTAATACAGACAGGTCATATCAGGTTTATTTTATTGTCCAATACACATCCATTTTAAAACCAACTGTTTACTTTCACTTGAGACATCCAACTGATAACATGAATATGTTTAGACATAATTGTGTGTGTGTGTGTGTGTGTGTGTGTGTGTGTTTGACCTTTCAAGTGCAATAAGATGTGAAAGAGAACTGCTGAGAGACTGATCCTCTAGCTGTGTGTCAGTCAGCGTGAACAGTGAATGATCACTGCATTGAGTTCTTTTTTTACAGTTTTGCGCTTAATTTTTAACATCAAGCACATCCCAAATTTGTGATCGTCTTCTGAGAGAGGTGGCTTTCCATGCATGCACTTTTGCAGTGTGCCAGTCGAACAGTCACTGAATTCTTTTTCACTACTTATACAAAATCGATAACAATAGACATTTTATATCGTCGCCACAATATATACTGTCATACAGCCCAGTTCTTAAAAGTGCTAACAATGACTGATGCATTATGCTTGCCTGCAGCTGTTACATAGCCAGTTACATAGTTTGTGGTTGGGTTATATAGCCAGTTACATTGTTTGTGGTTGGGTTATATAGCCAGTTACATTGTTTGTGGTTGGGTTATATAGCCAGTAACATTGTTTGTGGTTGGGTTATATAGCCAGTAACATTGTTTGTGGTTGGGTTATATAGCCAGTTACATAGTTTGTGGTTGGGTTATATAGCCAGTAACATTGTTTGTGGTTGGGTTATATAGCCAGTTACATTGTTTGTGGTTGGGTTATATAGCCAGTTACATTGTTTGGCTTTCAAATTGTTGGAAATGTGAGTTTGCAGATCCCCCGGGTCAAGCACCAGCTCTGGCCAAGCGCCAACAGCACTTGGTGAAAAGGTGTTAGGTGATGCAAATACAATTGTGTTCAAGCTATTGTGTGATTTAGATTTCAACACGTTTCTCCAATTGACATGTAACCAACCCTCCTTTGGGTGTTCTGTTTCAGAATTCTACATGCATTTGTGTAAACCCGGTATGCTGGGAGCAGGCGGAGGTGTGTGGCACTTTGCCCTGTCTCAACGGTGGCATCTGTGTAGTTCAGAATGGCCAGTATCACTGCAGGTAAGAGAATTGAGAATACTCATGACTCATTAGCTCAGGCCAACAGCATTAGCATTTCTGATAAAGCCATTCTAATTATCATTTTTCTTCTGTAACAGCCTAAAGAAAACTTTAGGGATGCTTTTAATTTAAAGTAATTTTGCATGCTTAAAGTCAATATTGACATTTGAAGGAACTTTTTAATTAAGTATTCCTTATCTTATTTTATTTAAATTATCCTTTAGTTCATGTTATTTTAATGTCAGAGTTGTGGTATTCTGTTTCCATGTCCATGTTGCGTTCTTCTTTTGAAGTTTGATATCTGGCTCAATGTTTAGGGTTTGCTCCCTTCATTGATTCAAGGTGTATGTTGTTAATTATGGTGTGTTCAAGTCCTCCTGGGATGTCCATATTTACGAGGTGAGAAGTCGTGTTTTACGACGTCTTGTTCGTTCAAGTCTCTTTGGTCAGAGCAAGATGGCGGTGTACCTTCTTTTACTGAATTTCATGAAAATACAGCAACTCTTTGTTAAAGCTACACAATGTAACTTTTCCGTCCACTAAAAGTGCGCCTATTCAAAACAAAGGCCTAGCTTAATGAAGCTTAGTTTAAGCTCAGAATCTTGGGACACAGCCCTGGTTCTACGGGGGTGCTAGAGGGTGCTAAGCACCCTCAAACGCAAGCAAAAGCACCCTCAGTTGACACGGTAATAATATTGGCGAAACAGATCTGGCAGATTTTCACATTTGTGTCCGAGCTCTGGAGAGCGTCAAATGCATCTATTTACAGCGTGTTTTTGCAAGTGTCAGTGGTGTAGCCAATCACAGACTCAGCGGTGAGTGATGCAGCCAATCACAGATAGTTGTTGATCAATGGAATGCGATCAGAATCTCACCACTCGAAATTGCAGAGCTCATTCAGTGCGGAGTTAATGCAGGCTCGCGAAACCTCTTAATAACAAACAAAGTCAAGCCACTATGTAAGTAAGAGATTTGTTGTTGACAACTTCATTTTTATAGCGAAGCTTTGTGAGATCACGATGAACTGACAAAGCAACAGCATTGTATTGATCGTAGAGATCTTCGCTCTTTCGAGGCTGCAGTCATTCATTTATAAAATCGACGGCCAATATTGCTTGCTGCAAAGTTTTGGAATTGACATCTAAATATAGATGGAACTCTGCACAAGACAGAAATATGCCCCTGAGACCCAGGTTAGAGGTTTGGCATCAGTAGAGGGCATTATTTAGCGAATTTCTATAACAGCACAGTTTATATTCTTATAAAATATACAACATTCTTATGAAAATATTATTACATGTCTTTGTACATTACATATAGTCCCAAAACGCATTCAAAATGCAAATTAGTAGCCAAAAATGGTAGCCTATATCAAATTATTCTAGGCTATATCATTCACAACATTGAAAATAATATTTATACAAAGTTTGGATAAAATAAATGGATTGGATAAATGAAAATAAAATCCCATTTATTTGTCTATTCATGTCTTTTAATTTCCTCAATAAAGGGGTTTTGGTGTCCTCTGTATAGTAGAATATATCGCATATAAAATAGGAATTTAAAAAAAAATCTAAATTCACATAACCTTTTTTTTGGTTCTCAGGAAGACGACATGTTAAAATACTAGTAACGCATTAAAGTAAATGCCTGACCATACATTTCTCACTTTACACCGCTTTGGTGGAGCCGTTGCTTAGAGCACCCTGAGTAATTTTAGAAGCACCCTCAAAGATTTGATTCTGGAACCGGGCCTGTTGGGACATGTGGTCTTCACCTCACAGCCGGTGAAAAATAATCAGGCAGAAGTCATGTACATGAATGCTATTATTACTGTAGTATGAAGTAGAGTAGGACAGAGTGTTGAAGGAGCTGAGCAAGGCCGCTGGAGCGATTGTTACGCAAACACATGGCTCGCGAGCAGCGAGACTTTTATTATGAAGGGATTTATAAAAGGGATAACCTCGCCGGTGCCATTTCTGCTTTTCTGGTCATGATATTGAGGTAAACCAGCTCTGTTTATCATATTACCATATTTCCTCAAATAAAGACCCAGGGCCTTTATTTATCTGAACTGAAGAAGGGAACAGGCTTTTATTTGAAGCAGGCTTTTATTAGAGGCAGGCTTGTATTTATATTCATCTGTTTGAAAAATAATTGCTTTAAATAAACCGTTTTAAATTAATAGGGAATAAAAGCGATAGCGTTCCAGTGGGCAGATATCATAGACTTTTTTAAGAGACATGCAAAAATATCACCATTTACAACAAAAGCCAGAAAGGCGGCAAAGTAATTTGGGTCAGAATTACTGTAGCCTAATCGGTAACCACCAATGAGACTGTTTGTAAAATGTAAAATGTTTATTCCAAGCTTAATTTCTTTATTGGTTGCACGTGAGGGGGAAAAAGCATCCTTCCACTTAAGAGTTCTGTACTTTTAAGCACTTTTTAATGTAATATATTTCTTTACATAAATATTATTTTCTACTTAAATTTTTTTTGTTATTTTTCTAACCCAAATAATTACTCTGTGCTTTCTATATATCTTTGCACGAGGGAAAAAAAGCTTCCGTTCACGTAAGAAGAGTTGTGTACTTTTAAGCACTTTTTATTTTAATATATTTATTTACATAAATATTATTTTCCACTTTAAAAAATTATAATTTTGATCTTTTTCTAACCCATTTAATGACTCTGCGCTTTCTATATATCATTGCACGTGAGGTAAAAAGCTTCCTTTAACTTAAGAAAAGTTGAGCACTTTTAAGCACTTTATTTAAATAGACTATATCGCTTTACATAATTTTTTATACTTATACTATAATTGTTATTTTTCTGACCCAACTAACTACTCATCCGTGCTTCAATGGGTTGCACGCACTTTTCTCAGAGATATATATAATTTTGATTTTGCATACTGTTTTTTTAAACGTCTTTCGTGTAGCCTAGTTGATCACTTTAAACTATTTCCTCAACATAGTTTATTTTGAAGCCTATTCTGTTTTCTTGTACAAAATAAAATATTAGAAATTAAATGCAGATCAAGACGTTTAAAAAAAGACAAGAGGTGAAGCTCAATATTTACGTAGCCTGCCTGACACAGTATTTTCACGGACCTCGCATCTCTCATAGACTACAGTAGCCTATTTAAAATTACATAAATGCATTAGTTATAATCTTAATTTAATTTACAGAGCAATCCCTGCAAGGTCTTTAAGTCTTTGTGTTAACTATAGAAGAGACTACTATAGGATATACATCTATATCTCTAAAATATTCCATTGCTTAAACTTACTAGATGTACCTGCATACATCACTATATTTATATTCACACTGTAAACATTTAAAAAAAAATAAGTTACCTGGTTGCCTTAAAATTTTACGTTCATTGAAATAAAACATTTGAGTTAATAGAATGAACATTTTTGAGAATCGACAACCTTTATTCAAATATTATAAAAAGATTTTGTAAGCATATTGGGTAATTGTGTGCTTTAGTGTGATGATGCAGTGAAACATGACAAATTGTGCTATTTTCATGATTTATCAAATTTTTTATGTGGTTCAGATACAATATTTTGAGTTTCTGTTTATTAAACCAATTTCCTTCATTGTATCAACTCAAATTATTTATTTAAATAAACTCAACATTTTAAAGCAACCAGTTTACTAACTTTTTTAAAGTTAAGCCAACATTTTTAAAAAAAAATTTACGTTACTCTCTGTGGTCTTTAAAAATCCCGTAAAAAAATGATAAAGAGTAGGGCTGTAACTAGGGCTGGGACGGTATGGATTTTTTTTACCGCGGTTGAAAAGCAAGAAATTCCCGCAGACATGCAAAACCGTTTTGCTTGCTACTGCTAAGGTTTAGTCCCATACAATAGTCCATAAACCGAATCATGTCCTCATAAACTGCGAGTAAAGACACACAAATGTTGACAGTACCACTAAATACAGTACATACCACAGAGACGGACGTCCTGCTGTTGTTGCTTCTCCTGTTCAATTTATTTCATCCTCCGGATCTGATTCTGGATCATATCTGTATTAGTTGAATCTGATTGATAGCCATGGTTTATTAGAGTAACGCTTTCTTCTCCACGCTTGAGGACGTCAGCGCTTTGTGTGCACTCGTCATTCTCTAGCTCCGCCCACACGATACGCCTGCAGGCGTTCATTTTTTTCCGGAAATTCTCGGTACAGCCTATATTTCTTTTATAAATATAATCAAACTAAAGACTTTTCGGAGATATGAAGGATGCAATACTACTCTATAGGTACTCAAGATTGACGTGAGATTGACTGAAACTGAGTGTTTCACCCCCCCCCCTTTAAAAAAATCCCTAACTTTCCACTGGTATTTACGACTTCAGGGTGGTGTTCATGTGCGTTCAATTTGTAAATACGATCTTTACGACATGACTTGAATACACCATTAGAGTAACCCATTTGTCTTGTTTGTGTGGTGTGTGTTGTGCATTCGACTTCATGCTGTGCTGCACAGAGCGATCTGCATCTGATTTGCAGCAGTGCATGTCAGTTATAAATTTTGTCCGACTTTAGACAGCGTCTTCACAACGTTACTGATGTATGCCATTAAAGTATAGCTCAATCAGTGCAGCTTCTCCAGAGTAGCTGCACAAGCTCTGATGATGACACGGGTATTTCACGATTCATGCCAGACTTTCATGTTTATTCTGACACCTTCAGTTACCCTAATGCTCACTTATCCGTGTTTTTTAATAGTACACAATAGGGCTGGGCTATTAGCGATAATATAGCAATCATTTTGACGACGTTGTAAAATTAGAAAATATCGCAAATATCAAATATTTCAACTTCAAGCGTACTTTCCCAAAGAACGTTACCAGATAGTGCAGAGGTCTACTTCCACTTTTCATTTAACATTGGAAGCAGAAGAGTTAATATGAAACATGTATATATATATATAGACCCCACTTTATTGATATTTAAATAATATAGATCTTATTATAACTTTATTTTTGTACATACAGGCACTCTGTCAAGCAGGATATAAACAATTGAATGAGAAGTGTTTCTGGTTGCACGCTACAAATGTGTGAAATGCCCGTTTATTTGACAAATATTGCATTTAATCCAATTTGACTGTGATGAAAGCAAACACCTTGTGAGCATCACAATGGGAAACTGTCCACCCTGACTGTTGGCAGCAAATTTCAGTCAAACACAACTTTGTGTGTGCATGTGCGCGTGCGTGTGTGTGTCCTGTATATACAACTCCAAATCAAGAAAAGTTGGGATATTTTGTAAAATGGAATAAAATAAAAAATCAGTTATTTGTTAATTCTCTTTTAACTAACTGACAAAAGTACAAAGAAAAGATTTCCAATGTTTTCACTGAACAACTTAAATTTATTTTGTGAATACAAATAAATGTTGATGGTTGCTACACACTCCAAAAAGTGTTTGGACAGAGTAAAAGAAAAGCTTATAGAACAACTTTTTGTTCTAAAAACTTTTTTGTAACATCCCTCTATAAGTACATTATGTGACTTGGTAATAGGCAAGGGTAATGTGATTGTAAAAGGAGCACCTCAGTCTTTGCAAGCAAAGATGGGTAATGGCTCATCACTTGATGCCAGATATTATGAGAGAATTGTCAAACGAAAATCATTTTTCTCAATGCAAGTCTTCCACCATACATAATATTGTAAAAAAGAGAGAAATCTCAGGCTGTGTAGGGCAAGGCAGGAAACCTCTGTTGAATGTACATGATCTTTGAGCCCTCAGAATGCATTGCATGAGAAACTGTCATGCTACTAAGTTCAATATAGCTACATGGGCTCAGGAGTACTTTGGAAAACTGTTGTCACTTAACACAGTGTGCTGCTGCTGCTGCTGCTGCACCACCAACGAATGCCACTTGAATCTCTGTTACGCAAGGAGAAATCTATACATCAGTCTATGCAGAGATGCCGGCGAGTTCTCTGAGCTGATCTCAGATGATCCAAAACACAGTGGAAATGTGTGCTGCGGTCAGATGAGTCTACACGGACAACAGGTTCTCAGTTCCAAAGACGAAAGGGACCATCCAGACTTTCATCAGCGACAGATGCAAAAGCACACATCTGTCATGGTATAGTGGTGCATCCGTGCAAACGGCATAGGTGACTTGCATGTGTATGAAGGTACTCCTGACATGGAGGCATATATTGGGATTGTATGGAGACATTTAATGGCTTTAAGTTGACATCTTTCCTGGGAAACAACAAGCAAGTCAATGCCAGGCCTCCTTCTGTACATACTAAAACAGAGTGGTTTCTAGACACACCTGTAGTCCAGATCTGTCTCTTATTGAAAATGTTTGGCCCGTCATGAAGGAGAATCAGACAAAGAAGACCATGGCCTGTTAAGCAGCTGTCTTATATCAGGTTAGATCAGGCAAAAGATCCGCTTGCAAAATTGCAACAATTAGTATCCTCAATTCCCAAAAAGATCAAAACATGTTATTAAAAGGAAAGCTGATGCGACACAATTGTAAACATGCCCCTGTCCTTTTTGGAGTGTTACAGCCATTATTGTATACATATTTACTAAATGCAATTAAGTTTAGTAAAAACATTGGAAATCTTTTGTTAGTTAAATAATGTTGAAAGAGAATGAACAAATAATAGATTCTTGATGTTATTGCATTTTACAAACTGTCCCACTTTGAGGGATTTAAATAAGAGGGATCATTCAAAATGCATGTTATTTTTTATTAAGTACTGTCCTGAATACGATTTTTTCACATCAAAAGATGTTTACATATAGCCTACAAGACAAAATATAAGTTGAATTAAAAAAATGAGCCTTTTTAAAAGTTTACATACACTTGATTCTTAATACAGTTTGTTGATACCTGGATGATCCACAGCTGTTTGTTTTTTTTGTGTGATGGCTGTTATTAAGTCCCTTGCTTGTCCTGAGTCAAGTCAGCTTTATTTATTTAGCGTTTTTACAATGACGATTGTTTCAAAGCAGCTTCACAGTGTTAAACAGGAAAATATTGCAACAAAAATATGTTATCCAGCCGTACAGTTGTTTCAGCTCGTTTCAATTGATCATATAGCGACAATGTGGGCAGATCAGTGATATAGCTATAGATATATTTAACTGAACAGTTAAATTGCCCAGTGTTCTTCAGAAAAATCCTCCAGGTCCCAGAAATTTTGCATATTTGAACCCTCTGCAGCAGTGACTATGATTTTGAGATCCATCTTTTCACACTGAGGACAACTGAGGGACTCATACATTACAAATACATTATTGTCTCCTACAACAGGTTTACATCAAAGGTCAAAACAACATTTTTTTGTTTCACAGAAGTACATTTTTCTATACATTGCACTAGGGCTTCAGCTATCGATTTTTTTTTGTAATCGATTAATCTATCACTTGATCGATTAATTGGTAATAATTACTTTTCTCTTTATTAAATAGCAATACTAATATATAAGAGAAAATACGACGTTAACATTAACATCAACATAAAATTAACATCTAATTTGTTTGTTTTTTAGATAAATTAAGTTTTATTGCTGAAATTGCATACATTAATAACTGTTAAAAACAAACCACGAACTCAAGCAAATGAAATGTTCAGCGTCGCATTCCTGAAGCTCAACACACAGTTGTCTTGATTTAAAAATAGCGAGATTAAATGATCGAATGATGCCGCTCTCTCTTGCATTGATGTCTTTGATCTCGACAAGCTGAAAACGAAAGTTAAAGAACGACACACTCATTGCGTTTTAACATGAAAGGAATTCCATGTCTTTATTAAAATCAACACATTAATGATTTCTCTCATCCACCTGCAATTTTTGGAATGTTTACCCACCTGAACCGCAGATATAACTGCAATCCGCTCATAATCCGAGGCCTCACACAAAAAATTTGCAACATCCGTGTGTAGTTAAATGGACTAAACGAAGCGTCAAGGCAGATGATTTTGCCTAAAGGATTTTTTTAATTTGATTAAGTCGAGTTACTTGATTTATTGTTTCAATCCTACATTCCACATACATATAGTACCAATTTTTTTATTGAATGACCTTGAATGACTTGACGGATGAATCAGTCCCTCTAAATCATGCCTTTCTGCAAGCCTAATCTGCTCTGATTGGCCAGATGACCCAGTCTGTTGTGATTGGTCTACTGTGTACAGTGCGTGTTTCGGAAGCTAAATGGCCATTACCATAACGAAACTTCAGCTCTACACGGAGGCTTCCTAAAGCCGCCCATACACTGTGCGATATTTGCTGTCGTATAAGCTTGCAGGCAAAAAAAAAAATAACTCAGGAGAAATCACATGGAAATCATTGATGCTCATATGGCCACAGCTCACAGTGTGTGAGAGGAATTTCTAGACTTTTCAAGCACCTCCTGATAATTTTCAAATGCCAGATTTCCACCACAGGAACTTTCCCTAGGAACTAGGGACTTTTGGGTGGTACTTGGTGTGTTTTGACTGCAGGGACCATGCTCTAAATGAAGTTCCAGATAAAAAAATGTCCCCCTTAAAAAGTCCTTGTTTGCAAGTTTTTTTTTTTTTTTTTAAAGTTCAGGGACAAATTGTTCTGGGTAATTTCGGTGGAAACAGGGCCAGTCTTTTCTGGGAGATTTTGACCAGCGCACAGGCTGTCCCGCATTGCCAGATCATACACAACCACGTCACATAGGCTAGATCAAAAAATATTATTAGGCAATAGCTAAGTGCTCATGGCTGCTGTTCTCTGCTTTTGCTCACAAATCTTTTTTTTCTTTTAAACTGTAAAAAAATGATAGGAGCAGTAAGTTATGACAACATTGTGTTTTTAAATTAATTTAACTCATCAAATAAGTTCTCAATGCAATTTTAACTTTTTAATCCAAGTTATACAAAATTCAACTCAAAATTGTAAATCGGTTTAATATAATCTAAATTTAAATGTCTTGTACTTTTAAGTTGCTTTAACTTAAATTTAAGGCCATTAATTTTTTTATGGTTATGGTCGATTCATCAAAATGTAAAAGTGAAAAAAAAAAAAAAAGTGCCTCCACTTTTTTTGGCAAATTGCTTTTCTTGTGAATCATCTTGTGAGTTTGGGTTTGTTGACATGTCTGTGTACAGTACCAGTTCATAGTGTGTTTTAATTAAATGTATTCATTTTACATGCTTTCGAAAAATTGCTTTGTTTTCAAACTCATATTTTGAAATGCTGAATGTCATGTATGCTGTGATTGTGTGTGTTAGTATGTGATTATACTGGCCAAAAATAGGAATGTAGTCTGTAGACAGTGAAATGTTCATTAAATTTCCAGTTGTAAGGTTCAATATTCAGCCTGTGACAGTTTTTGAATTACTTCCTGCTGATAATGAGGGAATCTGCTACAGTTTCAGCTGCTTTATGAGTTCTTCCAGTCCTTGGGGGGTTCACAGCTATGTGTTCTCTTGCTCCTGTTCGTCTTTCTAGTTTTTATTAGCAAAGATCACTTGAATCTATACATTTGATGGCCCCTCTGACTAAATGACAAATGGAAGATAAGATAGAGATTGAAAGGGGGAAAATGAATTAAGAATTTAAAAGAATGACTAGAGTATGATAGTGTGTGTGTGTGTAAAGAGAAGGGCAGATAAAAGCAATAGCAGTTGGTCACCTGGGAGTCTGTGTTAATAATTGAGTGATCTTGCCTTTGTGCCAGAATAATATCATTGAAGTCTTATCACAGCAGAAAGAAGGCAAAGATCTGACTGAGGCCAAGGAAACAAGAGGAGCATATATGAAGAATATGTGCCAGAGGTTGAACATTTAACAGACAATCATGTCATGCATTTGCTAAAAGGGTCTTTTAATTCTCAACAAATGTCACCAAGGAGCAATAATGGTCATTGACACACCAGTGAGATCTAAAAACAGCAGTAAAGTGCCTGCATTTCATCAATCCTGATTGTTACTCTGGGCCATTTTTTCCTCTTGGAAGTGTATTTTTAAATGTGGCTAAAGTTAATGTTATCTTCCTGTAGATGCCGGCATGGTTTTTCTGGAAAGAACTGTGAAGAAATAATTGACTTCTGCAAGCTGCTGAATATTAACTGCCTGAATGAGGGACTGTGTCTCAGCCTAGTTGGAGGACATAATGTAAGTAACCTCATTTTTCAGTGGTTTATTTGCACATAAAATAATACATTTTAGCTCACATACATTTGTTATATTACTCTATTAAAGAGAAGCTAAATGGCCACTTTCTTAGGCACCGACCACTTTATTAGGTACACCTTGCTAGTAACATGGTAGTACCTTTTGCCTTCATAACTGCCTTAATTCTTCATGGCATGGCTTCAACAAGGTACTGGAAACATTCCTCAGAGATTTTGGTCCATATTGACATGATCACATCACACAGTTGCTACTGATTTGTCGACTCGCATCGCATGTTGCATGAATCTCCTGTTCCACTACATCCCAACAGTGCTCTTTTGGATTCTGGTAGTCTGGTGACTGTGGAGGCCATTTAAGTATAGTGAACTTGTCATGTTCAAGAAACCAGTTTGAGATGATTTGAGCTTTGTGACATGGCGAGTTATTCTGCTGGAAGTAGCCATCAGAAAATGGGTACACTGTGGTTATAAAGGGATAGACATGGTCAGCAACAATATTTAGGTAGGCTGTGGCTGTGAGCATATATGATGCTCAATTGACTGTACGCAAAGACCTGTCCCCTTTAGTTACTGTTGCTATGTCCGACAAGCTGAACCATTGATTTAAGGCAGGATGGATCCATGACTTAGTTATTTATGCCAAATTCTGATCCTACCATCTGAATGTTACAGCAGAAACCTGTTGAAAAAGCATGTCGGTTAGGTATGATTTAAAGCATGGTAGCTGTTTTTTGAGCTGGTTCATGCTGGTACTTAGTAGGGCTGTCAAAATTGCTCAAAAATGACATTCGAATATTCCCTAAAAAAAAAAAAAAACACGAATATTTGAACTATTTGAACATCTGGTTGCGCATTTTTCAATGAGGTGCATTACGTCAATAACAAAGCAAATTATTACAAAGAGACATAACTACGTGTATGGGTAGTCTATTTCAGTTTAAACATATTTGAAAACGTATTATTACACAAAAACAAGTAAATCAACTAGATGAAGCTGTTCTCTGCGGGTACATGAGCGATGAACGCTGCTGACGGTCTGGAGCTTACAACATAATGGCCAAGACCGCAGACCTCACTCTCTCTCGCCCTCAATCTCTCTGCGTATAACAGTTTAAGTGAACAAACTTGTGTTGATCAAGAGCTTTGTGCAAGCAATTTAAGGTCACGTCTTGTCCCAAATATAGCAGGCTTTATTCAGGGATTGAAACAAATATTATTAATATAAATGTTTAGTTTTACAGCATAGTGAACGCTCCGAGCGAGCTGTGCTGTGGTAACGTTAAACATGGAACTTTTCCTTGACATCAAACGGTAAATAAACAAAACAGTGGAAGCAGTGCATTTATCCTTTATTCATGAAATATCTATTCAGTCAGTACAGTAGCCTGCACTTTAGTAATGTTTCTGTTTAACGTTAAATAAAATGAGGCATGGTATGCTAACTGTAGCTTACATAGCTTGCATACAACTTTATATTGCGGCTCAACAATTTTACCTCCTACTGACCAAAATCCAAACTACTTCCAGACATGGCTATTTAGATTTTGGAGGGTTAAAATCGCTTTCTCTGCTGCGGTCGAGTTGGGCTCGGCACTTTCTGCCATCTTCCATGCAAGACCCGTCAACTTTAGCAGTGCCTGAACGTGCGTCTCCTGTGACCTGTCACCTTCAGGCGCACGAGTGCGCCCATGAGCAAAGCAGACAGCCACGCCACACCTCTACTACCGCGGGCATTTTTTTCCCCCACTTTTTATTTATTTAATTTTTTTATTCGAATATTCATTTTCACCTTCGAAATGTGTTTTTTAAAAACTGTTCGAATATATATTTGAATTTAGAATATTCATTGACAGCCCTAGTACTTAGTCATGAGCTGGTTTAAGCTGGTCGTGAGCTGGGACTAGTAGCTTAGGACCAGCTTAAACCAGCTGATCAGACCAGCCAACGTTTTCCAACCCTTTATGGTCCATTTTTGGAAAGCCCGTGAATTTTATCCTTAGTTTTATCCTTAGTTTCATGTTCTTAACTAGGGCTGTCATTTAAAAAAAAAAAAATCTAATTCGAACGGATATCAAATATCAACCAATTGTATTCGAATATATTAGAATATCTACAACCCCATATATAAAATTTTAAAAAACGGACACCACCGTAACAGAGATTCAATCACAAATGCATTAACAGTCTGACAGTCATAAACAGGACTCAGGCCACAGCCTGTATGGAAAAATAAATTGTTAACTTAATGTTTGAAACAGCAGGTTATCAACTTAAGTGTAAATTACGATATGAAGTGCCACTATATGCAATCATCACAGCTTTCAGTTTGTCTACCACATCAGATGTCGACGCCGTCCTCTCCAGCAGCTGGAATTTGTTTACGGATGCCATAGCAACTCTCAGCGGCCACCAGGACTTATACGGTTTTATAAAAGCTATTATTTGTTGTAAATTGTATTAATTATCTCAGAAAAAAAATAAATTCTAATGTCAGGCGCAGTTTAAGTAGTTGATTGTTTGCTAGGTTTCAGGACAGTGTCATTATGCCAAAATTATCTTAATAAATTCTTACGACATGAAATGTTTATCCCTCAGAAAAATGTACTTTCCTCTCTTGTCAATATGCTTGGTGCAAAAGTAAACACTCAAAAGTAATCCGGTCAGGTCGTTTACATGGTGAAATGTTTCGTTTGATCGATTCATGAAAAGGTTTATCTCACCCATCTCAAAACGATTACAATTTCATCCAGTTTGGGCAATTTGATTACGATCAAGGTGTTTATATGGAGCATTTTCTTTTAGATTGGACTTTTAAACCGATTACAGTGCTCCATGTAAACGCACCCAACTGTAAAAAATTGCGCTACATGGCACTTTAAAAACCGGATACCGAATGCATATTCGAATATTGAATAAAAAGTGACAGCCCTTTTCTTAACTGACAGGAGTGGCACCCGGTGTCATCTGCTTCAAGGTTTGAAGTGTTGTGCGTTCAGAGACGCTCTTCTGCAGACCTTGGTTATAACGAGTGGCTATTTGAGTTACTGTTGCCTTTCTATCAGCTCAGATCCAGTCTGGGCATTCTCCTCTGACCTCTGGCATCAAGAAGGCATTTCATGATGCCGCAGAAATACCCCTCACTGTATATTTTCTCTGTAAACCCTACAGATGGTTGTGCTTGAAAATCCCAGCATATCAGCATTTTCTTTAACACTTCATGACCCATTACATAAATCATATTTCTTCCCCATTGTGATGCTCAGTTTGAAATTTAGCCTCTGCCATGTGATTGACTTATTAAATTTTTGTTTTATGAGCTGTTTTACCTAATAAAGTGGCAGATGAGTGTGTGTGTGTGTGTGTGTGTGTGTGTGTGTGTGTGTGTGTGTGTGTGTGTGTGTGTGGGTGTGGGTGTGTGTGTGCGCGTGTGTGCGTGCGTGTGTGTGTATGTATGTGTAGCGACTCAGGCGAATCAAACACACAATCGCCAGTTACATTTAACAAATATGTTTTGAAAGTTGTGCTGATGGACAGACCTTCCCCCAACACAACAGAGAAGGATTTTTCGTTACCCTGGAAACCATCTGATAAGATGTTTTATGGCCCCGAAAGGAATTTGGCCACATGAAGTTTCAGACACAAAGAGCTTAAGACACAGAGCTTTTGCCTCAAATTATAGACAAACCATCTATAGATGAACATGCACCCCAGGACATTATATGTAAACACATAACTGTTTTGTAAAATGTTTCTTCTGTATGGTATTTTGCATCTTTTTGTCTGTGTCTTAACAAAGTACTAGTTCAGATAACCTCATATATGTCATGTCTCCTATCAAATTAATGCTCACTTCACGACTTACACTTCCATGTATATCACTTATTCAGAAAATGCAATGTGTGTTTGTTGCATTAATTATAGTATGAAGACTCAGAGACCCACTGAGTCGAACTTTCAAACTAAGAGCCATAAATCTGCTGAGGAATTTCCCGCCGGGAAATCCCAACAATCTCATTGGTTAAGTCTAACCCTGGAGGGTGGGACTACGGCCAGACCATAAAAGGAGGACCTCGGATGCCCTCCTTCTCTTCTCTCTTACTCCGCTCTCTTCTCTTCTCCAAAAATCTCTTCTTCAACTCTCTCCCTGTGGGAGCCAACACTTAAGCCATGCCACCAATGCAGGCCCTCCAAGCAGGCCTCAGCTCTTCCAAAAATCTTCTCTTCTACAATCCGATCTTCAAGAACACGAAGCATCGCTAAAGCAAACAGCCGCTTCCCTCCCAACCTCGGAAAGGACCGCCGGACACGCAGAGACACGCAGAGACACATGCACATAAGCGAGAAGCCAAAACGAAACCAAAAAGAATGCAAGTATTCTTATTCTTACTGCTGTAAAGAGGGTGTGTTATGTCCCTGTTGGGATAAGTTAACTCCGTGAAGGTCGTATTTGATGAACTGAAGGAAAGCATGCCTTGCTTACCCCCCCCCCACTCTCTTTGTCTCTCTCTCTCTCTCTTTTATCTCTCTCTAATTTCAGTCTATTTATTATTCTCTTTTATGTATTCTTTCGTTAATATCTATACTTCTACTCTCGTGATGCATATTTAGTATGTACTTTCTGTGTGAATTGTAGTGTTATTTTTAGTCTGTGTTTATTAAATCTCCAAAAGGCATTTAATGAGTTGAATCTGTTATTCTGCCACATACACAAAGTCAATGAAACTTGCGATCTAAACGTTACCTAACTGCTTATGCTACTATGTTAGTAAAGTAAACTGTATGACCATTTGAAATATTGAACTTATCCTGATCAGTAAAGTTAATGTTTCTCATGCGCTCGTAAAGCAGTAATCCATTATTGAGAATTGATTTGAAAAGTCTATAACTAATTTGCAGGACAAACTTAGTAGGATAATTTCAAGCAATTTCATAAAGGGTTACTTGTATTTAATTAAACAATTTTCCCTATCGGAAAATTTTAATACGTAATGAACAACTGGCAAATCATATTCATAAATTCATGAATATTGAATATTAAATCCCTTTTGAGTTAATTATTCCCCGAGACATTAAACTCATAAGCTCGTTGTTGTTACATATGTATGTGTGTGTATATATATATATATATATATATATATATATATATATATATATATATATATATATATATATATATATATATATATATATATATATATATATATATATATATATATATAATATATCAGATATCAGATTGTGTTCCTTTTGATTTCCTACCCAAAATGGCAATGCAAAAACAGCTGTGAAATGACAAATAATCATCCCAACATACACCAAAAATCTCTCCTCGCCCCAGGAACTGATGAACAATTATTTATGAATGTATACTAGTTTTTTTTTTAGTTTTTTTATCAGTCTCACAGTCACATGATAGCATCCTTGATTTATGCTTGTGTCTCAAGGTTTCAGCCACCCTCTTCTATTTCAATATCATCTTTCTGTCACTCCCATCAACAGATCTACACTTTGAGTGATGCGCCACAGTTATACACTGTCGATTGATGTAGGACGCATCTGTTTTTATTATGAAGTGCTCTAGAATATGCGCTTTACATGAATTGATTTACTTCAAGTGCAATTTGTTAAACTATCAAAATGGGTTGTTCATACATGGGGATTTGTCACAGTTATGCAAAATGTATGAATTGAAATGCTCTTTTGATATAATACTAAAATATTTTCTAAGTGATGTCTTACATTGAGTGAATGACCTATGATTGATCCTGGCTATTAAATAGTTCTTCTAAATGAAAATAATTTTACATTTCTCCTTTTGTGTTCCATGGAAAAATAATAGAATACGGGTTTGGAACGACATGCAGGTGAATGAATAATGATACAATTAATAACAATTTAGTTGAAACATTCCATTAAACAATATATTCACATATGTATTTTATGTTTATATTATTCAGGCATAAAAATAATAAAATGATGCCTGAAAAATATTCACATTCTCAAAAATGAAGGGAACAATAGTATTTGAGGGTGTCAGCATTGACTCTGAAAGATGTTAAAAAAGTTCTCTATTTTATGTCACAGTGAGCTGATAACATCCAGGTAAGCTCAAACTGTGTTCTTGAAGACTTTATGGTTGCTATATATGGTTTTCCTAAAAACAAATCTGAAACTTGAAAAACTGCATATGGCTACTGCTGCATATTGTTCGCCAGTTTCTCTGCAATAGTTTCTGTGATGTATGAACATTAGTTATTATAAGAGCTAATTTGGTTAACATGCTGTTTGGAGACATCTGGTTGTTTAATTTCTAATCTGTCACATCCTTAATTAAAACTTTGACATAGTCCAGGGAACAGGCTACGTTTTTTCATTAGCTAATTGGTGATGAATTTGTTGGTCATCAGCAACATTTTTCTTTTCTTAAACTTCCTTTCTCCCCTTTTAATCTTCCTAAAATCTAATTGCTTTCTGAGAAATGATTCTTAGAATTACCAAAGACTGAACTGGCTAAGATTTTTGATTTAAGGATATTTAGTAAAACTTCACTTTGTAACCATAGGGGATTAGAAAGTATAATTACCTTTTCATCAAAAGCTTGAACGCTTGTTTAACGGAACTATAACAGCAGGGGATTGCTCTGTATATATAATTTTAAGCATGATTGTAGAAGTATTTAGTGTTTTGTTGACTGATTGAATATCTAATAATTAAGGTTAAATTCTAAATCTTTTTTTCACTTCCTCAACAGTGTCTCTGTGCACCAGGATGGATGGGGGAGTTTTGTCAGTACTTGGATAACGCATGCTTAGCCTATCCAAACAGATGCTTGAACGGAGCTACTTGCATCAGTATGAGTCAGCCAACTGCACCCCCGCACTATATGTGCACCTGTCTCCCTGGATACACAGGTTAAAAGAAAACTATATCAACAAACTCCGGAATATTTTATCCTGATTTATGTTCAAGTTTGCACAGAGTTTGGCAGCAGAAGCTTTTTAAAGCCACTCTCAGATTGATTTTCTTTTTTTCTACAGTAGAATTGGAGATGGGAATTATCGTCACGTTTTCATGCAGTGTCAGGGATTGCATAAAGCAAAAAATGTTCTTATATATCAGCTATATCCGTATAATTTTGAATGTAGCATATAAAATATTTCTGTCATCTATTGTATGTGTTATTCTGGTGACATTTTTGAGAAAGTTACATGACACTCAGACTTGTGCACCGTTAAAAACTGAATCCAAAATTCCCAGTATA
This sequence comes from Pseudorasbora parva, assembly GCF_024679245.1. NCBI lineage: Eukaryota > Metazoa > Chordata > Actinopteri > Cypriniformes > Gobionidae > Pseudorasbora > Pseudorasbora parva. The sequence continues at coordinate 29,061,377 of NC_090188.1, read as the reverse complement.
ATTCTTGAATTTGAGTTAAAGGGATACTTCACTGCCTTTTCATATTAAACTATGTTATTCCCTTAACTTAAACAAGTTGATACATACCTCTCTCGTCTCAGTGCGTGCACTTAATCTCTCTGACAGGCAGTGACGATCTGATAACATTTAGCTTAGCCCACTAAGCCCAGTTCATTCACTACGGTACCAAACAGAGATCAAGTTAGAAGCAACCAAACACCTCCACGTTTTCCCTATTTAAATACAGTTACACGAATAGTTGAACGATCAAGTATGGGGACAAAATAAAACGTGGCGCGTTTGTAATTGGATTAAAAAGGAGAACTATAATGTATGGCGGAATAGCACTTCTTAGAGTACTTTGGCTCGGCGCAGTAAAAAGTCCCGGCCGAAACATCTTCCCTCACATCTCCCTATTGACAGAAATGAGAGAGTGAGGGGGAGGTGTGAGGAAAGATGTTTCGGCCGGGACTTTTTACTGCGCCGAGCCGAAGTACTCTCAGAAGTGCTAATCCGCCATACATTATAGTTCTCCTTTTTAATCCGATTAGAGAAGTACCACGTTTTATTTTGTCACCATACTTGATCGTTCAACTATTCGTGTAACTGTATTTAAATAAGGAAAACGTGGAGGTGTTTGGTACTTCTAACTTGATCTCTGTTTGGTACCATAGTGAATGAACTGGCCTTAGTGGGCTAAGCTAAATGCTATCAGATCATCACCACACGTCAGAAAGATTAAGTGCACGCACTGAGACGAGAGAGGTATGTAACAACTCATTTTAGTTAAGGGAATAACAGTTTAATATGAAAAGGCGGTGCACAGATCTTGCACAAAGAGTGTGCTGGGGACTATTTTCAGGATAGTAGGCTAGCTGGAGCTGTTTACCTCCAGTCCTTGTGCTAAGCTAGACTAACGGTTGGTGAGTCAGACAGAGTTATGGCACACACAGAGATGAGTACCACATAAATGGCATGTATGAACTTATCTAATTCTGGGTGATGCGGTGAATAAGCTAAAGTCCCCAAAAGTCAGCATGTTCCTTTTAAAATTTGATTTGAATTAAAGGAAACTTCTAGAAATATTATTTTACTTTTTATACTGAAAGGACAATTCATTTCTCTGAATGATCTCAAAACTTTTCAAAAAGAAGCCAACCATGAATATATACATGAATATATAGTGCATTTATATTTTTATATTATTTTTTATTTTTTATGAAGTGTGTACATTTAATGGTGCTGTTTGATCAAATACCTATTCATTATTTAAAGGGATAGTTCACCCAAAAATGAAAATTAGCCCATGATTTACTCACCCTTAAGTCATACTAAGTACATAATATTCTTTTTTCAGAAGAATACAATGTTTTATATATATATATAAAAATGTCCTGGATAAACCTTTATTAAGTGTACCACCTCTCACAGTTCAAAACGTCTGATGTCATGCGTTGCGCCAGTTGCACTTTTGAAGTTGAAGTTGAACACCGAAGGCGGTCTGCCAGAAGCTAGATATTTTACTTTATAATGTTTTAAACAGGATATTTTTCTTACACAAGCACTTTGCTTCACTTCAGAAGGCCTTTATTAACCTTTCAGAATGGATTATTCATATGGATTACTTTTAGAATGGATGGATGCTAGCCTGACAAGCCAGACCCACATCAAGATGTTTGGTCTGAAAACTCACCATTGACAGGGCTCAATCCGAGAGGCGAGATAAACGGTCGTCTTTCAAACTCCCTCTGCACGCGATAGGATAGAGCTACCAATGCTACAACAAACCAGAGCAACGAAGGTGAGACAGAGCTTGTTGATAGATTAAACATTCGCCATATCCGGTCGGCAAAACTCAGAACACATTTTGAATCACACATCATTTTATGAATCACTTCAGTGCCGTTCTTTGTTCTTTTCTCAGAGAAAAGCTTAACTTCAAGTCTTCCAAAGTCGTGGTCAAAGCTGATTCGAAAGACCGCCGTTCGCCAGTTTCTGTGTTTACTAGAAGCACGCAAACGCAACTCGGCCGTCATCATTATGGCCCCGCCCACCGACTCTATACACAATGTGATTGGCCCGTCCAGAGTGAGGGGAATACAGTTCAGAAGGATATTGAGAGTTGCTAGACGACACTCACGGGCAGATTAAACTTGCTGCCGCTAGGGTGCGTCTAGATTTCTAGGCTAGATTGATGCACTTTGATTCCTTCAAACTTTGAGCTCCCATTCACTGCCATTATGAGGCTCAGATTAGCCAGGACAATTTTTTTGATATAACTCTGATTGTATTCATATAAAAGAAGAATGTCATATACATCTAGGATGACTTGAGGGTAAGTTAATCATGGGGTAATTATTTAAATTTTTGGGGGAACTATTACTTTAAGCCAGTTTTCCACTACGTAGTACGACTCGGCCTGACTCTGCTTGGTTTGCTTTTCCACTGCTGTTTAGTACTGCTTTAAATTGGATGGGATTAAAGACTACTGATCATTATAGTTCACAATACAGCCATTGCTTCTTTCTTTTTTTTTCAAGTTGCATGCGACGGTTGTTTAAAGCAAGTCATTTATAAAAGCCGTTCCAAGCCATACCATGCAGTGGAAAAGCGGCATTAGATTGTTCTTTCTTTTTTTTTACACACTGAGGAAAACATGTTTATATCAGGGGGAAAATTGGCATATCTAGTCAAAATTAATGATGTAATTATGTTTTGTTTCAAAATTTGTTTGTGTTAGGCAATTCAATCCTTAGAATTGCAGTTCAGTAAATTACTCTTCTTGTCATTTAACATCCTGTGGGCATGGCCAGTTCTATTCAAATTTCAACTCACGAATTTGAGAAAGAGCCAGTTCTGAATTTTGCCCTAGCCTGAATGACACAGTTTCATGTCCAACATCTATATCATCTGCTGTAATGTGACTCAGAGTGTGTGTCCCACCGAGACGAGTCCCACTGCCCTGAGGCATCTCTTTACCGTAACTCATCTTTGCACATTGCCCCCCTAACTGGATTATTCTGTAATTTGTTTCATCATGCCCCCTAAATGAAGGGCAAATAGAGGTTGGAGAACACTTAATCAGTAAATCTAACTGGGAAAGCAAGATCTTTCATTAGCTTGGCCACCAGCGCATGAGCACAGGAGGAGCTATTTGCCTAAACAACCCAGAAACAAATAAACAAACGAGAAACGATTTACTGGATTTCATCAGTCATGACGTGTTGATCTTGTTGATATGCGTTGCAGTTCAATGCTCTTTCATAGGAAAATATGAATGCGAATACGAAGTCTTTTATAGGCAGTTTACATGAATTATAGATGATCTACGTTTCATGACACCTATAACAGTATAATATTATATTGTCTGAAAAATGCCCTCCCTGAGAGATTTCTTTTAGTATTACATGGCAGATCTCATATTGTCAACGGGATAATCGCCAGTGCTTCTGTGTCCTTGTTATCACCTCTCAGTCTCCTTGATGGCTCTATTTCCCTTCTTAGCAGATGAAGAAATCCATCTTTCCACATCCCAATTGTCAGTGCCAAAAGGCACCTGACAATTTCTGCCTCTCTGTGGGCTGTATAATAGATTAGTATACTACTAGACGAAAACATGTCACAGCTCAAACCTCAATGTTTTATTTAGACATCTGGGTGATTCTGGCAATATCTCCATCGATTAATGACCCCAGAGACTTAAAAACGACCGTCCCCGTCCCATTTCTCACCACAGTATTGCCAGAAGGCCAATGTGAAATGTCAAGTGCTTTCATTATAATCTTCCTCCAAAAGTCAGATGACACGTTGAGGGAAGATAATGTGACTTCTCCAGCAGAGAAAAGCGTCAGGGAAGCAGATCTTGCACTGGATAAGACATTCAAATCTTTTTTTCCCCCTCTTGCATTGCTTTTTCCATGCAAAGATTTTATTGATTTGACTCAGTGTTACGTAATTTTTTATGAAACAGTGTATGGATGAGCAACATTAGACTCAGATCTGCCAAGCAGTTGGGAAAACGACCTTCAGAGCAGTTTTTGAGCTGCTGCTGATTATTAACTGCTGTAAATATGAACTGCCATAACATCCAAAAAAAAAATCCTCCATGCCCTTTTTATTAAGTTGCCAGAGGTCAACCTGATAACTATTGCATCTTAATTTATATGTTGCCATCCATCATCTTCAAGTACATTTAGTTCACAAAAGTTTCTTAAAAGAATAGTTAAAATAAATGATTATATGTACTCATAACATATACTTAATTTTGTGGAAAAAAGAAAACAGATTTGAACAATTTTAACCATATCTGTCAAACTCATTTTAGACAACAACAAAGCAAACCATATAAATACTTTTATATATTTATAGATATTTTAAATAGTGTGTTTTGTTTTCATTAGGCTATCAAGCGATAAAAATAAAATAAAACATAAAAATATATAAAAAACATTTAATTAATTACATATATTCTGATTAATTAATCTAAATGAATTGCATGGATACTTTTTGCTGTTAAAGTATTTCAAATAGACCTGGAGCCATTCTTATACATTTTTCTATATTCCCTGACATTCCTTTTAAAAATGTAGCCCCAAACCCGAAGACATTTTTATTTAAAGACAGGGTGGGTGATTTGTTCAAGGTTTTTTTAAAAAAAAACATTTTTTTTACGTTGGTTAAAAGTCTCTTCACATCCTGATAGCAATCACTAAAGCACTATTCGCACGGGATTAGTATTATCTAGGGACCTCTGTGATTTAGAAATGACTCCTCCACATCTGAGTTTTGTGTGGCGCATTCGCACGGGATAAGCAAAGCCTGTGATTTTACTCGAATTTACAGACTTCTCCCGGACATGATGTCAAGAATTCGTTATAGATATAGCTATATGAAATCATAAACAGGCATCGATATCGTTTTGATTATTTTATAGTAATAAATAAACATCTTTTCGTTCAGTTAGCGAACAGACGCCATGAACTGAGCTCAGACCAGCGGCAGGAATCAGATTTCATTTATCACGAGTAAGCTGACAATATAAGGCGGAAGATTTAGATTCAAAACTAAATGTAAAAGCGCCTATTTAACGATTTAAACAAGCTTGTCATTGTACTGTTCTGTTATGTTTTTCATTAAGAACAGTATTGATGTTAATATTAAACACACCATTCAATCAGATTACTCCCAAATTGATGCTCATTCTAAAGTGAAAGTATAATCCGTGCGGCTGCATGGGAATTCATAAAGGTGCGCATTATGAATGCAGACTTTATTCTTTGTGAAAGATAAAGATAGAAATGCTCACAGGAAGAAGAAAAAAACGTACAAAAATTATAGACGATCCGCCTAATCCTGGCCAAATCACAGAGATGTCGATTCGCACGGGACTACTATTATCACAGGACATTGGTGTGAGGCGAAATATGGTAGGTAATTTGCGGGGGAATTTTTACTTTATAAATTACAGAAATGGACGACTCACACGGGATTAAGATTACAGACATTCTCTGCAATTATTACAAATCAGGTCCCTAGATAATACTAGTCCCGTGTGAATGGGGCTTAAGTTAAGTGATTTAAATGTGTGTGTATAAATATATAAATAAATAAATAATATACTGTATACTGTATATATATATATATATATATATATATATATATATATATATATATATATATATATATATATATATAATTTTATATTTTAATATATATTATAATGTCTGTGAAATAAAAAGGAAAGTGTAGGACCATAAAATATCTGTCCAAATGCAATGGTACAATGTCCTACCTGCCTGTCAACGCATGTCTTTTCATACCTTCGCGTACCCTGCTCACGTTGACATCACGTCATCGACACGTTTCATGCTATGCAGAGTTAGACAGACGTCAGTGCAAGTACTGAAACAGCAGCCACCTTTTACAGTTCAATCAAAACAACGAGTTTATGCTGAGTTTGGAAGAGATGGAAACCCGTGATATTATGTTGTGTTCCAGACAACCTGTAACCCTTGTTTTTCCAACCTTCTACTACACTGTAAAAAAAATTGTTGGTTTTTGTTCAACTTAAAAAAAAAAAAGTGACCTGGTTGCCTTAAAATTTTGAGTTTATTGAAATTAAAAATTTGAGTTGATACAATGAAGGAAATTTGTTTAATAAATAGAAACTCAAACTATTATTGTATCTTAACCACATTAAAAAATTGATAAATCATAATCTATTATAAATCCATTTGGCATGTTTCAATGCGTCATCATAATTTCAATGAACTCAAAATTTTAAGGCAACCAGGTAACTTTTTTTCTAAATAATTTTTTACAGTGTAGGCATGTCACGCTATACCAAAATTCTAGTAGTCAGTACCAATACCATAAAAAATTTACTTTTTGAAATGATTTTGAAATTTGAATTTAAGTACCACAGCTAAATGTTTTGTTTTATTTTATTTTATTTAACTATTTTTTCTAAAATTTGAATAAATTCATTCTCTTGAAGCCAATTTAAACTGCAATTTCTCATCTGGCCCAGAAGGGAGCAGAATCTTATTGAGCCCCATGTTAAAATGTTAAAACTTTACAGCAGAAAAAAACATGTTTACAGCCTGGTACAAATTTTAGTTTTGGTCTAAATGGCTAATTTTGCCCTTCATGACAACTGCGGGGTGATTTCTTAAAAATAATTCATTCGTTTACATTATTTAAAGCCTTAAAGTTCTGCATAATTAAGGGTGTGGTTACTTTGAGTGGCAGGTGGATAGCCATTTATCCGCCGTCATTGCGTCACTTAAGCTCCGCCCACATCCCGCTTTTTTGGTTTTCTCAAATGAAACGGTAAATTCTCATGAAGTGATGGATCATGTGTCCATGTCCTCATATAGTGACACACGGCAGTTGGTAGAGAATACAATGACAGTGTGCAAGTTTTTTATTTCAGCTTTATTTCAGTGAGCAAAAACATTTTAGTTTAAAATAACAACACTAAGAAAATCACGATGGTTCGGAAAGACATGAGCTCGAGTTAGTGATGCAGTTTTTGCCTTTTAGACTAAACTGTTTCTTTAGTCTGACATCCTTTGCCTCCTCATTTCTTTCTTCTTATTTCACACAAACATTCATTGAGTGACATATATATTGCCCCTCTCTGGCATCTCTCTTAGTTCCATATGTTGCATCATTTTGCATACTTTCTGCAAAATGTTAACGGGCTGAACTCTGACTAAATGACTCTTTGAACTGTTGCTAAATTAGTTTCTTGTGGGTGTTTCAGTATGTAAAATACGATTTGGCCTCTCTTTTCTGTGACATGCACCACACGGTGAGCCATAGGAGAAAAAAGTTTCCAAATTTGCTTCTAAATCCCAAATGTCAAAAGTGAAGTCAATATCTTCATGGGAGACGAAGCGTAAAAGCTTAACTAACACTCCATTCACACCCCTGTCTTCCTGCAGGACGCTACTGTGAGGCTGAAGTAAATGAGTGCGATTCCAGTCCCTGTCAGCACCAGGGAACATGCACTGACTTTGTTGGATACTACAACTGCATCTGTCCTTCAGGTGAGTTTCTCTTACTTGTGAGAATGAGTTTTTTTAGTCTGTGCCACAAATCCCCACCATGCCAGCACCAGCGGCTCTGACTGACAGCTAAACAAATCACTCCCGTTCTCACACTGCCAGAGCTCATTAGTACTGCAGAATTGTGTCAATATTGTGTTATGAAATGCTCTTCTCTTTTGAGGCCACCGCATTGATATGGTTTCCTCCCGTAATTGTTGGTTCTGCTCACTCTTTCTGAGACACGATTTGCATTCACTGATGCAACCTGATGGCTCACCCTAGAGATTGGCAACTCACTGGCGGGGTTACAAGCATGCTTCTCTGCCAGCTGCTCTCTTCCGCTCGATGAGTAGAAGACCCAGAGTCCCAAACGCCCCCTCCCTAAACCTGCCCACGCATACTCGCCGCTCCAGGAACGAGATGCAAAAGGGAGAATCATTTGAAGGACTTCCTCATAAAAGGACTGAAGATGCTGTTTAATTTTTAACAATAAAAGACTTGACATGGCCGTTGTGAAATAGTGGACATAATGTAATTTAAGTGTGTGAAATAGTTTTCTATATTTAAGGTATAGTTCGCACAAAAATAAATATTATGCAATACAATTCCAAACCTTCAAGTCTTAGTTGACATCTCTAATCGACCAGTCAACCATCCGGCCCCATCCTTAATTTTCATAAGTGTGATCTTCCTGCTTATGCCTCCATGTGAATGTATTTTGAAATGATTGCTTTTCATTATGTAAGCCAAATGCAAGCAAGCCAGGTTTTTTTTTTCTCTCACACTCGAAAAGCCCTTGAACAAACTAGCCTGGCCTCTTTCTGACCTTTAAAATTTTGTTCTTTTCACTTGCACTGACTGGCTTTTAGGCTTTGAATAGGCTTTCAAAAATTGATTGCTGTTTTCCTTTTTCTTTCTTTTTCCAAGAAACAAAGGGGTTGGGGGAAGAACTTTGATTTCCAGCTTGCATCATGTTCATTGATTGACCTTATTGATTGAGGCACAATGACATGACGAATATGTGCAGTGCTTTCTCAAAGGCATTAACAAGAGCAAAGGCGTTTCAATCTTGGTTAATCTTTTAAATTCTAGTTTTGCACAAGATTTCCTTTAGTTCCCAATCAAGGAGGCAACCATGGTAAAGGCTATCAATTCTTCAAATTGTTTTGCGTTCCTCACCTCCCTTTGCAGGATACACTGGGGTTGACTGCGAGATTGACATAAATGCTTGTGCATTTCCCAATGTCACCTGTCCTCCTGGAACTTTCTGTGTGGATTTGCCAGGTGACCAGCTCCATGCATGTCAGATTCAGTGTCCTCGCTATCTACAGGTAGGTCAGAGTTGGTCAGCCCCTTTTAGTCCCTCTTAATTCAAATAATTTCCATTGCAATGGTTTAAACTATTACTGTAAATTAGGAAATGTATTTTAAATGCATTAACATAATTTTTACTCTATTTCCAACAAAAGTAATTATAAATAAAACAAAACAAAAAAACAAGCAAACTGGAATGTCTCATGTTCACATTCAAAGAAATTAATCTAGTGATGGAAAGAAAACAATACAGACGTTTACAGGTATTAAACCAGCATTTCGTAATTAAAAGACTACAAATGTAAACAAAATAAGTATCCATCATTTACTGATAAACACAAAATGCATGCATGAATTGGTTAGTGAATTATGTAGTATTTTTGCAATAAAATATCCCAAAACCAGCAGGCCATGTTATGTATTTTGTTCAGCTGAGATCTTACAATATCCCAAATGTTTCCGACTATTTGTAAATTGTGAGAAAATTGTGAGCTATTTTAACCAAGGAGCCGGGACATTGGAGGGAGTCGCCTGTCAATTGCGTCATATCTGTGTTACCCTCAGTTTTATTAGAAACGCTTTACTCTTACTGCAGTGTGCAACAAGTGTCACAGCAGCCGCTGAGCGAACGCATAGAGTAACGCCATAACATCATTTTAAACACACTTAAATGTATCTAATATAATAAACAGCTGCGTTACCTCATACTCATTACCGGAAAAGCAGAAATGGCGCCGCTGTGTCCCGTCCCATCATAATAAAAGTCCCGCTGTTCGCGAGCCGTGTGTTTGTATAACAATTGCTCCAGCGTCCTTGCTCAGCTCCTTTAACACTCGGTCCTGCTCCTCTTCATACTACAGTAACATTAATAACCGCATCCACGTACATGATTTATACCTGAGTCCTATCCTGATTCTTTCCCACCGGCTGTGAGGTGAAAACCACATCCCAAGATTCTGAGCTCAAACTTGGCGCCTTTGTTTTGATTAGGCACCCTCTAGCGGACGGAAAAATTACAAAGTGCAGCTTTAACTTAAACTTTAAAAGGGGTGATGAATCAACTTTTGTTCATGGTAATATAAGAATATCTTGTAAGTTTCAGAGCTGAAAACTTCCTTTTTTGTAAAAGAAAAGCTTTTATAGACACCAGGCCCAGAAAAATGAGGCTCTCTAATCAATGACGCATAAGAAGGGTGAAACGCCACCTCTATGTGCACGCTGCTTCTGTAGCCCTGCCCACCAACTTGTGAGGCTAAACTAATCACGCTACCGAGCAATACATATGCCAAAGATAGCAAGATAATCGTTTTTAAACAAGACACAGTTTGACACTGTATTTGCAGACATATTTAGATTAAAACACAATGCTGTTCCTTCTATATTAGATCTGAGAGGAATGGTGCAACACACTTATGTGAGTAATACATGCTTTTTTGTGTGATAGTATTGCATTGTTATAGACAGTATTGATTATGTTTACATGTCTAACAGAACATATAGCACGCTGTCACAGGCTGGAGAATCCCTTATTTGTTGGTTCATTGCGATTTAGAATCAGAACAGATCAGATCGGACATGCAATGTTATGGGCCAAGGGGCTCACAAAGCCCAACGTCCCAGGGTTATGTGTTTTTTAGACAGGCTACCAAAACCTAAGCACGTCAGCAGGCCGGTGAATCTGAAATAGTGAAATAACATTAATTTCTTGATCTGTGTTGTTAATGCTCACGTGTGCGGTTCACGCTTATCCACCGATCGGGCATGCCAAGTAATAAACAAATAAACCAATCGTGCGTGGATGAGAGATAAATCATTGTGTTTGTTTGATAAATACGTTTTGAGAGCCCTGTCAGAGAATTATTCCGGTTGCCGCATTCAAAACGTGAACTGACAAGGGAGTTGAAGCTCATTAAATATGCAAATCTTCTCCAACCCTAGCAGTGGGCATTTACTTCCAAGTCTTCAGTGCGGCACACCCATCAAAACCCAGTGTTCAGGAAAGAACCTTTAAAACCAATGTAGAAAATAGCCTATAACTTATTAGTTATGATGTTTTTGAATGTAAAAACCATGCAAACGTTTTAAGTTAACCTCAGTATAAAACATTATAAAAAATGTAAAAAGCCAATTCATGACACCTTTAATATCATGTATATCAACTGTAGTAACAATAAACTCAAACTTAGTTTTAATTATGTTTTAATTATATTGTAATTATAATTATTACAAATTTAATTAGTAATAATTATGCACTGATTTTATAGAATTGCATGTTAGCTGTGGTCTTCATGCTGCAAAAGTTGGCTGCTGATCAGAAATTCACAAATCAAACCATGATGACATCAGTGGTGACAAGGCTTGCACAAAAGTGATTTTGGGCAAATTATTTCACCAACGAAAACTGCAACCTCCCAGTACACTAAACCATTTTACCAATGACAAGACTTACAGACAGAAAAAAAAAGAAAGAAAAAAAGCTAGAGTCAGATCCAGTTTCTGAATAAACAGTTATTCAGAGTAACGAGAAGGCATATGCACTTTTTTTTAGTGCATTCACCACCCTTTTCCACTTCCTTTAAAGAACATGAAAAGAGCAGGTTAAAAAAATGTATGTTCTAGCACACTATATTCTTTTGAAGATGTGTGAAGCTGTTTGCATGCTTTGTCTCTGAACTATACTGAAGGCAAATTACATGTCTCTTTTGAACATGCTTGATCATTCGGATGTGTTTACTTGTGTTGATAATCACCAACGTAAATTGCAATTAAAATGCATTAGCTTTCCTTCATTAACCAGCATGTTTTATTTAACATCACGACCAAGCAGTCCTCTTTACAAAAGACCAGAATTACCTTTACACACATATTTAAATGAAGGATTGTTCTGGAATAATGGTTGATTTTCATTTTGACAGCCATGTGCCAATGGAGGACATTGTGTTCTTTACAACATCACCAGTTACGGTTGTATTTGTGCACCTGGATGGACTGGGCCGACCTGCTTGGTCAACATAAATGAGTGTGTCCAGCACAGGTGTCAGAACGGAGCCACCTGCGTGGATGAGGTTGGTGGGTACAGGTGAGTCTGGGTGAGAAGGGTATTTTATATATATATATATATATATATATATATATATATATATATATATATATATATATATATATATATATATATATATATATATATATATATATATATAGGTTTGCTTAGAATACAGCAAATTACCTGCTTTGAAAGTAAGTGGATTCAAATATGATTCTGTTTTGCTCATGCAAAGGCTTTATAAACCAATTGAATGCATTTAAAAGGTGTGTATATATATATATATATATATATATATATATATATATATATATATATATATACACAGTCCCTGACAAAAGTCTTGTCGCTTGTGTACAAATTGACCTAAAGTGCTGCTGAAATATATTTCTAATCAAGATTTTTTTACAAGAAATGGCTCATTTTAATCCCACCAGCTTTTGTGATAATGTTTCAGTGAAAAACTAAACTTTCAAAAAGTATTCTAATATTCACAGCTTGGTAAAGCCCATTGAGTCAATTTTTGCAAAGACATAAGTGTTGTCACCTTGTCATATGAGCTTCACCTGTGACTAATAATGGATCAATTAGGTCTCAAGTGTGTATAAAAAGAACCCCAGTACGCTAGACCTTCACATCAACTGCAACTAGACCTCTGCAAACATGCCTAAGATTCACCCTGAGACTAAAGTTTTGATTATCAAGAGGCTGAAGACCAGATCCACTGCTGATGTGGCAGACACCTTCAATGTGTCTCAGCGTCAAGAACAGAGGATAAAAAAAAGATTTGAAGAGACTGGAGACGTTTTTGACAAGCCCAGGTCAGGCAGACCCCGCAAGACAACTGCTCGAGAGGACCGTTTGTTGGCTCGAAAATCCAAGGCCAGCCCATTTTCCACTGCAGCAGAGCTCCACGAGACCTGGTCACCTGAAGTCCCTGTGTCAACCAGAACAGTTTGTCGGATTCTGTCTCGAAATGGCCTCCATGGTCGAATCAGTGCCCAGAAGCCAGCACTAAACAAAAGACAATTGAAAAACCGTGTGGCATTTGCCAAGGCCCACAGCCTGCTAAAAGGATAGACGCAGGAAAAGTGGCAGAAGGTGGATTTTTCAGATGAATCTTCTGTTGAATTACACCACAGTCGCTGCAAATATTGCAGGAGACCTACTGGAGCCAGAATGGATCCGAGATTCACCCAGAAAACAGTGAAGTTTGGTGGCGGAAAAATCATGGTCTGCGGTTACATCCAGTATGGGGGTGTGCGAGAGATCTGCAGGGTGGAAGGCAACATCAATAGTCCAAAATACCAAGAAATCTTAGCTACCTCTTATATTCCCAACCATAAAAGAGGCCAAATTCTGCAGCAGGACGGTGCTCCATCGCATACTTCCATCTCCACATCAAAGTTCCTCAAGGCGAAGAAGATCAAGATGCTCCAGGATTGGCCAGCCCAGTCACCAGACATGAACATCATTGAGCATATGTGGGTAGGATGAAAGAGGACGCATGGAAGACGAAACCAAAGAATATTGATGAACTCTGGGAGGCGGAGGCATGCAAGACTGCTTTCTTAGCTATTCCTCATGACTTCATCAATAATTTTTATGAATCATTGCCAACCCGCATGGATGCAGTCCTTCAAGCTCATGGAAGTCATACAAGATATTAAATTGAGATCTCACAGCACCACAACTTAATTTGCTGACATACTTGATTAAATGATAAATATTTTTTCTGTGAACATTATTTATTTCAGTGCATTAAACATCATTTGGGAGGATTTTAGCTTTTCATATGAGCTATTTCTAACACTAATGAATTAATTAAAAGTCAGGTTAATATCAGGTATTTCTAGAAAATAAAATACTATAATATTTTTTAGATAAGCGACAAGACTTTTGTCAGGGACTGTCAAAATTGTTGGTACCCCTGGGCTGTAAAATTTTTTTATCTGCATTTTTTATCATTTTTTATTTTTAAAAAATCACAAAAATCCAACCTTTCATTGAAGTAAAATTATTGAAAATGGGAGGTAAATCATATTATGAAATAAATGCTTTTCTCCAAAACACGTTAGCCACAATTGTTGGTACCACTAGAATTTTAAATGAGTAAAATATATTTACATTAATATTTAAAAATTTTAGCATAACCAGGGTTAGTCTGACTCTGCCCCCTACGTACTTCCGCTCAATTTTCATTTTCCTTCAGTACTATGTCTGGGACTGCCGTGTATTCTTAGGTTTTCTCCGAACAAATCTTACCGGTCCAATCAGCGAGCAGAGATAGTGACTGAGAACGATGACGTTAATGTCGTGCGCTATAGTTTGAGTTGTAGTTCAGTAATGGCGGCAGATGAAGATGCGAACGTTGTTGCACAGCTGCCGAATATCCAGATATTAAAGCCGGAGCAATAACAATCTTTGCTGAGGTTTGTTGGTGGCCCTCCTCCCCAACAGGGTGAAAGCGAGAAAAGTTTGATTTTCCAACTTGCTCCGTTATTGGTGAAGGAGTCGGCCGAATCCCTGGCCGAATTACCTACTGCTTTTGACAAACACCAAGGTTGTGTGGTGATGTAATTGTTATCCGAATCCACATCTCTGAGTTTTCAAGAATATATCACTTAAAATGCACGTTTATAATCATTTTTGAAAAGGAGGTTGCAAAAAGTATTTCATAAAAGGGTGTCAACAATTGTGGCCAACCTGTTTAGGAGAAAAGCATTTATTTCATAATGTGATTTACCCCTCACTTTCAATTCTTTTACTTCAATGAAAGGTTAGATTTTTTTTTTAAATAAAATATCAAAAGGATAAACAATACAGATTTATTTTTTACAGCCATATTTGACCATATTTACCAGGGGTACCAACAATTTTGGCCACCACTGTATATGTATTTTAGGGCTGTCAGTCGATTAAAATATTTAATCGCGATTAATCATATAGTGTCATGAGTTAACTCGCAGTTAATCACAATTTTATCGCACATTTTTATCAGTTCTAAATGTACCTTAAATTAATATGTTTCAAGTTTTAATTCTCTAATCCAGCGGTTCCCAAACTGGGATGCGCACACCCCTGGGGTGCGCAGACTGACCACCGGGGGTGCGCGAGAGAATGTTTGTAATGGCAGAAAATTGCCTCTTTTTTATTTTTTGTAACTAACTTGGATAAAATTCACATGTCAGAGTATTATTGATAAATACAAATTTCACATTACAAGCTGTAGTAAATTATAGTAAAATGCATTTTCATTTCATTTTACAAGGGCGTCTGCGTCAAAACCCTGCGCTTTTCATTTTAGGTTGAAAGAAAAGTGCGTTTTTTTCACTGAGCACATTCTCTGCAGTCCGAACGCGATTCACTGCAAGCTCATTCTCACTCAGGTAAATAATTAACACCATCACCGCTTACAGTACATGTGTTTTATTGAATTAAATACATTACAATCGGCTAAAACTAATACACAGGTTACTTTTCTGAACAACAGCGATCTCGAGTCCATGTTTCTCTAACTGTTTACGTGAATCGCGGCACAGTTCGGCGCGCACACACACAAAATACCGGCAGTTCAATGGGGAACGCACAGCTCTTAAAGGGGCCACACTATTACTCGTGGAATATGGACCTCCTCCAGGTATGGTGTGGTAGCTAAACTAAGCATTTCATATTTGGCAGCTGTTTTAGGATTAAAATGTTAAACTACCGATAAAAATAATCAGGCAAACTAATAAACCTTTGTTTAATTTATAATGTGATTTCATGTGATAATTAACTGTACTGTCAATGTGAGAGGACAAGAAACATTAATGAATATGTTTTCTTCAGATAAAAAAAATATTCTAACTATAAATGTATCCTGTTTTTTTTGAATGTATTAGGAGGGGAAGAGACAGGGCAAAATAAGGAGTGATGGAGATGAGGAGAGAGAATTGACAAATAATTTACTGCCCACTGACTTAGTTTTAAAGCTATTTCTCATAATTGTTTTGGCTTTCAAATGTCTTAGAATGCTCATATGTAGATCAGAAAATTTAAAAAAATGTTTGGGGGAGCATGCCCCCGAACCCCCCTAACTCTATGTTGTATATATATATAACCGAAATAAGGTGGTGGGGGTGCTTGACAGGTATCAAACATTAGAATGGGGTGTGTGCTAGAAAATGTTTGGAAACCACTGCTCTAATCAACATGCGTATAGACAAACATACATGATTTATGCAAATGTAAGTTTATTATTAGTGAAACCATAATCAGAGCATGAAGACTAGACATTTATCAAAGGTCATAGATACTTTATAAAGAACTAGTCACTTAAGCCTAAGCTTAAAAATTCAGAATAAGCAGTGATTTCTCTCATTTTAAGAATATAAATAAAGGGAGTTTTTACATTGGCAGTTTAGTTCAGAACAGGGCACAGTTCATATGAAAAATTGGTAATGTGAAAGCTGTCATGTGGACCTGGGAGCGCATCAGTACTAGAGGATGGATACCCGTCGGGCCGGGTTCGGACAGATATTTAGAAATGACGTTCGGGTTCGGGTTGGTCTCGGTCACGTCAGCGCGATAAGGCATTGAACCTTTTAAATTTAAAACTGCTTATTATGCAAGTAGCCAATGGGCCTGTTCAACTTGATGCAATGGTTTGTTTTTATGATTAAAATAAATGTAAAATATTACCCTAACATCCGTCTTCCTGAATGCGGAAATTTGTTTATGTCGCCGTGACAACAACGCGCACCACGTGCGTGCATATTGCCCGTGGCATCCTTGTCATTCCAGTGAGCGCAACTTCAGAGCTGCTGGCAGCAGGACAGCCTTGAAGCCATCTACAGTTGATGCAATCCTTTTTCTGCGTAAAACCTCGATTAGCCTAAACTTTGATGGATCGATTATGTAAATAGATCCCATGTTGCAGTTTAGGAACCATACAGTTTGAGAAAATTGGTAAGATGACTTTCATTTCAATAAGCATTTCAATTGTGTTACGTTAATGTTTTGTTCTGTTAGCTTGGACCATTTTTAGCAGACCTTTGTTCATTTCATTTCAGTTGGCTATTTGATTGGGCTCTGTGTAAGGTTTGATGCCCCATGTGCGTGCTCATGTGCTCGTCTGTAAACATTTCAAAATGCCTTCTTACAGTTGCTTAATAATAGCGGGCTTTCCACACAACCAAACGTACGTGTCATTAGTATATGAGAAAAAAAAAGATTTTAACTGTCTGGCTCGGACATAAATATTTTAATGCCTGTCGGGCTCGGGTCGGGTTCGGTTACTGCTCTGTCAGACGCGGGCCGGGCTCGGACAGAAAAATGCTGCCCGAGCCACACTAATCAGTACCACACATAGACTGTAAAAAAATATGGACGTAGTGTCCGTGACGTCACCCATAGGATTCTGATAAGCCGTTCTGAAGCTTAACGTATGGTCGAGCTGGGCGTTGCCATCTTGTGAGCGAGTCAACACGTGTCACTCCCGGATAACAGAAAATGGGCAAAAAGGCGGGATGTGCGCGGAGCTGAGGTGACGCAACTATAGACGGCAGATAAATGGCTATCCACCTGTAACCACGCCCTTAATTATGCAGAACTTTAAGGTTTTATATAACGTAAACAAATGAGTTAAAAAAATCACCCCCTCAGAGTTGTCATGAAGATCAAAATTAGCCTTATAAGCCAAAACCACAATTTGTACCAGGCTGTAAACATTTTTTTTTTCTGCTTTAAAGTTGAGAATTTTAACATGGGGCTCAATGAGATTCTGCTCCCTTCTGGAGCCTGTCCCTAGAGGCCAGTTGAGGAATTGCAGTTTACATTACTTCCGTATTGGCTTCAAGAGAGATCGCGGGAGGTTGCCGCTTGGTACCACACCATACCTGTAGGAGGTCCATATTC
The DNA here is from genome assembly GCF_024679245.1 of Pseudorasbora parva. Classification (NCBI taxonomy): domain Eukaryota; kingdom Metazoa; phylum Chordata; class Actinopteri; order Cypriniformes; family Gobionidae; genus Pseudorasbora; species Pseudorasbora parva. The sequence continues at coordinate 29,043,569 of NC_090188.1, read as the reverse complement.
CACGAGTAGGAAAATTGTGGCGCCCCTTTAAGAGATTCCTGTCTGTATTTTGTGTGTGTGCCTAACCGCCGCACGCGAACAGTGTGAGAAACATGGATGTGGGAGCGATCTTGTTCAGAAAAGTAGCCTGCGTATTAGTTTTAGCCGATTGTAATGTATTTAGTTTAATAAAACACGTACTGTAAGCGGTGATGGTGTTAATGATTTACCTCGGATATGAGCGAGAGTGAGCTTCAGTGCATCGCGCTCGGACTACAGAGAATGTGCTCAGTGAAAAAACGCGCTTTTCTTTCGAACTGGAGTCTAATAAAAGTTAAGCAGAAAATATGGTAGCTTATGTAGGCTATAACTGCACTTGTTTCAGAGTTATGTTATTGTTAACCTTTTTTTTTACCCTATTAATGTTTGCTGCTGCATCCTTTACGCCTATGCTGATCTCAGTTTCTCCAGTTATGGGCCGCAGATCAAACAGAAATGCGTGTAGTGTTAATCGCGTGTTAATAAAATTAGTGCCGTTAAAAATAAGTTGCGTTAACGTGTTTTATATATATATAACGTTTCTGTAATTTTTTACTCACCCTCATGTTGTGCAAATCTGTATGCTTTGTTTCTCTACTGAACAAAAATGTAAATAGCTACAGAATGTTTTCCCTTAAACCGACAGGCCCCTTTGCGTCAGGCTCCAAAAAAGGCTATTGCACACCCTAAATGGACACTATAAAAATGTGTCATATGACACATGTTCTATGTTTTTAAATCTTCTGAGGCCATACAATAGCTTTTTTATAAACAGAGCCTAATGTAGTCATTATTCGTTGATAACCCTCACATTTGCTCCTCAAATCAAATCAAATATGCCACCTGGTGCAGTTTGAATGTCAATAGCATCAAACAATTATTTTTCTCTTCTACCTAAATGTCATTGCGTCTTAAGTACTGCCATAAGCCCTAAATTTGATTTCCAAACCGCATTTGAGAAAATAAAAATAAATGAAAAAGATTTTTGCATTTGTTTTTAAAGACTTTTGTATTGTTACATATTATTTTGTAGTGTATGGTCACTATGTATGTATATTTGGAAACAAATATTTTTTGTGTTTTATAGATACACTAACAGCATAAGGGTTCAGAAATTACATGAGAGTAAATAGCAGTTTTAATTTTAGGATTAATTGTAGCATGTTGTTGTCCTAATGTGATGGTTTTTTCCCTAAAGAGTGATTGAGTTGGATTTGTCCATTTTAAACAGGATGCTTCGCTTAGCAGTATAGAATTAAAATTGATATTCTGTACAGGTTCAGCAGCTGGTTACTTCTCATTCTAGAATTAAACCTCCCATATCTGCAAAAACAAATAGCATGTTCCTGTGATAGAAAGCAAAGCAAATTACATCGTCCCCCCCATGACTCAGCCATTCATTTTCATACTGTGTCCGGCTGTTTTGCTTGCGATTCCATTTAAGAGATACTGTTTTATGCATTCCAAGTTGCCTTTGTGGTCACGGATACACTGGAGTCCACTGCGAACTTGACATTGACTTCTGCTCTGGGCATCAGTGTTCAGAACACGCCGTCTGTCTGGACCAACAGCACAACTACACCTGTCACTGCATGCTGGGATATGAGGGAACGTTCTGTAGGCTTGAGACAGATGAATGCAAAAGTGCACCCTGTGCCAACAGTGCCACTTGTATTGATTTGGTGGCAGGATACCAATGCCTGTGTGCTTCAGGATTTAAGGGTAAGCTAAATGTTTTACTCGGTGGTATCACTGACAGTCTTTGTCCCTTTGTTAGACACTGACTTTCAATATCTACATTGTTGAACTCTGGGTTAGTTCACCCAAAATGAAATTCTGTCATTAATTACTCACCCTCATGTTGTTCCAAACCCTGTAAAACCTTTAGTTCATCTTCGGAACGGATTCTGACACAGGCTAGAAGAAATAGTTGAATAAATTTGTTATTTTTGCTCGTTGCTTCATAAAACTAAGGTTGAACCACTGGAGTCACATGGAGGATTTTAACAATGGTGATTTTACATTTCTGGGCCTTGAAAGTGTTAATGGAAGGGACAGAGAACTCTTGTATTTCATCAAAAAAAAAATGTAATTCATGTTCTGAAGATAAATTAAGGTCTTACGGCTTTGGAATGACCCGAGGGTGATTAATTAAGGACAGAAATTTCATTTTTGGGTGAATAATTTAAGATTAAAAGAAAATGTGGCTAGTTTTCATGATTCGTTATTTTAAAAAAACTAAATCTAAATTATTATTTTTTTAATTATAATTATTAATGTAATTATATTTAAATGTATATAAAGACTATAAGCAAGTTTTTGTTCATTCCACTTTTCTTTTTCCAATTCTCAATGAATAACATTTTCCTGTGGCCATCCTACTTTTGTTTTTCTCATCATTACAGAAGTAAAACAAATGTTTCAAATGCTATTATTGCTGCATTATTACATATTGTATTATAACATATCGACTTCAAGTATAACATGATATGAGACAGGCTCCTTGTCTGTGTTAATGTCCATCATTGCAGGTCGAACATGCTCCGAGAATATGAATGAGTGCTGGTCCAGACCCTGCCTTAATGGAGGCACCTGCATTGATCTGGTCAATTACTACATTTGTATCTGTCCACTCGGTAAGTAAAGTCCAAAGCACACTGTTCCAAAACAACAAATACATCATGAGCTAAAAACAGTCAGCTATACTACGCCATGTATGATTTTAAAAAAAACTTGATGCACATTATGTTGGAAAAATATCAATGTTCTTGCGAAGGAGCCACAGGTACATGTAGGTAATTATTCCCCTGGAACCATCTAGACTTTAGTGAAGATCTCATCTCCGCAGCTCACATGCATCTAGATGTGAAGCTTTATTGGGTCCCAAGAAACATGTTTTATGTGACTCATGCTCCCTGTTTTCAAGATAATCTACCAGCCCAAGGGGACGAGAATCCATCAGTGTAAATTTTCTGTTGTGTTTATTAAAACGGTCTCTCTTTAATTCTCTCAAACATGCTGGTGACAGAAAACAGACCTCCATTTTGTCAGAACAGGTCTCATTAGAGGGCACGTTTTTACGGGAGATGGTGTGGTGTTGGAGGACGTGATCAGGTTAGAACCTAAAAAATTCATTTAGATTTCGAGAATTCAACATTCAAGATTAAATCTTAAAATAATAACTGATGGTAAGCCATTTTCGAAGGCCTGTTCTCAGGAAACAATGGCTAAAAATCTCAGCATTTCATTTAAAGGGTTGCAGGTTTCTTTCCAGAAATCATATTTTCCCCTCCCAGGAGTATCAACTACCAAGGCTGTAACTTCAATAACACTTATATATATGTGTATATATATATATATAGTGGCCCAAAGTTTTGGCAGCCTAGGAAAATGAAAGTCTTCACCCCTTTCTTAAAATAATATTTAAAATGTGTTAAAGGTTTTGTAAGCATATTGTTTATTTGTGCTTGGAGTCAATTGTTTGTTATTGTCATGGTGGTTGCAGAAGGCAGGCACAGACAAAGACAATATATTCAAATAAACAGGTTTAATGCTATTCCCAGCACACAGACGATCAGGCAGCACATACACTAACAAAGACTGTGAACGGACAAGGAGTTACTGAAAAGGAATAACTTATATAGGAACACAAACAAGGTAACATGTAAACACAGCTGAAAGAGCTAATAATGAAGGTAACCATGGTAACAAAGGAATGGCGGAAGAAATGAACAAAGGAGCACATGAACAAATCAGAGTACAAACAGAAAGACCAAACACAAACAGTGTGACAGTTACAGATTAGGGTCCAATTCTCACTTTTAACTAGAGGTGGACAGTAGTGAAGTATTTTCACTTTATTCAAGTACTTTATCAGTGTTTTTCTTTGGAAAACATTCCAAATCATAATGTACTTTTTACTGCACTACATTTTATACATAAAGTTTTACTTTAAATACTAAAGTTCATAAAAAATTGTACTTTCTTAATTGTACTCAAGTAAAACTTTGAATTACTTTTACTTGAGTACTAGATTTCTAATGTAATTAAGTATTAAATTAAATTAAATATGAAATGCAGTGCAGTAAAAAGTATGACATCATGCTTTGGAATGTTGTGAAGTGAAAAATGTACTTAAGCAGAGTAAAAGTTCTTTACTACTGTCCACCTCTGCTTTTAACTAACTATTAACTATGCCTTTTGCCTCAATAAACTCCTAATTACTGCTTATTAACAGTTAGTAAGGTAGTTGTTATGTTTAGGTATTAGGTAGGATCAGGGGTAGGGGTGTGCGATATATATCGTCTGTGATAATATCGTAAGTTTTGTTTTAACAATGTGTGATCTGACATTATCGAGTATATCCCTCACACAACCAGAGTGTGTGCGTATAAAAAAATGCGCCCTGCGTTAATTGCACGTTAATATATATTACGTTAATACACACACATATTATATGTATATATATATATATATATATATATATATATATATATATATATATATATATATATATATATATATATATATATATATATATATATATATATATATATATATACACACACAGTCCCTGACAAAAGTCTTGTCGCTTGTGTACAAATTGACCTAAAGTGCCGCTGAAATATATTTCTAATCAAGATTTTTTTACAAGAAATGGCTCATTTTAATCCCACTAGCTTTTGTGATAATGTTTCAGTGAAAAACTAAACTTTCAAAAAGTATTCTAATATTCACAGCTTGGTAAAGCCCATTGAGTCAATTTTTGCAAAGACATAAGTGTTGTCACCTTGTCATATGAGCTTCACCTGTGACTAATAATGGATCAATTAGGTCTCAAGTGTGTATAAAAAGAACCCCAGTAAGCTAGACCTTCACATCAACTGCAACTAGACCTCTGCAAACATGCCTAAGATTCACCCTGAGACTAAAGTTTTTGATTATCAAGAGGCTGAAGACCAGATCCACTGCTGATGTGGCAGACTCCTTCAATGTGTCTCAGCGTCAAGTACAGAGGATAAAAAAAAGGAACTGAAGAGTCTGGAGACGTTTTTGACAAGCCCAGGTCAGGCAGACCCCGCAAGACAACTGCTCGAGAGGACCGTTTGTTGGCTCGAAAATCCAAGGCCAGCCCATTTTCCACTGCAGCAGAGCTCCACGAGACCTGGTCACCTGAAGTCCCTGTGTCAACCAGAACAGTTTGTCGGATTCTGTCTCGAAATGGCCTCCATGGTCGAATCAGTGCCCAGAAGCCAGCACTAAACAAAAGACAATTGAAAAACCGTGTGGCATTTGCCAAGGCCCACAGCCTGCTAAAAGGATGGACGCTGGAAAAGTGGCAGAAGGTGGATTTTCAGATGAATCTTCTGTTGAATTACACCACAGTCGCCGCAAATATTGCAGGAGACCTACTGGAGCCAGAATGGATCCGAGATTCACCCAGAAAACAGTGAAGTTTGGTGGCGGAAAAATCATGGTCTGGGGTTACATCCAGTATGGGGGGGTGTGGGAGAGATCTGCAGGGTGGAAGGCAACATCAATAGTCTAAAATACCAAGAAATCTTAGCTACCTCTTATTCCCAACCATAAAAGAGGCCAAATTCTGCAGCAGGACGGTGCTCCATCGCATACTTCCATCTCCACATCAAAGTTCCTCAAGCCGAAGAAGATCAAGATGCTCCAGGATTGGCCAGCCCAGTCACCAGACATGAACATCATTGAGCATATGTGGGTAGGATGAAAGAGGACGCATGGAAGACGAAACCAAAGAATATTGATGAACTCTGGGAGGCATGCAAGACTGCTTTCTTAGCTATTCCTCATGACTTCATCAATAAATTGTATGAATCCTTGCCAAACCGCATGGATGCAGTCCTTCAAGCTCATGGAAGTCATACAAGATATTAAATTTGGATCTCACAGCACCACAACTTAATTTGCTGACATATTTTTGTATTTGCAGTAAATTTGTTCAATTTCTGTATAGGCGACAAAACTTTTGTCTTGCCAAAATTTGACCTTTCTGTCTTGATTAAATGATAAATATTTTTCTATGAAAATTATTTATTTCAGTGCATTAAACATCATTTAAGAGGGTTTTAGCTTTTCATATGAGCTATTTCTAACACCAATGAATTAATTAAAAGTCAGGTTAATATCAGGTATTTCTAGAAAATAGATAAGCGACAAGACTTTTGTCAGGGACTGTATATTGGATCCGACAGGAGAAATAGTGCAACATACGTATGTGAGTAAAATGTGTTTTTTATATGTAATAGTATTGCATTGTTATAGATCGTTTTGATTATGTGTACGTGTCGAATAGAACATATCTTAGCTTTAGCACGCTGAACTCAGTCAAGAATGGGCCAGGGCTCGCAAAGCTCAACGTCCTGATTTAAATGCAGATGAATCTAGTTATATTCCTTTCTTGTTCTGCGGTATCTCTCCCACTTGACTTGACATTTGAAGGACTTGCATGCGCACATCTGTGTGTGTGTGTGCGTGCGGTTCACGCTTATATCGAATGATCGTGCGGGCTATGTAATACAAAAATAATAGTCCAATCAATCGCGGGTGGATGAGAAATAAATAATTGTGTTTATTTGATAAAGACGTACTTGAATCATTCCGGTTGCCGCTTTCAAAGTAATCCCTCCCTCATGTGAACTGAACTGACAGGGGCATAGATATGACAGGAGCTGAAGCTCATTAAATATGCAAATCATATCCAATCCTAGCCGTGGGCGTTTACGTCCAAGTCTCCAGTGTGGCACGCCCACCAAAACCTAGCGTTTTGAAGAGAGTCTCAAAAAAAGTTTAGCCTATAACTTGTACATGTTTTTGAATGTAAAATCCACACAAACATTGTGGGGTGTAACCCCGGCATCCTGGCCAAATTTGCCCACTGGCCTCTGTCCATCATGGCCTCCTAATAATCCCCATATCCTGATTGGCTTAATCACTCGGTCTCCTCTCCACCAATAAGCTGGTGTGTGGTGAGCGTTCTGGCGCAATATGGCTGCCGTCGCATCATCCAGGTGGATGCTGCACATTGGTGGTGGCTGAGGAGATTCCCCCCTTCTATATGTAAAGTGCTTTGGGTGTCTAGAAAAGCGCTATATAAATGTAATGAATTATTATTATTATTATTAAACATCATTAGTTGACAACAGTATAAAAAAATAAAAAAGCCAGTTCATGACACCTTTAACATAGTAACATCATAATATCAGTGTTGATACAATGTTGATTGTGATACTTGGTGCCACGGTGACACTCTGGTCCCAAAAAGTATTGCTATACCACAATACTCAATATGTTGTCCCTAGGGGAGTTAGTTACCCTGTTGCACCTACACAAAATTTGAGGGTTCCCCCACCTGACAAATCCCACTTTAGCCACTGGGTAGGAACAAGGGATATAGAATATGGTCATGCAAAAAATAAACAGTCAGTATCCTTAGTAATATGCATGCGAATAAGCAACAGTGAGAATATTGCATTTATTTTCTTTTTGTTTTTTTACATATTTAATTAAAAATGTAGTTGTGGTGTGCCTTTTATTGCAAAATAATTTTGTCAGATAATACCTTAACCAAGATAAGTATTTTTTTCTTCCCTCGAATATTAATATTAAAATATTAAAACCATATAAAAATGTTCCTTCATATTTTGATTGCTTGTTTCTATTACATAAGGTCCATAAAATAAAATAAAAACACACAAAAAAAAACGATAATGACTATAATTGAATAGCATTTACATTTGTTTTAAAATGTATTAAATCTGACAAATATTATAATGGTTAAATCTATGAAATAATAGAATATCATGATGATTATCTTTTTCTTTTTTCTTTTTTTTTCTTTTTTTTTTATATATTAGCAGTAATCCACAGTAAGTCAATATAACACCGAAACATTTTAGGAAAGAACAATGTATTACAAAACCGTGCAGCACAATGCAATTAAGTAAGAACCTTAACATTAATGCAGATTATAATATGTGCCATACTCTCACTCACTGATATTTTTCATCTCAGTCCTGTCTGCTGGGCCGTTGATGTGCAACAGGTTGGGTGAACTGAGTGGGCTTTCTGGCAAAAATGGAGCTCATTTTAGTCTCTGCATCCTCCTACAAAGCTGACAAGTATGCATATTGCATATCAGAAAATGACAGGAAATAAGTGCAGTCTCAATAAACCCTCAGCAAGTGTTTGAATCATAGCCCCCAGGACAATAAAAAGATATAAACTGCCACCATGCTATGGAAACGAATGATTTCTAGATAAGAGGTAGTCATGAGTATGGTGATTTGATGACATTATTTGATGGTAAAGGTTGCTTACAGTACCAAGAAAAACTTCAGATTCACATAATGGCAGATTATGTTTAAACCGACATTTTCTAAAGCCGACAAACCGTCAAACTCATGATGAGTTTGTTCATGATGGTACAGTGTGATCATACCAAAGTGGTATTTTCTAAACCATTACTCTCAGTGTTTCCACATAGATTTGAGAATAGCAGGAGATTTTGCCGTCTTGTTCTTGAATGCACTATGTATAAAACATTGAATGACCCCCTGCTAGCCATGTTTTCAGTTTTTTTTCTTTCAGTTAAGCCTATTTGTGATTTAATTGTATGTTTATAGCTTTATATATACTATTCGTGTTCTATATAATTTGTGCGTCTCTCTCCTCTGAGTGCAGTGTGACATTTTATTACTGGCATCCTCTGTGAACTGCAATGTCAGGTCTTTCGTTTAATTATTTCACATCTATATTCTCTTGGCATACCGGTCGCCCCTGAGAGCGAACGTGTTCTCATTACCCTCACGGTTCAGAAAGCCAATAAATACAAATACTTGTTCTTATAATCCTTCAGCAGAACTGTATGTGTATGGAGCTATGCATGTAATTATATTTTAATGGGCTTTGTCATCCGGTGTGGATTAAAATATTGGTTTCTCAGAATACTGCCTTAATAGGCGAGCTGCTTGTCTGCGTCTACGTTCAGTTGCAAAATGCATTGAAAGTCACTGAAACATGTATTCTTTTTTATAGAGTAGTTAAATACCAAGGAAATTAATCTTCACTGATAGCGAATGTAGTAGTTTTGAAAACGCCTAATATTGTGTTTTTAATCATATTTTGTGTTTTATTCTGTCAGGAAATAAAATAAATGTACGTTTTAGGGAACAACAGCCTGACCCTCAAGACAGTACAGTCAGAGGCACCAAGTGTACCCTTAACGTCAGTATTAAAGGTGTTTGTCATTACTTGCTTCATATATTTTTTAAATATATAATCACAATTTATTTACACTAAGAAACTGCCTAAATGCATCCTTGGTTAATAAAAGTAATAATCAAATGTGACCGTAAAAACATTTCTATGAACAAATATTTCTATTTGAAATAAATGGTGTTTTTTTTAACTTTTTGTTAATTAAAGAACCCTGAAAAATGTATCACATGTATCCACAAAAAAATTAAGAAGCGAATTGTATTCAACTTTTATGATAAGAAAATAGGGTAACACATTCTATGAAGCCCATGCTTATAATTAATTATTTATTTATAACTATTACTATTCTATAAATATATTTCAAGACTCATTAAGACCTATACTACATTTTAAGACTTTTATATTTTTATAGTTACTTAAATCATGTATTTGCATTTTTAGTGTGCATGCTCATAATCCATTAGACATCATTAGTCCCAGAGACACTTTGCTGTAATTAGTTATCAATTATCAATTATGTCTTTAATGGCTAATGTTTGCATTAGCGGTCATGAATGGTAATTTTGAATGAATGGTAAATTTGTTATAATCTACAGATCTGGAAAAAATGAAGAGACCACTGCAATTTTTTCTAAAATCAGCATCTCTACAAGTGTGGAAGCTATTTCATTCCAATGTCTGTTGAATTCCAACACAAGCACACATCATTCTACTGAATGAGGTGCTGATTAGGTGATCACCTGAACAAATCTTATTTAAAAAGGAGAAGTATTAAAAAAAACACTTCTGTGGTCATTACTATCCTCTGGCAGTAGGACCAGCTGGATGGCAAAAACAGTGCTAGTAGTTCCTTAAAAATAATATGAATAAAAAATATCTATTGACCATGCCAATAAAGCTAAAAAGGAAAGTTTTGAGTGAGGAAAAGAAGGGTTCAATTCTGGCTTTGCTTGCTGGGAGATACAGTGAGCTTCGGGTTGCTTCCATCCTTAAAATTTCAAAAGCGAAGGTTCATAAGAACAAGCTCAAGCTGCAGACATTGGGGACAACAAAGCTACGGTCCGGCAGAAGGCGAATACGACTCTCCACTGACCGGAATAACCGCCAACTCATTCGAATGTCACTCAACAACTGTAGGATGACATCAAGTGACCTACAAAAAGAATGGCAAAAGGCAGCTAGGGTGAAGTGCATGGAGAGGACAGTTGGAAACCGGCTCCTAGGGGCAGGCTGAGGTTTGAAAGAGACCATAAGGATTGGACTGTAGAGGACTGGAGTAAGGTCATCTTCTCTGATGAGTCCAATTTTCAGCTTTATCCAATACCTGGTCGTCTAATGGTTAGACGGAGGCCTGGAGAGGCCTACAAGCCAGTGTCTTGCCCCCAATGTGAAATTTGGTGGAGGATCTGGGGGTGCTTTAGCAAGGCTGGGATTCGTCTGTGAAGGACGCATAAATCAAACCACGTACAGGGTTGTCCTGGAAGAAAACTTGCTTCTTTCTTCTCTGACAATGTTCCCCAACTCTGAGGACTGTTTGTTCCAGCAGGACAATACTCCATGCCACACAGCCAGGTCAATCAAGGTGTTGATGGAGGACCATCAGATCAAGACCCTGTCATGGCCAGCGCAATATCCAGACCTGAACCCCATTAAAAACCTGGAATGTGATCAAGAGGAAGATGGATGAGATGCATGAACAGTGATTCAAAATCAGGGTTATTCCACCAAATATTGATTTCTGAACTCTTCCTAAGTTAAAACATTAGTATTGTGTTGTAAAAATGAATATTAACTTATTTTCTTTCCATTATTCGAGATCTGACAACACGGCATCTTTTTTTGTTATTTTGACCAGTTGTTGCTTTCAGCAAATAAATGCTTTAAATTACAATATTTGTATTTGGAATTTGGGAAAAATGTTGTTAGTAGTTTATAGAATAAAACTAAAATATAAATTTTACCCAAACACATACCTATAAATAGTAAAACCAGAGAAACTGATAATTTTGCAGTGGTCTCTTAATTGTTTTCAGAGCTGTATATCTCCTCAGCCATATGCATGGTATTGCTTAAAGCAATTTGGAATTATACTTGAAAAAATATTTTTGCAGTTTTTTGCTTGTACGTAAATGCATATTTCTGTGTTTCTTCATTATTGTATTACATTAAATTTCCGAACACATCTTCAAGATTTCTTAACATTTGCTTTAGGACAAGTGCATTTTATGTTCTCATTTTACTTCAAGCCATCAAGGATGCATTTATAGAGATTAGTAACTTTATTATTACTCGTAATAAGTATTTATAAGAAAACACAGCTATTAATAACAACATACTCACTAATTTGAGAGAATTAAATATGAATTACTAAAAAGTCTAACTATAACATTATAGCAATTTTACATCTTTATAAATACATACATGGAATCATATGACTGAATAATGTAAGTAAAATAAGTCACATGACTTAAAATTATAAAAAAAATAATATAAATGTATCTATTACTGTTCTTATAATAACATATATATATATTATTATATAATATTTATAATAATAATATGTCTTAATGGGTCTTTATAAATATGTTTATATAAAATAGTAATACTTACTTATAAATATTTATAAATGGAGCTAAAATTAATTATAAGCATGGTCTTCATTAAAAAGTGTACCGGAATTAGAATGATAATCATGAAGGATAATGTGATAAAATTGTAACATTTCACAATATTACTGCTTCTGTTATTGTTTCTACTGTACTTTTTCAAAATTGGTGAATGTACGAGACTTATTGCAAAAACTAAAGAAAAAATTGTACCAACTTAAAACCCTGTTTCAGGTCAGGTAAGAAAACGACTAGAGGAAAATAGATCTAATAGCAGTATAAAATTGTATTAAACAAAACAAAATAGAACACTATAGAATATTCTAATACAAGAAACCCCAACATAACAGTGTGCTTATGCACATCCAGACCATGAACTGAGAGAAATACATAAAGGTAATATACTAAATGTATTGGAAACTAAAAGGAAACAGGTGTGAGTGACCAAAAACTGTAATAACCAATAGGGCTGTGTAAAAAAAATACTGATTTCTCGTTTTTATTCGATTCTCACTTTTACAAAACAGTATCAATTCTTAAATCCTAAGAACCGATTAGTCATCCTGTTTTTACCGCTTACGATTGAAATAAACATTGTAGCGTGCCTCCCATCCAATAGATTACAATATTTTTTGTGCTTTAAGACTACTGATATGACACAAAGTCTCAGATTAGAAATTACGTCTATTTTTTTTTTATAAACAAAATTTAAAAACATACCGATTTGGAGTTGTGGCGCGGAACACACATGAACGGATCTTCTCTTCCGCCTTAATACTGGTAACAGTGCCAAATAAACATGATTGAGCATCTAAAAGGGTGTTAAAACATACAGGAAAACTTACCGAGATCCGTATCATGTCACTGAATAGCTCAATCAGTGTTTCAACCACAGAAAGACGGAAGTAAAACGGCTTGTAAACAATGTCATGTAACGTCACATTTACCTCAGAAAACACATATCTAGTGTCTATAAACTCGTTGGTCTGCTAGAAAAATTAACATTTTGCTAATTATATGCACCACAATACATTCATACAGGCTGTTCATTGTAATTTTTAATGCTCCTCAATTATATTTAATGCAAGCATGTATGAAATCTGACAAGTTTTTATCACAGCCACCATTCAAATGTTTATATAAAAAAACTAATTGGAGTAGAAATATGATTGTGATTGTAAAGTTAATATTATAACTTAATTATTATTTAAAACATTATTTAAGTGTTTGTATACAAGTCAATGTAGTATCAACTGACTCCCATATAGTTTACAGCATTAGTTCAGATATTTGTTTTCCTTGAGAAAATTTGCCATGTACTGTACCAACCTGATATATTTCCAAAATAATCAATATTGAATTAAATCGAATCGGATCAAATCGGATATCGAATTTAATCAAAAGCTTGTGAATCGAAATCAAATTGTGAAACTTGTGTCAATACCCAGCCCTCATAACCACTGATAAGCAGGAAACAATGGAAACAAAATAGAAATCCATGGTTTTAGTGCATTCTTCTGCATGCCCTCACTCTTATTGCCAGTATATAAATTTTCTTTTTCAAAGAAGCCTCCAAACATACCAATTCAAACCTTCAAGAACTTGCCACATTCTAGGAAAGTGTGGTCAGTAAATTTGTATGTCTGTGCCTCTGTGCATGCTCAGTTCACTCATGCGTGGGATGTGCATAGGTCTTTTTTTTATTTATTTCAGGTTTTTTGGGGGGGTTTGTGAGGCAGTCTTGCATCCCTAGAACAAATGCATTATTCTTTTCGTTTGGCGTTTCAGTGGATTTCTGGAGTTTTCCAAGCTCCTTTTAGCACTAAGGATGTGGAAGAAGATGGTGGCAACTTCAGATTTAAGCTATTCAAAGAGAATGCACTAGTGGAGGTGATGTGCTGTGAGATTTGGTTGTCTAGTTTTCAGACTACCATTTTTTCACTAGCAGAATTCGACATTCTGTTATATTTTGAAAGTATCTCGCTGGATGCACCAGAACAGGTGCTGCAAATGACCTATGGGCTGTAGTTTGGATACTCTTGAAGTGGGCTTATTGAGAAAAGTGTGTATTTTTTGAGTGTTTGGTACTTAGATGCTTTGTAGGAATGAGAATAGCTCACAGCCCTGGAATATGTCAGAAATCCCATTTGGAAAAGGCAGCACTGTACGTGTGACATTCCTTCATGCTACATTAACTTCTCGGTGAATTGCACGCACAATTGGTTGTTAAATACCGCTTACGTGGTTTGGCAGAAGTGCTGGCTGTCCATTAATGACTCTTTTCCAAACATGTGGCAGTTGAAGAGATTGTTAGGTTGATTTATGCATCCACACGCTTAGGATTTATAATGATTTTCGGAACATCTTGTACCTGTGACAGTGCTTGTCTTTTTTGATCTGATCTAACTTCACTTCATGAGTCATGCTTGGCATTCGGGAAGGAGAAACTGATGCCTGATCATCAGCACAGAAGGGCACATGTTACCTGGGGTGTTTCCGTCATGTCTCTCATTCCCTCCGCTTTGATAATGGCTGAATGCAAAATCTTTCTTACTTTTTTAACCCAATTATGTTATAATTGTTAATAAGATGATAATGCATGGGGTCATGTAAACACATTAATGTTAACCCCTTTTCATTTATTGGAATAAAGTCTTTAAAATCATAAAATAAATTCATAAAAATGCATGGCTTATGCCATCTTGGGTGGCATTTAAGGACATTCAAGCAGAATTTTTCAGAAGGTTCTATTATAATTTATATATCGCAAAATATATTGTTATCGCAAGAGGCTGCAATGTATATCACTATATGGATTTTAGGCCATATCGCCCATCCCTAGCACTGCATTAATCACACATTATTAAAATTTGTGCCGTTAAAATGAATTTGCGTTAATGCGTTAACACGTGAATTTTGGCAGCCCTAGTTCATTTAATAATATGAGAGGTTGCACACTACAGAGTCATGGGTGGAGCTTACATCTAGCTCCCTCGCACTATAGATGTCTAGCGAGGGGGAGCTATCCACGTAAGCTCCACCCATTTAAATGTAATTTGAGCCTCTAATTAAATGTAATTAAATGTAAAATGAGTGGAATATCCAACCACATCCTAACCCTATTCATAACCCTCCATCCCATTTGACATCCAGAGAGGAGGAGCTGGACGGCATTTGACTCTGCAGTGAGCACCACTTGTGATTTTTGGGAGTAAGGCGTATGGGTATGTAAACATGTTCATTGACGCACATTGCCAGGTGAGGTTATTAAGGCTGTAATTTGTTTAATTATTGGCACTGTGCATCCGCTGGCCACGTTTCCAGCGGGTATTGATCAAATATTAGTTACTGCATGTGGGTGGGTGTGTTTTATTTATAACAAAGGTTATCGACATGCTCGTCTATCAGTGGCATGTGGACACTGTATCTGCACCAGCAGACAAATGTGATATAGATCGGCACAACAGAGCTTTATGTGCAGATTCAGTCTATTAGCATACAGGCCAGCAGGTAGTCTGCCAGAGGAATCGATGGCTTCATAAATCTGAGTCAGGAAGGGTGTCTTCTCCTCACAAAGCATATAAAAGCCATTAACATCCTCTGGAAATGTGCCGTTTTGCAGCTCTGCTAACAATCTTTAAGAAATTTGTCAAAGTTGTGCCTAAAAAGGGAGTGCAATATTGTTCTGTTTGGCATTGCTGTAGAAAAAAAGTGAAATGCTTCTCTGGGAGTCTTAATCTGTCCTGATTTCAGGCTTCTGGGGGAAGGTTTGCCCAGGGGATGTAGACCTCAGTGAACTACTGCCAAGCCAGAAACACTCTGAAATGTGGGGAAATATAGAATAGAAAGAATAGCACCTGCATTTCACCAAGCAGTCAGTTTAAATATTCAGAATAATACCAGATAATAATACTTGCCTGTATTATATTATATTCCTATTATATAAAGGTATGGGGTTGGAAATATTTTTTTAAAATGTTTTTTAAGAAGTCTCATAGACCCTATTCGGACGGTAATTGTTTCTAATGTGGATGTCTGTAAAAATACATTTAAAAATGCATGCCACCTCAGTGATTAAACTTGGATGTACATTCAGATGGTGATTTATTCACTGTGGAGGAGCGAGTTTTGTGATACTGCGCACCTGGGAAAACTGCTCACGTGGTCAGTCGAATGATTGTCTGCTGTAAAAATGTCATATGCCTGGAATACTAAGAATAAAATCATATTTAATTTAATAATAGGAGATTATTCATTATCTTATTATTCAAATCTCCTGTTTAAAAAAAGGAATATGTCATTTTAAGCAGAAATAAGTTAATACAATGCTGCAAATTTAACCTTTATTATGTTAATTACTGCCGTAATAACGGCTCATTTCAAATGTTTACGTGTTTTTTTGTTTTTTTGTTTTTTTGTCTTTATTTTTTGAGTGGTGATGAAAGCTTATTCTTTCTTTTCTTATTTCTAATCTTTTAATAATAAATATTATTATTTCTAGCATTTCAGTAATAAAAGTGTGGGCTTGTCTGACTATCACCAGACTAAACTCAATTTAAGATTATACATTTGGTCTGGGGAATCTGCTCTGTATGTTCTACTGCACAAGAGGCGTGATAAACAAGGATTATTCAAATAATCATGTACGCAATTGGATAGTCCTTTAACCAATCAGACCGCAAGAGGCATGCTCAACGGGCAACGACCCATCACTTCTTTATCTGTCATCATGTTAAACTCGCCAATAAGTGTGCCAGATGGATAAGCCAGTCTGTGATTGGTTCCCGCAAAAGTGTAACAGAAGCAGTAGAAATGAATGTACAGGTTTGACTGAGACCGAGTTGCAAAGCGTACCCAGTCTATGTGTAGGCTAGATCTTTAAAATGCATCCAAATTACAGTGAAGCACAATGATGCGGTGCTCCACAGTGGTCAAAAGGGATATAAACATTTAATTTTGAAGCAACCTTTTCTTGAAAACGTAGAGATGCGCATTCGGGTGGCAATTAAATTACCACACGACCTTGGTGTGTGTGTGTATATATATATATATATATATATACATATATATATATATATATATATATATATATATATATATATATATATATATATATATATATATATATATATATATACACACATACATACATACATATATATATATATATATATATATATATATATACACACATACATACATACATATATATATATATATATATATATATACCTGCTTGCAAATCCTTCCCAGCTAGCAAGCTAGAACATAAAGTACCATTTATATTATTTATTTCTACTTTTTGGTAATTTCATGATAATATAACTATGATGTTACAAGGTCATAATTTCTTTTGAGCTTTATTTATAATGAAGGTATAACCTACATAGTGCGCGCCTCCACATTTGCGTGTATAATTGAAGAGTGCGCACTATCAGTCTGACAAGACAGGAAAGATTCACATTTCAAAAAAAGTTTCAAAAACATTATTTCCCTTGACTGTCTGAACTGCCTGCACCACAGTGGTGTCTTCCACAAGTTCCAGAGATTAAAGAGCTGAGCTTCTTTCCATCATTATTCTATGCAGCTAGTGTGAATTTCATCTGTGGCTGATGATTTTACAGCGTTTCATGCCACTATATCAATAAGCACATCTTCATTAGTCGACAGCCACTTATTCTTGACATGTCTAAATGAGAGATTGCTAGTGATGTCCTATGCAAATGAGAACCTCATATACACTTCTTCAAGGACGACAGAGGTGTAGATGTCTCATGGATGCTTCTAGCCATTATGATGTTTTAGTGTTACACAAATCTATGACATATGCAGAATTTACACCCCTTTAAATCATTTTAAATTACATGGTAGTTTAATTTTAAGCCAATTAACAAAAACAAAGAAATTAGAGTGTTTTGATATTACAATGAGGTGACTGGCTTCATATTGTATAGGCTAAAGGCTGTTTACCTTGAACCTTGATGGTTGTCATCACTTGTCATGATTAATTGTGTGTCTTGAGACAGTGAGTTGATGGACCATCCGTGGGAAAATGAATGGAAAAACTGCACCCCCTTATATGGCAGCTGTATAAATCAGAGTTGTGAGCCTTTTTGATGCATTGATCCAAAATTAAATAACCAAAGTATATAAACAAAATCAGTGAACTAATTTCATGATGGCCAATCCGTATATTTTGTGAAACGGTGACGTCACACTATCACCATCACACTACGTCCAGCACAGTGAAAGAGTTAAGGGATACCGTACTTGTATTATTGTAAGGGTAGGTTTAGGGTTGGGGTAGGTGTAGGTGTAGGCGTAGGCGTAGGCGTTAATAAACAACCCGTTCTCACTCCCAAGGCGTCATGACGCAATCGGTCACAAGACACACGAGAGCCAATGACATTTTACAATCAATTCTGACGTAATGACGCAATTGGTCACAAGACATACGAGAGCCAATGCAATTTCACTATGAAATCTGAAGTACGGGCGGCAATATTTGAAATTTGATGTGTTCATGATCTTCGGCGGATGGAGATGCTGATCGCTTTTGGGGATTTTCTTCATACAAATCAATAGTTTGGCCTCGGAAAACTTGGATTATTTAACATTTTAAATAACTTGTGGATGCAGACGTATGTTATATCTTGTGTTTTATATCATGTTCACACAAATGGGTAGGTTTAGGGATGGGATGGGGTTGGGTTACATTGTTAAGCATGTCTAAATAGCGTAAATAAAATAAATGTAAATAAAATTATGCTTGCTGATTAAATGGAAAAACACACTCCAAAATGTCATAATGGCAAAATCATAAACTAATACAATTTCACCATGACGATAACATTCCCAATACCCAGTGTGTCTGTGTATGACGCCAAAGGTTTCTCACTGAAATGAATGGAACACCCAGCGCGTCAAAACATGACGCCTTGGGGTACCTTTTGTGTCTTAATTGTGATGCGGAAGGCACTTGACCATGCTTCGGTTTTTGACGCCTTGGGAGTGAGAATGGGTTGTAATAAAACACATCTTAGCAAATGTATTTATAAATGTAAACATAAGTAGCAAATGTATTTATTGTAATTTTATCGTAAGATTTTGCCTTACCTCCAATCACTGCTATACCCCTTCTAGTCAAAACTCTTCTTCTCCATTTTTAGTGTATATCTGTGGTAGAATTATAGCGCCACATACTGGCCTGGCATGTATACTACATCATTTTGAGTCAGTTTCTGTGATCTTGTGTGTACGCATATATTTCTTGAAACAAGGGGGGAAAATCGGATTAAAAATGTTCTGGCTTTGTGTGGACAGGGCCTAAAATGTGCAGTTTTACTGTATTGGGGGGAGGGGGGGTCTAAAAAACCAGTCAGTATCAGGTGTAACCGCCATTTGCCTCACGCAGTGCAACACATCTCTTCGCATAGAGTTGATCAGGTTCTTGATTGTGAGTATCGAATGTGAGCATTTGCCCACACTCAAGCCGGTTACGATGACTAATTGCAGTCAGGTCGAGACTCCAATGAGGATGACGACCATGCAGATTAGCTTCCCTGAGACAGTTTTTGACAAATTATTTGGTTATGCAAACCGATTGTTGCAGCAGCTGTCTGTATTGTTCGTCTCAGACGATCTTGGAGGTGAAAATGCTGAATGTGGCATTCCTGGACTGGTAAAGTTACATGTGGTCTGCGGTTGTGAGGACGGTTAGATGTACTGCCAAATTCTCTGAAGCGCCTTTGGAGGCAGCTTATGGTAGAGAAATGAACATTTAATTCACGGGCAATAGCTCTGACGGACATTCCTCTAGTCAGCATGCCAATTGCACGCTCCCTCAAAACTTGCAACATGTGGCATTGTGCTGTGTGATAAAACTGCACATTCTAGAGTGGCCTTTTATTGTAGCCAGCCTAAGGCACACCTGTGCAATAATCATGCTGTCTAATCGGTATCGAATTTGATATGCCACATCTATGAGGTGGATGGATTATCTCAGTAAAGGAGAAGTGCTCACTAACACAGATTAGGAAACAATATTTGAGAGAAATGGGGGGAAAAAATGGAGGCAAAAACTGTGTTGCGATCATAATTTTGTTCAGTGTATGGTGATTCTAAAAGGCTTTTTATATGAAGTGCCTGACAAAACTTTCCCTTAAGCTTTTGATATATAAAAGTTCATGGTAATATAAGAATATCCTCTAAGTTTCAGAGCTGAAAACTTCCTTGTTGGTCAAAGAAAAGCTTTTATAGACACCAGGCTCAGCAAAAGGTTCTGTGCTTCATACTTTCGTCACTGCGCAACGAAACCGCCTCTACAGAACGTGTAATTTAGTAGCCCCGCCCACCGACTCATGGAGCTGTTCGGTCGATCACAAGCCAGCAGCAATAAACATGTGGAAGATAACAAGCAAGATATTGTGTAAGAACACAGTCGATGGATGCATAAACCTCCTTCAGATCATAATATTAGGAATGTGTGATACTTCATTTATATATAATTAAGTTCCAGCTCATGTGGGGAAGACAGTGGTGTTCACTTTATTTCACTGCGGAATCATTTGTAAACAAATCTCCGGTCGATGCTGGATTTGTATACGACAGGAATAGTGCAACCCACGTATGTGACTAAAACGTGTTTTTATATGTAATAGTACTGCATTGTTATAGATTGTTTTGCTTATGTGCAGGTGTCTAACAGAAACATACCTTTAGTACGCTGGACTCGGATACGTATAGGCCAGGGCTCGCAAAGCCCAGCAGGCCGATGCATCCGATGATTATATTCCATTCTTGTTCTGCTAATCTCTCTCTTGAGTTGATATCTGAAGGGCGGTGCGTGCATCGAACGTGTGTGTGTGTGTGTGTGTGTGTGTGTGTGTGTGTGTGTGTGTGTGTGTGTGTGTGTGTGTGTGTGTGTGCGGTTCGCGCTTATATCGTCCGATCTTGCGGGCTATGTGTAATATAAAAATAATAGTCCAATCAATTGCGGGTCGATGAGAAATTAATCATTGTGTTTGTTTTATAAAGACGTTTACGAGCCCTGTGGTCGAGAGAATCATTCTGGTTGCCGCTTCTCCCTCAATCTCTCCGAGTCTCCTCTCTCATGTGAACTGACAGGGGAGCTTAAGCTCATTAAATATGCTAATCTTATCTAATCCCAGATGTGGGCGTTTACTTCCAAGTCTCCAGTGTGTCACGCCCCCCAAAACCCAGCGTTTTGAGAGAGCTTCAAAGCCAGGTTAGAAAATAGCCTATTAGTTATGATGTTTTTTAATGTAAAAAACAAACGAACATCATTTGTTGACCTCAGACAACAGTATAAAAAAAAAGAAAAAAGCCAGTTCATGACACCTTTAATGAAGATTCTTGAGTCAGTTGTTTTTTCATTCCCCTACATTAAATCGAATGACTTTCCAAAGAAACCATCTACTCTCATCTGTAAAGGTTTTAATCCTGAGGGTGAACCTTCTTACACGATGTGTACACCTGTTATCTAAAACACACTGACAATAATGAAGGGCCCTCTGGCTGTTCAGTAATCCCTCGTATCGCTTCCAGAGCCGTGGTGACGGTGTTGTTAGGTTTCTCAGTCATGACAGATCTCTAGGTGGAACTGACAAAGTCCTCTCTGTATAACATGCTGAGTCTCCTGCAGAGCTCTAATGGGATCACATTTCTTCATGGTTAAAGAAGATACACAAAGGTTTTTAACAATGAGCACTCTGACTTGTGTCTGACTTGCTAATAGTTGTTGCTATGGGCTTCTGATGCAGGCCGTATCGCAAAAATTACATGCCATTTATCAAATGTATTAGTTTCCGAATGCTACATCTGAATTTACTTTGCAACCATTAAAAAATTTTGTTTTATAGGATGAATATGAGTAGTATGAAAGAAATGCAGATGTACTACATCCGCCGTGTTGTTATTACTGTCACATGACCTAGCAGCGTCAGTTGCATCACTTCCATGCCATTCATTAATCCTCTCTTGGGACCTCACAGTAAATTGCTGTGTCCAAAACAGAGTACTATTTGAGAAGGTACTACATTTGAATGCTACATCCGCCATTTTGACATTATCACATGACTCCAGCTTCAATTGAGCCTTCACCTCCATTCATAAATCCTCTCCCCTGGCCTCACGGAATAGTAAAGTGTCCTTCATATACACACTTTAGAACCTCGCCGGAAGTAGTAGATCATCTGGGTAAATTTCGCCTACTTTTTTTCCGAATACTATGAATTCAGACTGCTTTGTGTCATACTTTTATTTGATTAAAATACAGTACATTGTGAAATATTACTTTAAAATTTGTAAAATAGTAAATTTTAGAAATCATAGAATGATATTTTAGAAATCATTCTAACATGCTGATTTGCGGCTCACTTGTCCTTATACAAGTGTTTAAAATAGTTGTGCTGCTACTTTGATCATTTTTTCAGGATTCTTTGAATAATTGAACGTTGAAAAGAACAGCATTTATTTGAAATATTTATTTGTAGTAACGTTATACATGTCTCTTTGATCACATTTGTTTAATTTAAAGTATAAACGTAAGGTATAAAGGTGTGTGTGTGTGTGTGTGTGTGTGTGTGTGTGTGTGTGTGTGTGTGTGTGTGTGTGTGTGTGTGTGTGTGTGTGTGTGTGTGTGTGTGTGTGTGTGTGTGTGTGTGTGTGTGTGTGTGTGTGGTGCAATCTGAATGCATGTGTATCAATGTGAAGATGATTTTGCTTTGACCTGGGCTGTGCCTAGATTTGTGACTGGCTTGCTTAATGCAATAAATCAGAGAGGCAATGACTGCCTCTTATTAAACATGATTAAATGATCCAGTGGGTTGAGTCCGTGTGTGCCCGCGGAGCTTTCAGAATCAATAACAACCCTGTAAAGCTTCTTTTGAGTGGAAAACAAAGTCCTACAAATCCTAATTGCCTGTGGGATTAAACTAACCAAGGGGACTGTAGTAATGACTCTGTTCTGCTGTGCACGCTTTGGCAGCCATCTCTGTGAGATAAATCAAAAGAGATATAAATCAGGTTCTGCTAGAATGTAACTGTGTGGAGAGCAGAACATGTACAGGTGACTCTTAATATGATGTCCAATGCAATGCATTTTGGTCTTGTGTGTGTGTTATCAGATGAGATGCAATGCAGTTTCTAGTCAGAAAATTCAATCTTTTTTCATTTGGATGTTATGGTGCAGATCTGCTCGTGGTGTCATAAAAGTGCTGTTGCAGTGACAACGATTAAACATTTAATTTGCACAATGAGTCATTTGCACAATTGCTCCGCCGCATTACTCTTAGTCAGACAACACTGACTGAATGAAGTCCTCTGCTAGTCAAATTATTATAAGGGTGCTTAGTTAGATTTGATTTAGTGTAAGTTAAATCCATGTGGGAAAAAAAGATGAATTAGGACCTATTTGCAAAGAATCATG
Organism: Pseudorasbora parva; assembly: GCF_024679245.1. Lineage (NCBI taxonomy): Eukaryota > Metazoa > Chordata > Actinopteri > Cypriniformes > Gobionidae > Pseudorasbora > Pseudorasbora parva. The sequence goes on along the minus strand of NC_090188.1, from coordinate 29,020,247 downwards.
ATTTTAAATTATACAGTATGAAATCTAGTACCGCTACTGATTCAATGTTAGATTTAGGTTTTTCCATTTAAAGGTGAAGTGTGAAATGTATGCATCTATAGTGGCACCAAACAGAGCTTTAAAAAAAAACATTCATTCAGGCTACTGGTCCGACAATGATATAATCCTGCCCTATACTCAAGGCATTAGTTAAGCAAAGTATATGTCAGGTATGGGAATGGTCTTTTAAGCAATGTTTTGATAGAACCACAGTGGAAATCAGGGAAATCGTTCCTAAAAATCAAGCATATTAAGACAAGACAGGAAAATATCTTAACATCAGAATAAATTACACAACACCACCAGTAAGCATTTGTGCAAACCTGTGCTAATCCATTTAGATTTAGTCATTTAATTCTATTCTCATTATTTTATTTATTTAGTTATTGGCTATGTGTTTTTGTTTTCTTGTGTTGCCTGATTGAATCTGAATGCGCCCAAAAATCAATAACGCTGATTAATTGCATTGTTACCATGGCAGCAGCCCCATATGCAAACAGCGTCTCTGGTTTGATAACGTCTTCCTGCTTGTTAAACCAACTAAATTACCCCAAGTCATTTATATCATTAAGTTGAGGGGGGAAATAAATCCTTACAATTTGCCAATAATTTCTTGGCTCAGTCAATGCCCTACCTGTGAGACACATTGCTGATTAAACCTTGATTGCGGGCGAGGACTGCTATGCATTATTAATGAAGTCAGGATAATTGTCAGATTTTATGACATGGGGAGAGGTAGAAATTGGTTCCATGGTCAGTTTGAGGAATGATGAGAATTTGCCCACACCGATGGTGCTGATGGCCCAGCATTAGTCACGGGCCTCCTGCAGCCTTAGCCTGTGACAGAGCTAATGATAGTCATTTTGTAGCGTGACCGTGTGCTAGAAAGCATTTATGGCAGCATAAAATGTCAGAAAATTTGAATCCTGCACTTTCCTCCACTTCACGCCTTTTAGCTTTTCTACCTATGTAAAAAAAAAAAAAATGTGTATATATATATATATATATATATATATATAGAATGCAAGTTGGAGGGGTCCGAAATAGTCATCGTAGATGCATGTCCACTGTGAGAGACATAATCTAAAAAAAAAAAAAAAAAAAGTCCAGAAATCTAAATGTATGATTTTTTTTTAACCTATTTATGTGTGACACAGCTGCAAATAAGTTTTTGAACACCTGAGAAAATCAATGTTAATATTTGGTACAGTAGCATTTGTTTGCAATTACAGAGGTCAAACATTTCCTGTAGTTTTATGTTTATGCACACACTACAGGAGGGATTTTGGCCCACTCCTCCACACACATCTTCTCTAGATCAGTCAGGTTTCTGGCCTGTCGAGGAGAAACACGGAGTTTGAGTTCCCTCCAAAGATTCTCTATTGGGTTTATGTCTGGAGACTGGCTAGGCCACACCAGAACCTTGAGATGCTTCTTACAGAGCCACTCCTTGATTATCCTGGCTGTGTGCTTTGGGTCATTGTCATGTTGGAAGACCCAGCCTCGACCCATCTTCAATGCTCTAACTGAGGGAAGGAGGTTGTTCCCCAAAATCTTGCAATGCATGGCCCCGGTCATCCTCTCCTTAATACAGTGCAGTCGCCCTGTCCCATGTGCAGAAAAACACCCCCAAAGCATGATGCTACCACCTCCATGCTTCACAGTAGGGATGTTCTTGCAATGGTACTCATCATTCTTCTCCCTCCAAACACGTTTAATGGAATTATGAACAAAAAGTTCTATTTTTTACTCATCTGACCACATGACTTTCTCCCATGACTCCTGGATCATCCAAATGGTCATTGGCAAACTTAAGACGGACCTGGACATGTGCATTAAGCAGGGGAACCTTCCGTGCCATGCATGATTTCAAACCATGTTGTCTTAGTGTATTACCAACAGTAACCTTGGAAACAGTGGTCCCAGCTCTTTTCAGGTCATTGATCAGCTCCTCCCGTGTATTTCTGAGCTGATTTCTCACCTTTCTTAAGATCATTGAGACCCCATGAGGTGAGATCTTGCATGGAGCCCCAGTCGGAGGGAGATTGACAGTCATGTTTAGCTTCTTCCATTTTCTAATGATTGCTCTAACAGTGGACCAGCTCTTTGGTCTTGGCCATATTAGTAGTTGGATTCTTAATGATTCTATGGGGTGGACAGGTGTCTTTATGCAGCTAACAACCTGTTTTTTTTGTCTCTCACAGTGGACATTCACCTACGATGACAATTTCAGACCCCTCTATGATTTCTAAGGGGGAGAAATTGCAAAGTAGCAGTCTGTTCAAATACTTATTTTCCTCTGTGTGTGTGTGTGTGTGTGTGTGTGTGTGTGTGTGTGTGTGTGTGTGTGTGTGTGTGTGTGTGTGTGTGTGTGTGTGTGTGTGTGTGTGTGTGTGTGTGTGTGTGTGTGTGTGTGTGTGTGTGTGTGTGTGTGTGTGTGTGTGTGCAGAATAATTCAGGATAAGATGTGTTTAATGAAAACATGTTAATCGGCTGTTTCAATGTTCCTCATATGCTAGCATTCAACCTGGGTAATAATTAAAAGGCAGTAGTCAAATGCAGATTTCAAAAAGAAAAACAAATGTTGCCTGTTGACTCTGGATTTTGTGATACTCTTACTTTTAGATCTAAGTGCTGCCTTCATCACTGTGGACCACACAAATTTTATCTCCCAACTTTAACAGTGTGTGGAACAGTGAAGGTTGCACTCTAAATTGGTTTAATGCTATTTGAATGCTAGAACATTTTCTGTTTGTCTTGATGGCTTCTCTCATTCTGTATCATTTTTGGATTATGGAGTCCCTCAGGGCTCTGTTCTGGCCTCTGCTTTGTTTTCATTGTATATGCTTCCTCTGAGGACTATTCTTTCTAAACTTTAGGGAATCTACTTTTGCTAGTTTAACGATGGAAAAAAACAGTTGTGGTCGTTTTGAGCGTAAAATGAGTCTCATCCCCCGTTCCCTTTAATAGCCAGTTGCGCTTGCACCATGGCAGATTCGCTATTTACTTGGAGGAATTTGTGAGGGCGGAAAGAATGAACACTTCTCCAGAGAGTAATCCTTTTATTTTTAATATTAAAAAATGCTTGTGTGCTGCTGTGTGTACCGCTGTTCACTTGCCTATAGGTGCATATTACTAATACGGCCTTTAAATAACACAAAAAATACTGCGCTATTGACTTCAGACCAGGTTTTTGTTTGTCAGTGGCGTAGTCGTTTTCAGTTGCCTCAAAATAGCAATGCCAAGACCAGCATTTTCAGCATGCCCATGGCATTTGCTATTTAAACAACATGGCACTGGCACAAAAAAGGCCTGAGTGTATGATAGGGCCCAAGATGTTATCTTAGTCGTTTCTAGTTGTATATCAAGTTAGTACACATTACCATGACCATTGAGTGGCTTGGGGGTTTGGGGGACGTGAATGATCAAGCAAAGTGGGGAAGCTCTGAATTATAGATTATACTCAAGTCGCTGACTGTGATGTCACGACTCATGATATTAGTTAGTGGAAAGTACATTTGTTGTAAATGGTAGTGAGTGTGCTTGTAAAGTTATTGTATAGTTACAGTTAAGTTGTTTGCTTTAAGAAAAAAAATATTTTAGTTTGATACCATAGTTTAGTTAACTTTATGAAAAAGCTATTAATGATTTAAATTATGTTAAATTCAGATGTAGTTTCATGGGTCTGCAATTTTTTTTCAGTCCGGTTACGTTGTGATCTATTTTTGTAAAATCTTTCTTTGTTTCATTTTGTTTTGTTTAGGCCGCTTCTGTGTTATTTTTCTGATTTGAACATGTGACCTGTTAATAAAGAATGGCTTGCAGGTAGAAGCTTCCCAGGTGCACTTGAAGGCAGCATAATGGCAGCTACATATTGTTCTAAACTGTCTTCTAGGTCCTTTAAGGCGAGACACTACAGGTGAATAGGGAATTTTTTTTAAATTACAAGATATCACTATGAAAGTTTTCCAGTTTGTTACTGGTATAAACATAAGAAAAAAATGTATTACAAGTTTTGTATAAAATAGGGTTTAAATATGCAAATGAGGCCTTGTATACTTTAATATACACTCATTTGCATATATTTCCAAAAGCTAAATCTGGAAATTGGAAAGGACCAGGTTCAAAATTCTTGATTCTATTTGTTGACATATTAGATGATAGGGCTTTTACTGAGGGGATTATGGATATCTTATTTTGTGCTTTAGTTAATTATAGAATACTGACAATAGCCTTGAAAAATCAATTTTCACCATATTTTTGGAGTAAAAAGACCTATAACTCAAGATAGGAATTATATATGAACATATCCCTCTGTAAAAGCCTTCAGAATATAGTTAAGTATAAGACTGGAAAAGTTGGTGTGTGTAGATGAAGTGGAAATATCCTACTGAAGTGGAAATATCTAACTCTGAGTGTGAGAGAGAACTCATTTTGAGAAAACGGCCTTTAAAGTTTTGTATTGTATAATTGCATACATTTTCCCCAACCTAAAAACTAAATATATTCACATTATTTATATCAGCAGTGTATAACATTTAAAACACATGTGAATTAATAAATTATCAATAGAAAAAGCCTTATGCTAAAGAGAAATACCTTAACAAACACACATAACATTCACAAAAACAGCAAAAAACGTTCCCTGTTTGCTGTATGTCCATATTTAACTATTTGATTCTAATTCTGACAGGGTTTCATCATCTAATCTGTAGTTGTTTACTTTCTTTTTATCATCTCTTGCTACTTTGTCCTTTCTGTGAACGTTTATGAGCTTATTTCGGTGTTGTGTTGTGAGAAAAAAAGTCAGAATTGTGAGATAAAAATCCGCAATTACTTTTTTTTTTTTTGTTGTTGTTGTTTTTTTGGCGGAAACGGGCTTCCATAGGAAAATGCCCTTTAATCTTTCCGGACAAGCAATTTTTTTGCATGGACAAGTGAATTACCGATTTACTTGTCCGAAGGACAAGAACACAAACATGCTTAATGTCGAGCCCTGAAACGTTTTCTTTTTTAAATCTTTGACTGTCATAGAGATGTGATACCTTAGGACACCCAGTTCAATGATGTCAGGTAGTTGGGACATATTAGGCGTGATGTGAAAGTTACTCAAAGCACCTTTTAGGATGTTCCACTTCGATTAGGATGACTTCTAGTGTAAAGGCTTACAATCATTAACAAAAACAAATCTCAAAATCATTTTTGTGAAGATTTTCTCTATTTAAACCTGAAGGGATTTGCCATAACAATGAAAAAGGATTATTTCTTCTTCTCCAAATTGTACAGCTGGTACTGTGCTTTTGGGCAGGTAGAGTTCTCCTGGCAAATCCAGATTCATCCTTCAGGCTGGCAGATGGTGAAGAGTGATCCATCACTCCAGAGAATGGATTTTAACCGCTCAAAAGTCCAAGTAACGGTGAGCTTCACACTTCTACAGCCCACACATGAGCTGGTTTGTGGCTGCACAGCTGTTGAAACTCATTTCATGAAGTTTTTTGTGAACAGTTGTTGAGCTGATTTTGCTTCTAGGAGCTCAGCGTTGTATGTTAACACTGCAATCTTACATACTTCAGTAGTCAGGGATCATGCACGTTTGGTGTGGTTCACCACTTCATAGCTGAACCGCTGTTAACTTAATCCTGAAAAAAAATTGCCCAAGAAAAGGCAATGAAATTTTGACTTTCCTCGAAGCATTTTAAGACCTTGAAATCATAAAGCCATTGAGATTTTCAGTTCAATAGCTTTGTCTACAACAAAAAGGGTCTGGAATAGCTAAACACACTAATTTAAAAGGGTTCGCATCTACTTCTGTGCATGTAGTGTACCAGCGGGGTGTCTGGTTTACCAGAGAAGTTGATATATTTACTTCATGTCATTCAAATGTACTGTAAGTTTTAAAGGCACCTACTGTGAAGTGAAGCATATTCATGCTTCTGTCTTCTGCACCAATAGTTTTAGCAGGGGGGTTATGCATGCATGTGCCCTCAGGGATTCTTTGCTAAGTAGCTGTTTTAAAAAAAAAAAAAAAAAAAAAAAAATATATATATATATATATATATATATATTTCAGATTTTCCTATATGTCACTGCGAGCAAAACTAATCAATACTCTATGTGGCTTGTTAGAGCGCAAGAAGCAAAACAACAAAGATCTAAAAATATGTCCATCTCCTAGAGGAAATTTGTTAACTCAGTGTTGAGTCACATCATTAATGGAATTGTTTGAAATTCAAATATTAGAGCGCAAGAGAATTAACACGTTGTGTCCAGCATCTTGCAGGGAAATAATGTCTCTATTAGACCATGATCATCAGCATTAAACATCATATGAAACACTGCCAAATGAAATGTGGACCCAGGACGAGCTATAGGACTGTGAAGCTTTGGGGTGTTGATGGACTTGATCTACTCCATCTGTGTTTAATCATCATTCTCAATCTCATCTGGATGTAGTCTTTGACAAAAAACACAATTTTCTCAGCTTTTTGTTCAAAATGTAGCTTTTTTTAAATGAAATGTATCCATATTTAAGTCTTGATAAAAAAACAAATGCATTAAGCTAGAATACAACTTTTTTTTCTGCTCTTTCTTTATATATAGTTTTTTTTTAAATTAAGATTAGGGGGGAAATGCCCTTCAATCTTTCCGGACAAGCAGTCTATTGTGACACAACAGTTCTCGGACCTGATTTGGCACACGATTTGCTTTTTACTGCTCGGTTTAACTGACGCAGATCTAGAATAGGACACAGCCCTCCATCCTTCTTTGGAACTATGAAGTACCGGCTATAAAACCCTGACTCTCTGCTGTGGGGAGGGACCCTTTCTATAGCCTCTTTTCACAGAAGAATCTGCACTTCCTACTCCATTACCATAGCTTGCTCGGGGGTAACCACTGTAAGTTCTTCCCCCGTTGAACCTGGGCGGGTCTGACCCAAACTGAATTCTGAAACCTTTTCTATAGTTTGCAGGACCCAATCTGAGATATTCGGCAGAAGTTTCCATGCTGCCAGAAAACCTACTAGGGAAACCAGCTTCTCGAGGCTGTCCTCTGTTTTTTTCTGAGTGGCCAGCTCGGTGTCCTGAAGCGGCGCACCGGCAGTGAGCAACCGAACTGACCTCTCGTGAGCCCCCCCTGAGAGGGCGCGAACATCCCCACGCCGCTACGTTTCTGGGCAGACATGGAAATTTGCGTTCACTGAGGACCGCTGCGCCCTGAAGCACCAGCCATCAGAAGCCCTGTGTTTTTTTGCATTAGGGCTTCTTTGCTGAAGCCTTCCTAGAGATAATGACAGACCTTAGATCTGCCCTACCTTGGGAAGACTTCGGCTGAGAGTGCTGCCCTGACCCCCAGTCTCTCTGTGGGGGATCCTGGGACACAACACTTTCCTTCTGTTGTGCTCTGTACAAGGAGGACCACTCGGCTGAGGCTGCTCCTACCCAGTAGCCCCAGAGGGATGAGATTTTCGGGGGAGAAACTGTTGGAATGCGGCCGCTTGTTTCTTATCTTCTTGAAACCTCTCTATGACCGTATTAACAAAATCGCCAAAGAGGGCGGCCTGGGAGATAGGGGCATACAACAAAAATGTTTTGTCGCAATCTTTTATATCTGACAGATTTAGCCATAAATGTCTCTCCATGGCCACCAGGGCTGCCAAAGATCGGCCGATGGATTTGGCCATCTCCTTGGTGGCCCGATGAGACAAATCATCAGCTTTCCTAATCTCCGCAATCGTTTCTCTCCTCACTTCCTCACACTCATCATCAATATCCCTCAGCAGGTCAGCCTGATAAGCTTGCAAAACTGCTACAGTATGTAAACATGCGGCTGCCTGACCTGCTGCCGAATACACCCTGCCCACTAATGCTGATATTGTTCTTACTGGCTTAGTGGGCAGCTGCGGGGCTCTTAGTGATGATCCTGACTCGGGGGAGAGATAGCTCGCAAGTGTCTCTTCCACCCGAGGCATCACCGCATAACTGTGCATCTTCAACCCCCCAATGTTGGAATATTCTGAAGTCGCGGGGTTGAAGACTCTAAATGATGCTGGTTTTGTCCAGGACCTGACACCTCGGTGTGGAGGTCCGGAAAAAACGGTAAGCCCTGCTTTAGAGGTTGTGATTTTGACAGCAGAAAGTGCTCGTCTAATTTGCTTGCCTGACGGGCTTCCTGTTTCTCAGCTGGCCAGTCTAAGCTTAATCTGGCCACAGCGTGAGTCACAACCTCCAAAAGCTCCTCGTGTGTGTGTGTAATGGTGAAATGTCATCATCCAGGCTCAAAACATCCAGTTCCTATGAACTAGAATGCTGATGCACCTGTGCTTCAGCACGAGCAGAAGAAACCGCTGAGTGTCCTTCTAACTCATGGGCTGAAGCGTCAGATCCAGCGGGTGAAGGCAGAGATAGGGGATCACAAGTTCTCTAGCCCCGCCACCAGATCCATCTGAGATCCCCAGCATGCAAGCCTTTGCTGTGCCTCGCCAGCAGTGGGACCCGAGCCCTGAGGAATGCGAGCCGAAGCACCCTCCTCAAAGAGTGCTTGGCGGGATCTAAACTTTTTCATGGATAGCTTCTCGCAATGCTCCCAGCCAGCCCCCTCGAAGGCTTCCTGGGCATGTTCTAATCCCAAGCACATTACACACAGACTGTATGTATCCCAACACATGATATAACGAGGGCAGGGAGTAACACACTGTCTTAACTGCTATTCTTTTTGTTTTCAGAGAGATAAACACACATCAGATAGACAGACAATATTTCACATAGAGCGCTTGTGAAGACACAGAAGCTAACACTGTTTGCTCCGGGGGTGCTTTATAGTTTCCTGGTCAATGACATCACCCGCCTATGACGTATCATCACACTATTGGACGGATTTCACGAGTGCTTCATGACGCAATCACGCAGAGGCTTTCCCGCAGTGTTCCGTCGCAACGCTAGTTCCCTCGAGAAGGGAACTGCTTTGAGGGGATTCTGACTAACTTAAACACATCTAATTGGCCATTGCATTCATTCGCTGAACAGATATATCTTTGATAGGCTGCAATTATCAGTGCCTCAAGAGCATGTTGCAAATAAAAACCTTTGACACAGAGCACTTACACAGATACACACAGGAGTGTTTGAAAGCGGCCACCCATCAATGGGTACCGAATATACTCAGTAATCTGTACTATTGGTGCTGCAGAAAGTCTGATATTGTCACATTTTTAAAACTTCAGTGCTGATTTGGTACTGAAGTACTAGTACTTTTGACAACCTTACCATGGTGGCTCAAGAAAATAAACTCCCACCTTTCAATTAAAAAAGCAAATTCTCTTATTGGCAAAGCCCTCACATCTTTACCATAGTGTTAACTCTTCAACACACACATCTTTTTTAATGATTTGACCTGTATAGGTTTGTACTGAGCATTACTGTAAAGGAAGTGTCTGGCACACAGTTTTGGAAATGTTGGACTTTTTCTAGTAGATGTGTACTTGACTGGAATACTGCCCTACAAAGGCAAATGACCTAAACTCACCATATAGGGTGGAACTGAGAAAAATTACTTTAAAGATTTGTAGTTGTCCAGCCAAATTAATTATAGGTAGGACACTGGACACTGGAAATCCGGCATATAGATGTTTTAGTAATGAAAATTATCTACATACATTTGTTTTAACCAAGTAACTGTACTCTGCCTTTGTATTGTCTGTAAAAATTGAGGAGTCAAGCCAAGGCAAAAGGCAGTAGCTTCCACATTATCAATATTTGGTTGCTGATCATCATTTACAAAATCTGTATAAAATGTATTGATCGTGACTTTTTATTTTATTTTATTTTTTAACTACAATTTACAATTCTTTATTCTTATTACTATCTATGCTTTGGTTGCATTCTGATGGCATTATTAATACATTAGACATGGCACAATACCTCTGGTAAAGAGTCTCTTCAATTGGTGTGCAGCAAAACGTATAGGTTGACTGCTAGGTGACACTGAATTATATGAATAAATACAAGATAAGCATATTTCTAATGAGTAAACATATTCATTTAATGATGGAATGCAAAGATATAACAGAGAACAAAGACAGAACAAATCATGTTCAAATTTAAAATCCATGGGATTGGAATAAAAGATAAGAAATAGTGCTGATGGTTAATCAAGGGTTGAGTTTGGCTATCAAGCTCTAATGACAGTACTGACTGGATTTGATTGGCCAATCATAGGCTACAACAGAGTAATTATTTATTGCAATGTTTTTATCTTGTAGAAATGATACAATAGGCTACATAGCTAAATTGCTTTTACATCGATTATTTGAATGAAAATCGCCTAGACTAAAAGGACGACTTGGATTGATGTAAACACCAAGTAGGAATAATGTTTTTTGATTGTTGTGGATTAAACATCTCTGATTACGTTCATTACCATGGATACAAGAAAAGTTAGGATATGGATTTAATTGCGAACTGTTGCTACTGATTTTATGTGTGATCGCACGCTGTCACGGCATTCGAGTAAACACTGGCTGGTGCTGAGTGAATATTCTGCATTATGAAAAGATGTATGACGATAAACAGTCTACACGTAAACGTGGCAAACTTTAATGGACAGGAAAACAAAGGCGGAATATCTTAACTGCAGGTCAGCACAGTAACTTTATTTTGATGCATGTCTAAACAAAGGCAGAGTACCGTAACTCTATTGGAGCTTTCCATAACAAAGGCAAAGAGCAGTAACTGGTGTTACGGTGTTTTGTCTTGGGTTCTCCTGGGTTTTTGGAAGTTACTGCTAAGACAACTCATTATTTTATATATATTAAGGAATTGACTAGCGTTATTTATTCACATGATAAAGGAGGTCTTGAATGTCCCAAAAATCAATTACTCATTTTTGACCAAAAACAAAGTTACGGCCTTTTGCCTTTGCACGGCAGAATAACTGTTAATTTGGGTAATTGGAAAAATCATGAGATCTTTTACATCGCAGTTGCTATAACATATATTGAAGGGGATATGTTTTAGAGTTTTGCTGATTTTCAGATTTTTCTTCTGACAAAATAAAAAGTAATCATTTGTCTTTTAGTTATTTTTAGGAATTCCACTGTATTACAATTTTTTTTATTTCTCCAATGGAATTTAGGATATTATTATTATCTTGTGACATCATGAGGCATATCATGTTATAAGGCTGGAGTTATAAGGCATCATACTGTTTTCTGTCAATATATAGACCAACCCCTGATCTTTTTAAAGAGTGTTTGGCCCTGAGATCTTTTTCAGGATTGTAATTTTTGCAGATGTATTATCCAGGATCGCCTTAGTTACCAGTACAAGTTAACACACAGGAGAATACCAGAGGCTTTCAAAAGAGGAGCATAGATTAAACTCTAAATAGTGCCAGCATAGCAATCCCTCTTTAAATTTAAATAAACACTGACATTACAGAGACATCAATGTCTCTGCAACATGCTCTGAAAGAGGGATGTTGGCAGTTCAGATGTCCCATTGATTGTACTGAAAGATTCACAGACCTTCTCTTCTCTGAAACTGCCTCAATGTCATTGCCCCAATCAAACAGAAGAGGAGATTGAACATTAGTATTAGTATTCATATCCTTTGAGACCCCTTGAGGGCATGATCACAAATTCTGGGGAGTTGTACATGTACATATATAACTACATAATAACTTAAATGAAAAATATAAATACAGTGACGGTAAATAAAAAATATATGGTATTTGTATGGTGTCCTGTTTTTAGCTTTATACAGTAGTGGCCAAAATGTGGCCGGAAATGTCATGTCCGGCTTGGGAAAATGCGGATATCTTAAAAAATGATTAAAGATTTTTGTAAGCATATTGTGTAGACTCCAATTCATTGACTCCAATTCAATTGGAGTCAATTGTTTTTATTTTGTATTATTATTATTTATTTTTTTGTGATAATGAAAAATTGTGCGTACATTTTTGCCCAGGCTGCCATACAAACAAATTTGGAATACATACAAATGAAAGAGAGAACCAACAAAATATCAATAACTGATGTTGTAACCATGTTTTTCATCATTGAAAAAAACCTTAACCATGTTTTGTTTTCTCATATTAAAATATTTTTAAGATAAAATATATATTAAAAATAATATCACCTCTGGAAATCACTTTTGGCCACTACTGTACATGCACATTTTATGGTATCATATTAATTAAAATGAATACAGGAAACATTTGTAAAATACAATTTTCACATTTAATGACTTTTTAAATGAAGATGATAAACATAATGTTGAGAAAGAGGTTAAAACATGGGGAATAGTCATATTCATATATTTTTTGTGAATTTCCCAAATGTGAAATTACAAAAAGTCTGTGTTTGTATTGATGTATGTTTGTTTGTTTATTTACACAATTTGTATTGAATTTATCAGTATTTTCCCCCAAATTATTGTTGGTTTATTGACGTGAGATACTTATATCTCAGTGTATATCTCAGTGGGATAGGACACAATAAAAAGACTAATAAAGAAGTAAACACTTCCAATCCAAGGTGTTGTTTACTCTTCAGTTGTTGGCTGTTTTAGATTAGCAATGTCAATTACATGGCACTTGATTGGAACTTTGATGACAGGACGTGTTCTTTGCTTGTGACCTCTGCATCTCTTGAGTTGTTGTGCTTTTTATCTGCTGCCTCTCCAAGATAAGAAGTGTTCCACGGCTGACACTGATTGCACATCTCTGGATAAGGTCTGCCCATACGCTGGTACCTGCTTTAGTCCGTGAGGGGACAGACCTATTGAAAATGGCCACCAGCTGAAATACGGTCCCTATACCACAGATTTCGATTTTTGTGTAAACCGTTTTACTGGTGAGGTTGGCTTAAGTTTTATTGGGTTTACTTCATTACGTTTATCGGCGTGATATATCCGTTTGCTTTTGAAATGTCAAGCTCCCAAAATACAAAAGATCCTGGTTGAATTAAGCATAACTGAGTTGAGTTGAATTTTGAGTTAATGTAACCTGCATCTTGCAGCGTTTCTTTCTTCTATTGTATGTTAATTTACTGGCATTATGTTGTTTTTTTTATGTCTGTTTATGCCACTTCTAGAGGATGTAAATGCATGAAGTAGCATTTGGCAACAGTGGCAACTGAATAACTAACACTGAAGTGTCTCCATTGAACCCAGTCCACATCAATCAACGCTTTCATCCCATTTCACACAGGATTCACAGGACATGACTGCTCCATGCCGGCTACGGGCTGCACTTCCAGCCCGTGTGATACAAAGGGCACTTCCATGTGCGAAGAGCAGCGGGGCAGTTTCAAATGCACGTGTCACTATGGCTATACGGGCCTGTTTTGTGAAACTTCCATCAGTCACTGCGTCGAGGGATTGTGTCATCACGGATCAAAGTGTGTTGATCTCCCTCTGGGCTTCATGTGTGAATGTTTGCCAGGTAAGAGTCTGTCTCCTGCCAGTCCCTCTGTCCACACCTTCACTAAAGCATCCATTTAACCCTCTCCCTATTTTTATTTCTTCTCAGGGTTACAAGGACAATTCTGTGAGGTAAACATTGATGACTGTCTGAATAAGCCCTGTGGTGCACTCAGTATCTGTAAAGATGGTATCAATGGATACAACTGTTTCTGTGCACCTGGGTTCATTGGTAAGTTCACCACAAGCAATTTTCTAGAGCATTTTTTTCCTTTGCCCAGTTCTCTAACATGCAATTCCCCTCTGTTGAGCTGTGTTTAAAAGCCCCATGGCCTCAAATCTGCTCCTGTATTGTAAGACATTAGTTGACCGTCTGCTTATCAAGGAGAATTTCCTAAGCCTCATAACCCTGCCATCACATTTTCTGGCATCCATTTGACCAAGGAGACAGGGGTGGGTTTTTTTTTTCCTTCCATCGCACCTTATCATTAGCAGTGGGTCATTTTATTTGAAGCGGCATCACGTCCTCTGTATTTGCAATGAAATCCTTAATGAAATGAACCTTTGCCCCTCTTTTCAAGGTAATAACTGTGAGATTGAAGTAAATGAGTGTCTTAGTCAACCCTGTCAGAATGGCGCTTCCTGCTCAGATGAGCTTAACTCCTACAGCTGTCTCTGCCCTACCGGGACCACAGGTACATAATTCCTTCCTGTCATCAGAGTTTCACAGGCTAAATTTGGGTTACAAAGGCCATGCAGTTATGTTTTGAAATTGACAACCACATTTATGTGTGGGATTAAATCCTTTCAATTATATTTCCGGGAGTTTACAGACTGTAGACTAGGAGTCACACCTGAGCCTGCAATGGTAATAACCATAGCAACATTATGGCCTCTTGCCGTCTTAAAGGGGTCAGGAACTGAAAAATGTAATTTTCCTTGAGCTATTTATATATATGAGGTCAGAATATTCTGTAAGTTTTAAGAACTCAAAACTTTTTTTTTTAGATTTTAGATTAGATTTTATTGTTACCAAGCCCATTTTGGAATCGATGTAATAAAATAGAAATCATTAAAACTTTAGCCCCGCCCAGTGGGGTTTAAATGAGATGACGAGGTGACAACAATACAGGGTAGATTTCCAAAGGATCCTAAAATCCAAAGGATTTTACAACAACATGTAATGTGACAATATGTAAGCAACCATGTTAATTCTAATGCCTGATCTATGATCAGTGATTTCTAATTTAAAATGATTCAAGTACATTCAAATCTTCTTTGTCTTTATGTAAGGAATTCAAACCAGTGACTAAACGGGCAACTTCACATTGTTTATTTTAGTAGGATGAAAATAATCTGTTATTTAAACTGTGTTTAAATAATATATAGATGGGCTGAAATCAGGTAAGAACAAAATGCTTTTTATTTAAAAATTATGGTGAAAAAAATGTATGTAAAGTACATTTCAGTTGTACAGAGAGTCTGGCCACTCTCCATTGACAAGCGTTAACTTCCTTGAAGGCGGGTACTCTGTTGAAGTTTAAAACTATTGCATCTGCCCAGAGCCACTCTGCATCTGCCATAACCAATCGCTAACATTTGATCGTGATGTATGACATCTCAATCTAGCACACAACATAAAAGTGTGCAATTTCTTGTATAGAAAAAAACTATTATAAATTACATTACATTTGAAAATAATGTCAATTCTGTGTCATCAGAGTATGAATTTGTGAAAAGGGTCTGGTTGAGCCAGAAATTTTAAATTGCCACCGGAAAGTTAACCTGCAAATGGCTTACTTCTAGTTGTCTGCACTTTTAACTGGGATAGAAGTATTTTAATATTGAAAAAAATAAACGCTTCAGCTTGAAGAGTTATGATCATTTAGTGTGTCATGTTTAGTTTACAAACTCCTCTTTAAAACAGGGGGGCACTTTTAGTTCTTATCCATCCACATTACATTTCTATTTCAAGAGTAATTTCCACTTAATTCTCTCATGTTCATGCAAATTGGAAAAGAAATAGGCTCATTTGGCAGTGTGAGTCAACTCAAGCTCTCAGTATATTTTAAGAACTTTCTGCCCAACAAAATGTAAATTCATCTACTTTCATTTCAAACCAGGAGGTGTATTGCTCGAAGGCTTAAAGAGGATTTTGGATTTGTTTTTACCTTTATTCCGGATTCTTTGTGCTGTGAAAACTTGAGTTTATAATTGGTTGGCATGGGAATTTCTACGACAACTCTCATTCTTATTTTCCTTTTTATGTGTACCTTTCTCCTTTTCTTCCACTTCTCAGGGAGTTTATGTGAAATAAACATTGATGAATGCCAGTCATCACCATGCATGAACACTGGCACGTGTTTGGACCTCTCAGATGGCTTTAAATGCATTTGCCCTTCAGGTTTCTCTGGTGTGTCTAATGTTTTTTTTAGTACATTATCAAATGTGATTATTTCTCCATTGGTTCTCTATTGCTCTCAAGGGCCCCAAGCCCCATTGAATGTGTTGTCTTATTTTGGTCATTTATATATTATAGATCTCTCAGGTGTCTTGGAGAGATATGAGCTTTCTTCAAAGATCTCACTTGCATGATAACTTTGATTTTTCTTTTTTATATTGTGCATTAAAGGTCCTGAGTGCTCATTGGACATCAATGAGTGTGTCTCATATCCCTGTAAGAATGGAGGCACCTGCATTGACCAACCGGGTAATTACTACTGCCGATGTGCGGCTCCATTCAAAGGTAATGAAGACTGAGGGAGTGGGGTGAAGGGTGAAGAAAAGCAAAGTTAATTAACTTCAGAGAGCATTCCTCTCACCTGTCTGAACTCATGCAGTCAGCATTGCCACATCAAGACATCTTTGTTGTCCACAAAATTGGTAAATTAAAATGAATTGTACAGTAAAATGTGTATTTTAAGATATATTTGGAAGAAAATCTGAAATATATTGTTAAATATAAAATGCAATACTGTGAAACACACACTTTACATAATCTGGTTTCAGCAAGTTGTTTATAGTCTACTTTTTGATTGCATTCCTGGCAGGTAAAAATAACACTCTCTTTAATGCATTTGCATATAACAATTTTGTGAAATTGTTAACCTCAAAATTGACTTCTTGTTGAACTTTTTGGTGAGGATAATTTTGTTGTAAATCTTGCATTCATACACGCATTATTGTATGCTTGTTCAGTTCAGAGGTGGATCAAATCAGACCCAAATGTCAGGGTAAATTCCCTCTAGAATGCTTTGCTCTTTGACTATGTTATTTAGATCAGGAGCTGCTGAAATCTGTCTGCGTTTTGTATACACCTGTTTTACACTGCTATATTATGTGCATTATTAGGATTTCTCCATTTTTTTGTGCATGCATGATGCTCAGCTGGTCAATTCCGGACACAGAATGCAGCTCATCTAAAATCGATCAGGCAGCTTAGTCATTGCTACTTATATTCAAACAGAGAGCACAGATCACACTTCCATTAGACGCGCAAATTAGGTTGTCAGGGATAATGATGATATCGGTTATTCTGTATTGAAATCGAGGAAAAAGGCACAGACAGCCTCGCTTACTCTGTTGAGACGCACATGCATAGTGTTTATGTGGGGGGATTCTGGAAACATTAACCTACCCTTTACACAGCTACCCTTTACTAACTAATCTATTGTCTAGATTGTGGCTAAAATACAGTGTGCAGTGTATGCGTGTGTTAATTAAAACTCTGAGAGTTCTTAGTAGCCAGAACCAAACAATGCAGTGTGTGTAATTAGACCGTCCAAGACATGTTATTAATTTTCATTGGAGTTGTTCTTACCCATCTATCTCAGATATGCCAATGTGTAATGGCTTCTTGTACTGTTTGATTATGATATATTTATGTATGATCCGTTTTTACATACCCTGCTGAAAAACAACAACAACAACAAAAACTGGTTAAACTGACTAGCCTGATGACCAGCTTCACTGACCAGTTTTGGTCTGTTACAAATTACCATTATACAGTGTGTTGTTGAGGCTGGTTTTAGCTAGTGACCAGGTTTACTAAACATCTCTGTCTGGCAGTCCTTTTACAATAACTAACTTATTTTGGAAGCAACTCAAGAATGATTACATTTACATTCTTCCTCATAATGTGATTATAATAACAATATTGCAATTAAAATTTATGAACTAATGCGCGTAGATTAAAACAATGGCCGGTAACATGCATACTGTATGGCTAATAATGAGAATAATGAAAATTGCATGTAAGCTGGAGTGAAGAGTTCTGCTCATGTCATGTAAACATCTTACTGCGATTAAGACCTTACTCTGATTATTATAAATAGTCGCATTGTTGGTGCACATGTAAACTTACTCATTGCTCATCTAAAACCAGATGAGCCAAACTAGGTGGTTGTTGTTTTTGTGGCTGAAAATTGTTCAGATTCAATAAAAATGTAGTCCACAAAGTAGTTTCATTTTTATTATTTAGATTTTTCTTATACAGCTCTAAAAAAATTAAGAGACCACTGCAAAATGATCAGTTTTTCTGCTTTTACTATTTGAAACTACTGAACTACTGACAACATTTTCCCAAATTCCAAAATGAGAAAGCAACAACTGGTCAAAATAACAAAAAAGATGCAGTGTTGTCAGACCTCAAATAATGAAAAGAAAACAACACAATACTAATGTTTTCACTTAGTATATTTGGTGGAATAACCCTGATTTTGAATCACAACTTTCATACGTCATTTACATTGATGTTAGGTGACTATATGCCACTCATGGTGTAAAAATGTACGCAGCTCGGATTTGTTGATGGCTTGTGACCATCCATCTTCCTCTTGATTACATTCCAGAGGTTTTCAATGGGGTTCAGGTCTGGAGATTGGTCTGGCCATGACAGGGTCTTTTCTGGTGGTTCTCCTTCCACACCTTAATTGCCCTGGCTATGTGGCATGGAATATGGTAAATGATAAATGGACTGCATTTATATTGCGCTTTTAACAGACCTATGGCCATCCAAAGCATTTTACATATTGCCTCATATTCACCCATTTACACACAGACACAGCATTGTCCTGCTGGAAAAAACAGTCCTCAGAGTTGGGGAACATTGTCAGAGCAGAAGGACGCAATTTTTTTTCCAGGTCAAGCTTTTACGTGGTTTGATTCATGCGTCCTTTACTAAGACAAATCATCCCGATTCCAGCCTTGCAGATGCACCCCCAGATCATCACCGATCCTCCACCAAATTTCACAGTGGGTACAAGACACTGGCTTGTAGGCCTCTCCAGGCCTCCGTCTAACCATTAGACGACCAGGTGTTGGAAAAAGCTGAAAATTGGACTCATCAGAGAAGATGACCTTACTCCAGTCCTCTACAGTCCAATCCTTATGGTCTCTTTCAAACCTCAGCCTGCCCCTAGGAGCCTGTTTCGAACTGTCCTCTCCATGCACTTCACCCCAGCTGCCTTTTGCCATTCTTTTTGTAGGTCACTTGATGTCATCCTACAGTCGTTGAGTGACATTCGAATGAATTGGCGGTTATTCCGGTCAGTGGAGAGTCGTTTTGACCGGACTTTAGTTTTGTTGTCCCCAATGTCTGCAGCTTAAGCTTGTTCTTATGAACCACCATCTTTGAAATTTTAAGGATGAAAGCAACCTGACGGTCACTGTATGTATCCCTTTGCCAGAAAAGCCAGAATTGAACCCTTCTTTTCCTCACTCAAAACTTTCCTTTTCAAGTTTCTTGGCATGACCAATAGTTATTTTTTGATTCTAATTACTTTTGAGGTACTACTAGTACTTTTTTTGCCACTACTGCATGAGTATAGTGATGACCACAGAAGTGTTTTTTTATACTTCTCCTTATTAAATAAGATTTGTTCAGGTGATCACCTAATCAGCGCCAACAGATGTGTGCCTGTGTTGGAATTCAACAGACATTGGAATGAAATAGCTTCCATACTTGTAGAGATGCTGATTTAAGAAAAAAAATGGAGTGCTCTCTTAATTTTTCCAGAGCTGTGTATATATAGTGCATATCATTAAAGGAGTACTTCAGTGCTGGGAAGATGAATCTGTATTTAAACTGGGTCATTAATGTAATAGAAATGTGAAATTATTTTTGAATTCGGTGCTTTCTATACTGAGATAAGACCCCCATGGGGTTGAAAGACTACAATTCCCAGAATGCTTCACTGCCCTACGAGGCCTCTCCTAAGGCCACCGCTACTGAATCACTGTGACTGGATCACTTTCCCCACCATGTTCTTTTTTACAAAATCAGTTCAGTTAGAGAACAGACACTACAATTAAAAACTGAACGTGTCTGTTCAATATAATGTGATTTAGCTGCTGAGGGAGTGTCACAGCACAAACCCTGCTGGAGGCAGATTACACCGTAATGAGAGCTGAGGTAAAAGGGTCCACGGCAATGCATTCACAGCGCATGTTCAGTCTGGCGCGTTTTCAGTTCATGCCTTTGGAAGCTTAACTTTCATAGGAATTCATTTGAGAAGTTGAAACACTGACTTTGCTCTGCCGGCCACTCCGTTTACATGAATGCCTGTAGCTGCGAGCCGAGCTGTGAGAGCGATCTCCCATCTCCCCCGCGTGGGTTGAAAACATTCGAAAATAGCTCCCTCTGGGGGCTTTAGTCTTTAGCCTCTGGCCAAAAATTGCTCCGATAACGCAAATTGACAATATTTGCATCATCAGAGTAATTTTTCTAGAAATAAAATGCATAAAAATCTTGTCTCAGGGGGATATGAGGAGGGGGAGCACGATCATTCGAATATACTCCAGGGTTTCTACTGATACAAAGCCATATGCTAATCGCTGAAGTAACCCTTTAGTGAGTACACCTCCTCTGAAACTTAACAAATACAGCAATTACTCTCTACCTAGAATAAATGCTAGGGTTCTTTGTAGATATAATGTTCCTGGGGGTCTGATTGATCAATTACCAAAAAAGCATGTTCCAAATTATTCAAGTAAATAAGATTTTATTATCAAAGAGCGTGAGTTACAAAGTGAGTACACCCTCCTGAATATTACTAAAAAAAAAAGGTTTTATTTCCTGCTGTAAGTTTAAGGCGATTGTTAATCAACAGTTAAGTATGTTAAACCAAAACATTTAAAGAAAAGTAATTTCTGACCATTAAAAGTGTTATATAGCCCACTTAATAATTCTGAATCAAGAAGTAGAAGTGATTTGTATGTTTTTTTCTTTTCTTGACAAAGTGCAGGATAAATACCAAGCGAGTGTTTCAGAGCCAGCAAAAGCTTTGAAAAGAGTGACTGTTTATCTCACGGAGTAAGATTGAGCCTGCAGAATTGACATGCATGGTTGTTGTCCACACTGAAACTGCCTACTCCAGCCAAAGCTCAAACTAAATAAATTAATTTAATTATTTTGTAATTAAATTTATAAAATATGGACTTATGGGAATTTATATTCTGGTCTTATGAGACCAAGTCAAACATTTTGGATCTATTTTTGCTAGAGGAGGAGCACAGTGAGAAGTGCCTGGTTCCTGCAGTGAAGTTGAGTAGTAAAACTCTTATATAGGGGTGTGTGAGTGCTGAAAGCGCAAGGGAATTTTGCTTTACCAATGCTGTCTTGAATTCACACACCATTGTGTGATGTAATACAAAAGCTTGAAACAGAAGATGCTACCTTCTCCTCATTCCCTGTGTAGTTGGGCATTTCTTTCAACAAGACAATGACAATATGCATTCTTTCAAGGCGAAAGACCTTCTGTTGGCATGCATCTTAACACTCTTGAGCACCTGTGGGGGATTATAGAAAGACGAGTTGAGCAGCACTCTCTATTAAAAATCAGGGCGTTTAAGGAGGTCATGATCCAGGAGTTAAACAGGACAAATGGGACAATTTGTCATGAACTTGTACAGTCCATGCCAAGAAGGGTCAAAGCTGTATGCTTATAATTATCGAGGACTTACTAAGTACTTGAATATTATACATTTGTTGAATTAAATCTAGGATTTACTTATTTCTGCAACCCTTTATTTTAACAAAATTGGCTAATTTACAGATAATAATGACATACATTTCTCTGTTTTTATTAAGTATATGTTTAATACATTTCAATTATGCCGTCTTTCGATGAATTGTACTATTGATCATTAGGAAAATACATACTTTGCATTTGTTCAGAGGGTGTGTACTCATTTATGCTGTGCTGTTATTAGCGAAATAACACATTGCAACCCCTCAGGAAACAAGCAATGGGTTTTTTGAGCCGTTGTCTTGGAAAAGTCATGGGAATTCATTGGTTAATTAGAGGTGTCAGGGCTTCTGTTGATTTAAATGTGAGAATAGAAACCTTTTAAGTAATTAATCATGAGAATTTATTGAGTCAACAATAAACAGTTGAACATTTTCCATTGTTGTTGTGGATGGAATTGTATTTCTCATGCTGTATTTGGAATTTCAGGGATTAACTGCGAGTCGCTGCCCTGTGAGGCCGTTAATCCGTGTGATAACGGGGCAGAGTGCGTGGAGGAGGCTGATCCCATCCTCTTCCCTCTGGGCTTCCGGTGCCGTTGTCGCCAGGGTTTCACGGGCGCCCGCTGTGAGATCAACATAGACGAGTGCAGCTCTGACCCCTGTCTGCACGGCTTCTGTTACGACGGTACATACTGTAGTTATTTCTCAGCCTTGAACCCCCCAACTTAAAAGATTTCCCTTCAGTCTCATTAGCACACAGGTAAAAATGCACTCTTTTTGAAGTAAATGCACTGTTGGTTTACCCCTTTGACAGTCTTGGCATGACTTAGCTTAATAAGCAGTTTTATTAGATACAAGTTACTCCATTCAGTATGACCAGGCCACAGTTGCTTCGGTGCTCTTGACAAGCGTCTTGCTCCAGCTGAGAGCGAGGATCCACAAGGCATAAATGCTGCTTTTGTAATTTGAATAATGGATGATAAATGACAGAGTTAATACAATCAAAGCCCAAGGCAGGGTGTTGTTCTCCCTCGGCAATCCAATAAGCTGTTTTTTGCCCTTTTGTGTTGCATCTCCTGCATAAATCATTACAAAAGCCATAGATCAAATACATGTTGTCAGTTAAGGATTACATATTGCAACACACTAAATAGGTCTTTGCCATGAAGTTGTTTAAAATTGGAAGCTGTAATTCACTTGATGGTGTTGTATGTCTGGGCTAAATTATTGTTTATTGCACACAACCATCTAAAATGTGGCGGACAGTGTTCAGGAAACCTGTTTGTAAACAGTCTTTGTTATTGCATAAGGAAATAACACTTACACCTTCATATTTAAGACATGGTGTATATCGCAAAAAGCCTTTAAAATGAGGCATAAACGATGTTTTCCAAATTCCAAAGTTTTATTTTCGTGGTGAATGTCATTGCAGTGAGAGAAAGACAAACCTTGACTTTCTTGATTTTACAGTAAAAAGAGGCTATAAATATTCCCCTCAAACTAACAGAAAATACTTTCAAATTCAGTACTTGTTGTCCTGTATCCTTTTTGTCTAAATGCTTGTTTGCTATCAATTTGCTAACCATCCTGTTTTATGTTTGATCATTGCTAGATTGTAAAGAACAGACTTTAATGCTTCCATTCTGAAGTTTTACTGTTTTCCAGAAGCTTTTGCAGTGATCTTTAGAGCAGTGGTTCTCATCTGCTGGCTAGGACCCACTAAGGGTCCTCAGTAAACTTCCAAGGGGGCTACAAGTTAACTTCAAATTATTTAAGAGACGAAAAGTAGCAAAAACATCTACAACAATTCTTGGAAAGTCTGTGTAAATAAGGTCATTTTAAAAGTGTGCTTTCTTGGACAAGAGTATTATTTTTTCTAGTTATGTTTAGCTCTAACATATATTATATAGGGTAGAAATGTGCTAATAACCAGCTAGGTGATAGACAATTGGTATTAAATTAGATAATAAAATAAAAATAATTTTGAATATTGTCTGATGAGGGGTGGTCTGACAACCACTAGCTCTTCAGTCAGATTAATCTGTTAAAGTTCCTTGTTGTTTTACCCTTAAAGAATTAAGTGGTTTGTTTGTTTGAAATGTTTTTAAATTTTAAAACAAGATGAAGGCATTTAAGTGCACCTGCAAGGCAATTTTACTATACATAATGTTCTTTATTATACTAAACAATAATACATTACAGTAAGTTGAAAAAAGTGTTAAAAAAAACATCTTGACATATTGAACTCTCAATTTTTAAAAGTGCCTCAGACCGCTAAACTTTTTATCTTTGCACTGCAGAAAATGAAAATAAAAAATAAAGTTGAGAAAATGAAGGCAGCATGATTCTTTAATGTCCTTGACTTCTCTCAACAAGAGTAATTGTTAGCCAACTTGCATTTGTTAAATCCTAAATGTCTCCTCCAGTCAGTACAAGCTCTTGTAATGGCAACTGCAGATCTGTTGTTCAGCAAATTTTCAATTAGCAATACTTGAAATGTTCATTTGTCTTCATAATGCAGTTTTAAATGACTGCTTGGTAAGGCATGCTGCTTGTCTCTGAAGCAGAAGACCTCTTGAAAACGTAATGTAAGAGTCAATGAACATCAATCAACCTCAATCAACCACCACACTACACAAAACTAGCAGTGATAATGAAAATAAGAGCATCATTTATAAAGCAGAAACCCCGAGCAGTAAAACAATAATCTTAGGTTTCATGCTGAATTGAAGTGTGTTCTAGGCCTTTATAAAAGTACTTGTCCATATACTGGCTAAAGACTTTATCTTGTGTGAGTGTACATAATTTTAAACGCATTTTTCAAAAGTGCTACAATTAGTCTAACTTTACTGCATGAATGCAACATTTTGATAAGCATATTACCAGTTACAGTATGTACTATACCAGTGGTTGTCTACTGGTTTATCAAGGGGACCCACATTATCCCAAATAACTTCTCAAAAATGTTAACAAGATAAAATATATTACTTATATATAACCAAGTCAGAAAATACAGACGATTTGCTCTTTAGTGAAGTGATATGCAGTGCGCGCCATGTTTCTGTGCACAGTATAAAGTCTGACTGGACAAGGATGTTCGTTTTGAACATGAGGTGAGAGACTTTTTATTTTGTAATGCTACGAAAATAACATTAGAATAATGACACTCACATATAGCCTGACAAACTATACTTCTAATCACTTGCCATTTAGCAGATCCAAACCGACATGTAGTTCAATAATTGCACTCCCAGAGCAACCTGCATTGAAGTACTATGCTCTGAGGTGAGATGGTGACAGAGATGAAGGACGATTTTGTAACCAGGCAACCAAGTATTCCTCGTCCACCACTTGGAGTCCGACCTGCAGCCACTTTGTCTTGTCTACCATCATCTCCAATTCCAACAAGCTCCGTCAGACAAAGTTTACTTGTTTTCTTCCTCCCAGGCTGCACCAGCAAAAACCGCTCCGCACATGTAGTCCCTCAAGGCCTGTCTGGCATATAGGAGGTCTGCGATCTGCTGTTTTTGTGTGGGAAGAGAGTGAGAGAGCAAGGTGTATCTCTTGAGCAGCTGGTGTGAGTAATACGGGTGCCACTCCGGACCCCAAGCATTTAATGAGAGTAATCGCGAGTACACGCACAAAGACAGAGTGGCAGCATAGATTACGCGGTAAATCTAAGGGATAATGAAGAATCCTGGGACTCGGCACAGGCCTTGTAATAAATTTGCGGCTGTAAGAACCCACAATTACCTCTGTCACAGGCTGCTGTTTTGCAGCAGAAAGGCAGGGGATGCATTTCTCCTCAACGCCATTAATGATTTAAGACTTGTGGAATGGGTCATTAGGTTTCGGGTTAGTCAGATGCAACGCAAAGACGGCAGACAGCAACACTCTTGTAGCATTTGTAAAAGAGATCGCTACACAAACACACATTTTACATTTAATTGGACAGACTGTTTCCAGCTGCCGGGATGAATATAAACGACCACGGAATTTCACAAGCAGAGAAAGTCAATTTTACTGATAAGCTTTTAAAAACAAAGATTTAAGTGAGAATATGATGAGAATATAAGTCTTTTGACTTCAGTGGACTGTGGAGGGAAATATAGTTTAACAAATTTGGCATTTGTAGAGCTTAAAACATTAAGTCAACAGATTAAATGTCTTAAGCAGGGGCGGATTTAGTGATTTGGGGGCCCCAGGCAAAATACATGAATGGGGCCCAATGTAATTGCACACATTTAAAACCTTGAGGCTCCTTTTACTGTTGCAACGCTTGCTGCTGCACGGCCTTGTCCCATAGCTGTGTGAATGAATCGTGCAGACGAGCACCGTGAGCTTCGCGCGTGCTTCAGGAGTAAAAAAAAAAAAAATAGTCTGCACTATTTATTACTTGACATTACACAGTAAATTCCATTTTTATGAATGGATTCCGCGGTCCTGCATTTTATGAATCGCGGAAATCATAGGGCCCTGCATTTATCTACAAGAAGCATGTTTGCATTTTAGGGGACCCATGGCTTTTGGGGGCCCAAGGTGGTTGCCCACCTTTGCCTAATGGTTAAAGGGGTGGTTACATGCGATTTCACTTTTTTAACTTTTGTTAGTGTGTAGTGTTGCTGCTTGAGCATAAAAAGTATCTGCAAAGTTAAAGCGCTGAAAGTTTACTTTCCACAACTACTAGAAGACTTATAGCTATCAGACAGGTTGCTAACGTCACATCTACGCTGTCAAGCTCAGTCTGAGCCTGCACAGTTCGCTCAGCCATCAGGAAGTCAATGCCTCTAAATGACTTCATTTTCCGCCGTTGAAGTCTATGGTAACGCTGTGTACATTTCTTTTACTGTCTATGCTTGAAACGTGCCGCATTATTCAATGTGTTGACGTAATTTCCCCTTCAACGGCTCCTCCCTTTTTTTGAAACAGTGAATAGCGTTTTGTTTAATATACAGTTTGACTAGTGCCTTTCTGTTTGGTAAAGCCAGTTTCCTTTAACTGTTTATCATCATAATCTCCTCCATATCGCTTTGAAATGCAACAGTCTGTGCAGAATTCAAATGGGTCGATATGTTTGTTGTCTGTGCCTTATATCTTAAAATTTGCATTTAGGAGATATAAGCATTAAAAATGTACAGTCTCTCACTTCTGTTAAAACGAATCTTAGATTTTGATGACATCATCGCAGACTTCACTTTCTCATCAAATCTTCTTTCCAAAAGCCCGCCCCCTACACTGCTGAAGCTGAGGCTGAAATCGGTCAGTTGTTAACACACATTTACTCATTTCTACATGGTGAAAGGCACATAGCACACTATATATGTGATAGGAAACGATTCAGTGTAGATATGCTTTCAATTGAGGCGAATAAAGTCTGTTTTCACGTTAGTTTCACACCACAGCAGCGCACACACCCCAACGGCTCTGGTCTCAATTTAGACTTTAGACCACAGACACAAGAGCGCAGCGTTAATCATATACACGAGTCGATGCAGACAACAAACATATTGACCTATCAAAAAAGGGGAGGAGCTGCTAACAGCTGGAGGCGTTTCAGGGGAAATTACGTCAACACATTAAATAATGCGGTGTTCCAAAGCACTTCAGTTGGCCTTTCAGCAGTGTAGGGGGCGGGCTTTAGATTCTAGAGAGCATTTGATTGGACAGGAGAAGATTTGAAGAGAAGGTGAAGTATGCGATGATGTCACCAAAATCTGAGATTTGTTTTAACAGAAGTGAGAGACTTTAAATTTTGTATGCTTATATCTCCTGAATGCAAATGTTGTCATTGTTTTGGAACACACCAGCTTATTCATAACTTAAGGCTAACATTCATACTAAGTGATAAAAAACTTCAATTTTGATTTCAGTGGGCCTTTAAATGTGCTTCAAATAGCCTATCCTTAGACCTTTTAAATGTTCTTCCGTGTTTCTCCCTTGCTGGCAATTTGTTGTAGGGTTAGATTTTTAAAATGCTTAAGGTGCCCTCAACTCAACTATTTTTCTCTCTGTGGTCATATTTTAATTAATGTGTCTGAAATTAGTGTTTTATTGCTGGTTGTCTCCCCACAGCATTTTTTGGGGCTTAGCAAACCTGTATGTGGAATTTTTATACAATATTCACTCATGACAGTAAAATAGTGCATTCTAGTATAATCTACTGCAGTATTTCCTCTCTCAGTCAGTAGAAAATGTGGTTAACACCTGGTCATGCATAGGGGGAAAAAGTACCATCATATACCATGAAGCGATATAATTTAGAAAAATACTGTGATATAAATTTTTGGTCATACCACCCAGCATTGTATTGTATGTTATCCCACATTTTCTGCACATGGATTGAGTATTGTCATCACATTATTATAGATTTACATATCACAAACATATCGTAGTTGCAGGTTAGCAATCTGTGCTAGGGATCAGTGATGCGCGGATCAACCCGACCTAAGTTTTCAGCTAACCTGCCCGCAAATCGGACCGCAGAAAAGAAAATATTGTAAGGTTACCCGACCTGCTTCCTGACCCGCATTTTTGAAAAGTAGTAAATGCTTCCTGGCATAATATCCATTAATCCAGCCTGTGGAGGAGAGAAATGTTTCAGCTGATGTGCACTCAGAGGTGCAGGCGAGAGCAGGGAGTTCTTGAGACGGACCATCATTGTCCATTTCAGCTCTAGATGATGATGAACACGATGTTTATGTTTCGACCCTGCTTGGAGAATTCATCAGCAGGTCAACTGAGAGAAAGCCCACTTTTGGAAAAGTGTGAAAGCCCCTAGGAGCGCAAATCACAAACTGTTCTTTTTCTGAATGCTGTATGATATAGCCTAGTGGTTTGTAATAAAGGCTTGATTTATTCATTTATCTTCTTTCGTTTTTTTTAACAATTAAGATGCTGCATGTGTTTATCCAGTCTACTCAAACTCGACTCTCCCCCGACTTTCCCAACAAAAATCCCGCCCTGATGTATACGCCAAAATGAGTTTTATGTACGGTTTTTAGCGTGCATATGATGCGCATAAGTATGTATCATATGCATGCGAAAAACTGCGCAGCATATGCACAACAAAACTGTGGCGTATACATTCCACGAGACTGCACACTCGTACTTTTGATGCGCATTACCATGTGATCGTGTTGGACATTACTGAGCTAGGCTATATGCATTTAAAAAGCCTATTAAAAAGGTAAAAATGTTCAGTTCAGCGTGTTGGGAAATCGGGCGTCATCTTTATTTCAAACGACCCGACCAACCGCGACCCGAATATCATTAAAAATATTTTTGGATGACCCATAACCGCGGGTACGCCGGTAAATATTACATTTATGTTATGACAAATTGTATGCTTGTAATGTTGGGCGATTTTTGAGTGGATGTTTTTATTGCTTGCTCTGATCAGTGCAGCAACATTTCATATCCACCCCTAAAAAAGATTTCAGATATTAACATTGTACCTACATGATTCTTGAAAAATAGTGTTTGTAAAACCAATTTCGTAAGAACATGCCATTGTGTCTGTAAATGTTTGTTATATGTTTCTAGAACCGGAAAGTCTTATTTCACACCTTCTGTACGGTGATTCTTCTGTATTTGTGTTTCCTGCTACAGCTGTGGATGGATTTTACTGCTTGTGTAACCCTGGTTACGCTGGAATGAGATGTGATCAGGACATCAATGACTGTGCTAGCAACATGTGTGAAAACAACTCGACTTGCATGGACCTCCATCTGGTAAGGACAATTAATCTTCAACTAACTTAGTTTTCATATACAGCTCTTAATGAAAGAACAACAGCAGTTCTTAGAATAATACATATGGGAACTACGTATAATAACCACTAAAGTGCCGTAACATCTGTTGTTAAATGATTATTGTTCTCTGTGCAAAGCAATTAATACAATTTAAATCATTCTTTGGCCCACCTGAGAAATGACATATTTGGCATAGTACAAATAACAAATTGGCCCATTGTAATTATGCAATTTTTCTTCATAAATGTCTGCAATTAATGCACTCTGACTATTTTTAATAATTCCATACTTTTAATTATTTAAAATATGCCATAAAAGATAACCATTTAATGTCAATTCAGACTGTTTGCATATCATTTCAGTTGTAGGTATGTTGTGTGTTGTCTTCTTCTTGCGGTTTTGCATACTGAATTTTGGTGATTTGGTCTTTTTTTTTCTGGCATCCACGATGCTGAGTGCAACAGTCAGGGACTGAGAGTAAAAATCATTTTTATTTTCTTATTAGGGTATGGAGCCTGGCCTAAAGAAACTTTTGCAAAAATAAAAACTGTTCATGGTAAAAAAAAAAAAAAAAAAGAAATAGCACCGAAGCATTACAATTTCCAGTTTATGTATACTATAACAAATGTAATTTTTTTGTGTGTTTTTGCCATTTTACTTTGAAGAAAACAAGAGTATAGATGCATACTGAATTAATAAAGCTGTATTTGCTCAAAATTTGTCTTTCATCAGGGCACTATAAGGCTAAATCTAATATCACAGCCTTATGTGCATTTTAACGCATCCTCTGTGACGGCCAAGATACCACACCATGAAATGGGTGGATGGCACAATACGGCTGTGTGACTTGTCCTATTTGCCAAGTTCAAGGGTCCATAAATCCAAGTTCAAAGGTCCAGTATGTCTCTAGTACCATGGTCTTATGCCCCCTTTAATGCATCCTCTGTGGCGACCATTAAACTGTGCCATAAAATGGGCTGTGTCCATTGGGCTTATAGAAAGTGCTGAAAATGTTTGATTTTGTTAAAGCAGATTGTCTAGTACAAATCAAGTACAAATCAAATGATCTGTATCAGACAAAGCAATAGTTATGCAAGGTAAAAACACCCAACAATACAGTAAGATTCAATATAGTTCGCATTGCATCATCTTTTATCTCTCTTGTTTGAAAATGTATCTGCAGTAAAATGAAGCAAAGTAGCAAGCATTGTATTACTGAAGCGATCTTATGATTAAAAATAAAGTTCATCCACCCTATCTTAATATAAGGATCACAAGGATGGCAATGCAAAGACTGTGTTTTTCCACAACTTGGCACTTCAAAATATCTTGTAATCCTCAGAGGCATTTCTATGGTTTTGTTCCTGCAGTAATCCTGTGTTTGTGTCTCTTTCGTATTTACTCCATGACATGCACAAATCGGTGGGCGGGGTTATAGAGACAATGATGTAGAAGTATTCGTTAATCTTCTGCAGAGGCGGTCTACTGTCAAGTCGTTTTCTGAGCTTTCTTTCAATAAAAGCTGTTATTGGACTAATGAGGAAGTTTTGAGTTCTGAAACTTGCAGGATATTTTATAGTGCAATGACCTCTCATATGTCAAAAGATCAAGGCAAATTGTATTTCTCAATTCATGACCTGTTTAGTTTGATTGTTATTCACATTGCATTTTGGTATTGTAATTCTTTCCCTCATTAAAACAATCAGTACCTGTAGGGCTGGGCGATAAAACAATAACGATAATTATCACTATATAATTTTCCTCGATAAAACGATAACAACAGTTCGATAAATGCTCGATATAATGCTATGTGTAATGCTGCACATGCGTATTGCAGACTGGGCTTCTGGGTGCTGCACGCGCTGTTGTTTACAGTCAGTGGCTGACAGGCTTGGAGGATCGGAGTGAAGTGGAGCGAAAGTGAAGAAAACTCAGAGCTCTCGACCAGCTCGGATGACACAGATATCGTTGACACGTTCGCTCAACTTTAGTGGTTTGGAGATATTTTGGCGTTCCCATCCAACATCAAACAGAGCGACGTGCGTAAGATGCTTATCATAGGGTCACCACGCGGTATTTATTTATTAAATTATCGTGCTTCTTCAAAGTTCTTCCATATAACATTGAGCCCAACACAGCGATAAATCTAGATTAACTACAATCACGTACATTTCATCAGAGTACTTTCTCCACAAATCAAGCATTTGTTTCTTTGTTGCTAATATAACCAGATTTTCTGAGTAAAAATAATATTATGCAATAATATCTAAATCTTATGTTCCATATTTTCACAATCCTATCAAATCTTGGTAATACTTGGTATACCGCTGCATTACTGAACATGAATATATTTTAAATGTCAATTCAAGTCGCCATTTAACGAAATCAAACATATAAACGTGTGAAAAATTATTAGTATCCTTTTTTATTAGTGTTAGTATTATTATTACAGACACTGTCATATCAGTCTGGACACTAAGTCCAGGGTCTTCATTCTTTGAGTTGCAGTTTTGTTCTGTAGATTAAGCTTGTGTTGCCTCACAATCTCTGAGAACAAAGAGAAGGGCAATGAGAGCAATCAGTGGCTCAGAAGTCTGTGTGACATGCAGTTGTTTGGCGCTGATCCCAAATCGGCTTTTCCTTCCCTTCAGCAAACCCACTCTAATACAGCCAGAAAGAGAGATACCAGCCTCTGTGCTCTCATTTCACACTCTTCTGCCCCTCCCCAGCCTTTCTCTTCTTATTTATCTCACAGTCTTTCTCTTCTTTTCCTCTATTTTTATTCCAGGAGCTCTCTGAACAGAGCAGGAGGGCAAAAATAGTTTATCATTTATTCATGATGAATAATGCAACCCTGGGACATGGTTTCTGAATGGAGAATGCAATTGGGCTATTCACGGCATCCCTCGAAACCTAGAGGTGGGCGGTTTGTAGGCTGCTGTCCTGTGGACAGGGATGCAGGCGGGGATATTAGCCCTCTTTCGTGCTGAGTTAATTAATTATTTGAGTAGCTATTTTGCATTAGGGGATGAGATCATCTTAGAGATGCATAGAGAGTAACCTTGACAAAAGATGATCCAATGTCTTGACAAATCGAGAAAAACACTAGCTTTTTGTGTTAAAGGGATAGTTCACCCAAAAATGAAATCTAATACTCTATAGTTTACTTACCCTCAACCCACCCTAGGTGTGTATGACATTCTTCTTTCAGACCAATACATTTGTAGTTGTATAAAAAAAATATCCTGGCTCTTCCAAGATTTATAATGGCAGTAAATGGAAGCCCAACATTTGAAGACCAAAAAAGTGCATCCATCCATTATAAAAGTAATCCACACGGCTCTTGGGGGGTTAATAAAAGGCCTTTTTCAAGCAAATCTTTACTTAAATTGTTATAAAGTAAAATATCTAGCTTCTGTCCGACTGCCTTCCGTATTTAACTTATGAAAAAAGCATAACTGTGGCAGCGATGATGTCAGACGTAGCGTAAATAAGTGTAACTGCCGCAACAATGACTACGTTTACATGCACAACAATACTCCGATATTAATCTGATTAAGACAATACTCCGATTAAGAGGCTACCATGTAGACAGCGGTTTCTAATTACCTTAATCTAATTAAAGTCATAATCTAACTAAACATAAATCTGATTAAGACATGCGGAGTATGCCTATTTTAGTCGCATTATCGGAGAGCATTACAGACATGTACCTTAATCTAACTATTAAAGTTGTGTCGGAGATTTCGTCGCATTTTGTGACAGGACACATAACGTTATGCACAAAAGGGAAGTCCAGAGGGAAGGCTTGTGGATTCGAGCCTCTGCCCTTTTTGAAAATACATCAAAAGTGCTCCTCTCAACAATCATCGATAAAATTGTGGCCAATAAAACAGAATTGGAATTATAATTAATATAACAACGTGTAGCCTACAAAACAGTAACAAATGGCAGTAAAATCCCGTTTATCTTTACGTATATACTTCTTAATGTAAAGTAACACTGTCCAACAGCGACACCTGCAGGCGAAGTTACAGCGGGTTTCCTGAGCCCATAAAATTAACAGACCTGACAAAGTCACGCTATGATTGGATGTTGGAGAACATAGCGTGGCATGGGGACGTAATGACGTGCCATAATCGATCTATGTTCTATCACATGTAAAATGGGAACATGAACGGAGTACTCTAAAAGCAACTCATGTAAACACCTTAATCAGAACATTGTCTTATTTAGAATAAGGTCAATAATTAGATTACTGCTGTCCATGTAAACGTAGTCAATGATGTCCGATGTAGTGTGAAAAAGCATAACTGGCACAACAATGACAACAGACATAGCATGAAAAAGCATAACTGGCACAACGATGATGTCAGATGTAGGGTGAAAAAGCGTAACTGCCACAACGATGATGACGTCGGACATAGCGTAAGGATTTGGAACTGCGAGAGACGCTACACTGTCTCCATAATTTGAATACGGAAGGTGGTCTGCCGGAAGCTAGATATTTTACTTTATAACGTGTTAAATATGGATATTTTTCGTACACAAACGTATACTGTATATCAATCAGCTTCAGAAGGTCTTTATTAACCTTTTGGAGCAGTGTGGAGTACTGTTATAATGGATGGATGCATTTTTTTGGTCTTTAAATGTTGGCCTGCCATTATAAAGCTTTGAAGAGAGAGAAAATTTAACTTTGATTGTATTCGTCTGAAAGAAGAATGTCATATACACCTAAGATGGCTTGAGGGTAAGTAAATTATGGGATCATTTTCATTTTTGGGTTAACTTTCCCTTTGAGGTGTCCACAATCGGACTAAGTCAGTGATTTCATTGCACAGCATCTCAAATGTTGGTTTGGTCATTCTGAAATGACTGAGCCAAAAGTCATTTCATCAAAATGGTTGGGTATAATTAATTACCTCCCAGAACTGTCTCATGTGTTTGTATTCCCAAACAACAGGAATCTGCCTCCGAATACAAGATGAGTTTGTGTTTCATCTGCAAGCTTTAAGACGCAAGTAATTTATTATATACAAGAAAAGATCCACAGTGGCTTCCCCAATTACAGCAGCTCTCTTGTACACATGGGATGGAATCTGTGCTTTATTTGGTTCTTATTTTTACAATTTTGTGTATAAGTTAAAATTGCTTGGAAGGAAAACTTTGGATGGAAACATAAGATAGAAAGTTCTAGCTTATGAGGTGACTGCAGCCATCATGACAGCCCATTCAAAGCCATGTCACACTCAAAAGTAAAGACAAATATTAGATATTCCTTACAAATATGAAAGAAGCGGTTTAAAAGAAATATGGAGCAATTGTCATCTGACATGTTTACGGCCTGCAATAAAGTTTTAGAATAGCATCAATGGGTTAATAGCCTCTATATGCTCAATGGTTGGGTCACCGCATGAGCGCTTCAAAAGATTGTTCTACTGTCACAGGTATGAAATCACTGATTGGGAAACGGTTTAGCCACCATGTAATTGAGCTCTTAAATTCTACATTTCCACGTGCTGATTATATAGCAGAGGACATGGGACGGGGAGCGAGGGTGGCTGCAGAGTGTCACATGGGAGTGCTTTACTTCCATGCAGTCAGTAAATTAGATTGACCTTTCTCCCTCTGTGTAAAAATGCGGGTTCTGTCATGCTGGTCTGCCAACAGGAGCCTCCACCTGCCCGTTACGTGGGTTTCTGGAAGGACAAACATGATAGACAACAGAGCTAGGACACGCTTATCTGATGCAAATCATCTTGCTTTGAATATTTGTGAACTCGTTAAATTGATTGAATTCAGAGGCATGTGGAGAGCAGTGGTGATGTGGGGACACTTTTCAAAGTAGTTCTGTGGTTTGTATGGTTCCACACTGTGTTGGTCTTTCTTTCTTTTTTTTTTCGTTCAAATATAAGATCATAAGAGACTTCTTTCAAAAACACAAAAACATTTTAAAAATCTCACCAGCCCCAACTTTTGAATGGTATTGTGTGTAGTACATATATTTCATTATTTATTATTTTTTCGTTGTTCATTTATACAGCCATAGTTTAATTTTGACCTTTTTCTGCCTTTGCCTGTAAGAGCCGTAAAAAAAACAAATGCATATGATCAGATACAAAGCTGTGCTACACTTGTTAGTGGGTGATAGATTTGCTGTTTTGTCCAATATTGTTTTTAACTGCCTCATCATTCAATAATACAATGCCTCTGGGAAGTATTCACAGCGTTTCACTTTTTCCACATTTTATTATGTTACAGCCTTATTCCAAAGTGTATTCAATTCATTTTTTTCCTCAAAATTCTACAAACAATACCCCAATATGACAATGTGAAAGACGATTTTTGAAATCTTTGCAAATGTATTTAAAAAAAAACTAAAAAAATGTACATCAGTATTCACCATCTTTGCCATTACATTCAAAATTGAGCTCAGATGCATCTTGTTTGTTTCATCTTATTGATGTTTCTACAACTTCTGCCCACCTGTAGTTCAGTTGATCTGACATGATTTGGAAAGGCACACACCTGTCTATATAAGGTCCCACAGTTAACACTGCATGTCAGAGCACAAACCATGCCATGAAGTCCAAGGAATTGTTTGTAGACCTCAGAGACAGGATTGTATTGAGGCACAGATCTAGGGGAGGTACAGAAAAAAATCTGCAGTATTGAAAGTCCCAATGAGCAAAGTGACCTCCATCCATAAATGGAAGAAGTTTGAAACCACCAGGACTCTCCCTAGAGCTGGCTCTCCGGCCAAAGAGAAGGGCCTTTGTCAGGGAGGTGACAAAGAATCCAGTGTTTCTCTGTGGAGAGAGGAGGACCTTCCAGCTGAAAAACCATCTCTAGGGCACTCCACCAATCAGGCCTGTATGGTGGAGTGGCCAGAAGGAAGCCACTCCTCAGTAAAAGTCACATGACAGCCCAACTGGAGTATGCCAAATGTCATCTGAAGGACTCTTAAAACATGAGAAACAAAATGAAGTCTTGGCCTGAATGGCAAGCTTCATGTCTGGAGGAAACCAGGTACCACTCATCATCTGGCAAATACCATCCCTACAGTGAAACATGGTGGTGGCAGCATCATGCTGTGGGGATATTTTTCAGCAGCAAGAACTGGGAGACTAGTCAGAATAGAGGGAAATATGAATACAGTAATGTACAGAGACATCCTTGATAAAACTTGCTCCATAACGCTCTGGACCTCAGACAGGGGTGAAAGTTCATCTTCCAATAGGACAATGTACCTAAGCATAGCCAAGATAACAAAGGAGTGGCTATGGGACAACTCTGTGAATGTCATTGAGTGGCCCAGCCAGAGCCCAGATTTGAACCCGATTGAACATCTCTGGAGAGATCTGAAAATGGCCATGCACCGACACTCCCCATCCAACCTGATGGAGCTTGAGAGGTCCTGCAAAGAAGAATGGGAGAAACTGCCCAAAAATAGATGTGCCAATCTTGCAACATTATACTCAAAAAGACTGTAATATGTGCCAAATGTGCTTCAACAAAGTATTGAGCAAAGACTGTTTATACATGTGATTTTTGTTTTTAATTTTTAATACATTTGCAAAGATTTCAAACAAATTTCTTTCACGTTGTCATTATGGGGTATTGCTTGTAGAATTTTGATAATATAAAGTAATGAATTTGATAAAATAAAATAATGAATTGAATCCATTTTGGAATAAGGCTGAAAAATAGCCAAACGTGGAAAACTCGAAGCACTGTGAATACTTTCCTGATGCGCTGTAAAAGCAGCTTCTTTGCAAAGTTTCCGTAGTATAGTGCAAGGAACTCTTATCTAAGACCAAGGGCAATTTGATTCCTTTATCATAGATGTACAAAGAATCTATTCAGTTTAATAATAAATGGCAATTATTCATTTAGCTGACACTTTTATCCCCTTTACATTTTTTTTTTAGTACACATAATCTCTTGCAATCAAATCCATGATCATGGCATCAGTAAAGCTAGGAACAAGCTATAGGAACATTAGATCATTCCTCACTCTTTTCACTTCACAACCTCAACACAACACTCTGTTTTATATCCTCATAGCACCTTTTTTTCTGAACGTGTCTTTGTTGAAAGGGCTGTTGCAACATTCCCCTTGAGCATAATGGTGTTGTGAAGTGTGTGTAATGGCCCAATGTCCTCTGTGTTCTCTTAAGACATAACAAATCACTCCATTTGTACACCTCAATCCTGGTCCCCTCTGCTCATCTACAGTATTTGCTGTATTCACTCCATCTTTTTACAGTTGTCAAATTCACTGATGTAGCATCTTCCTTAACCCTGAAACATTGGCAATCTTCCAATTTTCTCCTACATTTTTCACATATTGAGGACATTTACAGGAGTTGCTCAATTACGATGTATTTGCTTGTATGAATTGCTTTTTTTGTTTTTTGTTTTACATTTAGTTAGCTGTTGTTTAGTTATAACAGTTTTAGTATACATTTGTTTCATTTTATAGTTATTATTTATTGTTTGTGATTATCAGTTTGTACTCAGCATATCATTTCATAAATAATATAGATGCTATGATAGAAAGTTGCAATAAAACATGACCAAAATAAGCGCTTTTCAATAATATATAAGGCTGTTTTATGTTTGTTGTTGTTCAAATGAGTTTTAGATGTACCTTCATATTTATTTCAGCTATGGTTTTGTGGTTCTGTTTTATATAGAAGTAAAATAATGGCAAAATAATTTCAAATAAAAAAGCTTGTTGATTTGCACTACTTAAAAAAATATGCATTGCATTAACCGTGCTTGTATTTTAACCCTTGTGCATCAGTTTAAAAAAAAGTTCCACACATAGGTCCATTGAAGACAAAAATATCCATGGTTTAAAACTGTCATAAAAAAAATAATGTTGGGAACACAGACTTTTGGTCTCTTTGGTCTCATTTGGTAAGTTTTAAGGTCTCATTTTAAAGAAGACACTTGACAGATTATTGTTGAAGTAAAACGTTGAAAAAGTGAAGCCAACAAAGTTATACAAGTTAATATAGAGGTTTAAGTTTATGAAAATTATTTGTGAACATTATTTTATATAAAATATATATTTTATGAAACATGTTGCACTCAAACTGCTAGAAAATCAAAGCTAAAATCTAAACAAGTTTATGTTAAAATTTTGAGATTGATATCTAAAAAAAATTGCTTTCAGTAACATTTTATTTTGGCGCAGTGTCAAATTTTTTCCTTAGATGTCAGCAAAGCTTAACTGGTACACACAGTGCTTTGATTTGTGATTTATAGCTACATAAGTTATCCAATTGGCTCTAAAATATGCATAAGTAGAAAACAGGAATAAAGTATTTGCTTTATAGGTATAACTGTTTAAAAAAAAATTATTTTGTTTGTTTTTTGTCAAATATAGTTTTAAATGACACTGAAATTGAGTTTTAATGAGTTCCAATGGGAAAATTTTAGTCTAAAAGGTCCTGACAGAAACTATATACCTTGTACAAAATAGATGTATTAAAGGAAATGGGTGTGAATTAGTAAAATAAATTATTCCAATGAAAATACACACCCATGCCAAAATGTATGCAACTGGCATTAACACAGGCAAAATTATCAATAAAAAAGACAAAAGTCAAAAATGTCCATAAGGATGCACATGGTTAATTCATTGTATTTTAGGGCTTACATTTCAATTCCAAACATTTCACACATTTTCATTATAAAAAATTCAACAATCCATATTCACCTTTGAGATTTCACTAAAATATTAATTCTGTTTAAAAATACAATCTATAATATTCGACAAGCAATTTTTGTTCCATTGTATTTCACTTTACAAATTCGCATTCCAATTCGTCAAAATTCAACATTTCACACCCAGGAACTGCATTAATAGCAGTAGAGTACCCATATTTAAACTCCATCTGCCATTAAGGCCAAAGTATACTTCACTTTTTACCCATACACGAGGTTCAGCAACGA
Source organism: Pseudorasbora parva (assembly GCF_024679245.1). NCBI lineage: Eukaryota > Metazoa > Chordata > Actinopteri > Cypriniformes > Gobionidae > Pseudorasbora > Pseudorasbora parva. Next base: position 28,981,101 of record NC_090188.1, on the reverse strand, counting down.
GCTCGCCAGACATTTTTTAACGTAGGTTGCACATTTAATTTTTCTTGCAGTATTTACATGGGTTGTATCTCATGGTGGGAGATTGCTCAAAACTGTGCATGTGTCAAACGCCTCTGTACACATACGAGTCAAAAGTTGAATACTTTGTAAGGCTGTGCGTTCGACTGTGCGCACATATGCTCGCGTAACAAAGTATGCTTTTGGCCAGCAGGTGGTGGGGACACAAATGGATTCACAGAAATAGAGCAAGCAATGCGTGCATATATATATATATATATATATATATATATGATCATTAGGCCACCTGCTTTTTCGAAGCCCCATCACCAGGCTTCGTACCATGGGAGTATATGTGTGTATATATATATATATATATATATATATATATATATATATATAAGTAAAAAATATAGAATAATACAAACAATCAACACGTAAAAGCCTTTCTGAACAGAAAAATCTTCAGTTCGACTTTAAACAGGTCGAGGCTCTGTACTGCTCTCAGCTCACTGGGAAGGCAGTTCCAAAGCCGCAGTGCAGCCGAGCAGAAAGCTTGATCTCCCATGGTACGAAGCCTGGTGATGGGGACTTGAAGAAGCAGGTGGCCTGATGATCTGAGGGTGCAGGTGGAGGATTTCAGAGTGATGAGTTCCTGTAGATATGGAGGTGCATGTCCGGTCATGCATTTATGTGTGAGCAAGAGGATTTTGTAGTTGATCCGGGATGAAACAGGGAGCCAGTGAAATGAGTGTAGGATGGGAGTTATGTGATCATATTTACGTACTCGCATAAGGACTGGCAGCACTGTTCTGGATGTATTGAAGCATCTGGATATTTCTGCCGGAAATTCCACAGAAGAGTCCGTTGCTGTAGTCCAGCCTGGTGGAGACAAAGGCATGGACAAGTTTCTCTGCATCTGGAAAGGTTAAAAGGGGACAGAGTTTGGAGATGTTTTGAAGGTGGTGGAAGGAGGTTTTGCAGATGTGTTTAATATGGTCATTGAAGGTCAGCTGGGGGTCAAACCAAACCCCTAGGATTGTGACTGAGGAGGAGAAAGTGATGCCCTGGCTGTCAAAGATGAGCTGGGATAAGGGAGAGGAGTGGATCTGATGAGGGGTGCCAACCAGTAGTGCCTCAGTTTTACTGGAGTTCAGCTGGAGCAAGTTAGTTCCCATCCATGTCTTAATCTCCTCAAGACATGTCGTGAGTCGTGACAGAGCTGTTGTGGGGCTTGGGGCAGTTTTAAATAAAGTTGCGCGCCATCAGCATTACAATGAAAAGATAGTCCATGTCTGCTAATGAAAGGACCGAGGGGAAGCATATAGAGCAGGGGTCGGCAACTGGCGGACTCCGGTCCGGATGTGGACCTTGAGATGCATCCATCCGGACCGCGAAGCCTTTTGACGTAATGAAATAACTAAATGTCAAATGCGATTTAAAAAATAAAAAATAAATAATCACATTTCATGTGATTAAATAATCAATCGCGTTGACAGTTACAGGGGTCGCACGTTCACCAGACGCTCAGCTCAGCTCCGCGTGCGTCTCAGGATCTCACACCGGACGCACACATACGCGCGAGCTCAGTTTTGAATCGACTTCTGACAGAAGAACTGCACGATGGGTGTATCTTGTAGCACAGGGTGAAATAAGTATGTATGTACATGGACGATTTGAGGGAAATATAATATAAATTTATTAAATCGTGCAGCTCGTGGCATGTCCGTTTTTATTTCGGCTCCTATGTTAACGAGTGAGTTTACACACCGTTCCGTCTTTAAGTACAACTCAGCTCAGCCTTTTGAAATTTTATTTGAGGTTATTTACGTTGGATTTAAAGGAACAGTTGAAATGCTTTCCTGTAGGCTTTCCTGTAGCTCAACCAGTAGAGCGTGGCGCTAGCAAGGCCAAGGTCATGGGTTTGATTCCCAGGGAAAGCAAGAACTGACAATAATGTAAAAATGTGTACATTGAATGTAAGTCGCTTTGGATAAAACGTCTGCCAAATGCATAAATGTAAATGAAGAGATAAAATGTTTCTTGCACTTTTTTTCATTTTTCCAACACTGGTGGCACTTGATTTTTGCCTGTTTGTGTTTCTGGATGATATTGCTAATGATTTTTTACCAGTGCAATTTGAAGCACAGAGAGAGCAGTGCTGAAGATAGCCTACATTTAGTTAGGTAGAGACTATACATGTGAATGAACATCAAATTATGTTATGAGATTTCTGTTTTGTTTTCTAACCAGGAGGGTTTGTGTTCATTGATTGTTACTGTTTATCTTAGTTCAGCAGAAAAAGCACTTTAGTTGCTAGTAATGTTGATATTAATTATTTTCAGTGCAGATTTAGAGATGAAGGCATTTTTTCATTCATCATTTTTTGTCAGACATGGCTACTGGTTGAATTAGATATTTTGTACCAACACAACTTAAACAGAACAACCTCAAAATGAGATACATTTATTAAAGGATTACCTATTGCTTTAACAATATGAAAAGACATGTTTATCTATATGAGAACATACTATATTTTGTTCAATAAAGACATTTTTTTAATCTACACAAATTTCTTTAGTCTGGCAAAAAGACATCAATTCATGTTTTTAGGTATATAACCGTCCGAACCTCGGCCAGTGAGGAAGGTTTATTTACTGGACCCCAAGCTATTTTAGTTTTAGACCCCTGATGTAGAGGATGAATAGGATTGGTCCGAGAGCTGACCCCTGCGGAACACCACATGTAACAGGGAGCAGCCTGGACTCGCAATCACCCAATATAACACGTTCAGTCCTGCCAGAAAGGTAGGACTGAAACCACTGCAGTGCTGCTCCTGATAGTCCAGCTGTATTGTGGAGGCGATTCAGGAGGATGGTATGGTCCACTGTGTCGAATGCCGCTGATAGGTCGAGGAGAATGAGCAGTGATGGTGATCCTGAATCAGCTGTCATTAGAAGGTCATTTGTCACCCTAAGCAGAGCTGTTTCGGTGCTGTGTGCCGAGCGAAAGCCTGATTGAAAAATCTAAAATAGGTTGTTATTTTTTAGATGGTTGTGGAGCTGAGAGGTGGCTTCCTTCTCTAGAACCTTTGACAGGTTATATATATATATATATTGAAATACGTTTGCCATTCTTTTTCTTCCATAATTTTGTTTACTGTTGCCCTAGCATGTGCCAGGGCATGAAAAATGAATATGGTTCTATCTTTTGACTTATAGCCAACAACTGTTCTTCCTAATTTTGTCACGTTCAGTAATAGTTTAAGATAACATGCATAATATTGTATATTGCTTTTTTATGTTAATTAAGTGACTACTTTAGAAAACGTCTTGGAGTTAATTATTATTACAATTACTAATCGTTATTTTGTAATATTTAGCAGGTGCTTCTTTGAATTCCAATTAACCCAGTAGTTTTATTTTCCAAATCATCTCTTTGCAGTTCAGTGTTTTATTTTAACAGCCTATTTGACTTGCTCAATTGTAAACATTAAGTATTTAATTAATAGCATCGCTTGTCATCTACGCTGATTTTGAGTACTGCTACAAAATATTTAATATGCACATGCTATTCATAAGATATGAAGAGATTTGAATGTTTATTTTTTTTTTGTTGTTGTTGTTGTCTTTCAGAGAAGCAATTTACTGCACTATTACGCAGTAATTCATCACACATACAGTAGATGAGAGAAGTCTAACCAACTCATTCTGTCGCAATTATCTCATTCCAAAAAGAAGTTTTCTCGTGCAACTTCATGTGGAGACGGGAGCAAGCTTTTCGAAATCCCTCTCACAGATTGCGGTTTACTTCCTGGCAGTGTTTATGTAGTTATTTATTTACTTCTGTTAAAATAAAAATACCCCTCATAACCCCGGGTTTCTCGGGAGAGCCACGATCCCAGCTGATGATTTAACAGCCTAAATAAGATTATACTATCCTTAGCCAGGGGTGAAAAACAGAAGTCTTCTGGAGGCATCTGATCTATCACACCATGTCTGCATAGCTTCTTCTGTCTTATGAATAAGGCCTGCGGTGCTCAAATTACATTAGGCAGAGCTTAACACTGTGTCTGCGTCTGGGTGAAGCACAGATTAGCATGCACTCCGGGATCAACCCTCAGGGCAGCCATGATGAAGAACTCTAACCATGCCTTGACTCTGCAAACCTGCACTCATTTCCATTGCATGGGATGAGACCGAATAAACCTTTGCCATGCGAAATATCAGACAGCAAACCACCCGCAGTGATTCATCTTCATAATGAAAACTTTAATGGCAAAGTGGAGGGGAGAGACGTCCGTAAACTCACCGAGACGGAAAGGACAGCATGTCTGAAGAAAAAAGAAGAAAATGCATTTACAGTTGTATCTGCTGCTTGAGCACTAAGTAGGGAGCATGCATTCATCCACTTCAAGCGCTGTTTTTTCTTCTTCTTTTTTTTGTATGGAGTGTAATTCTGAATATTTCTCTTTGAAATGTGTGGTTCATGCAGATTTCTTTAGTAATTTATGCCAAAATTAATAGTTTGCATGCCTTTAAAGACATGCCTGAATATCTGATGCACAGTGGTGGGTGGTTGAGAGAGTGCATTTGCATAGCAATGGTTGCTCTTCCGTAAAGATAACAACTTGGAAAACTAAATACATTTGGAGTTAATAGTAGGTGGGTTGAGAGTTGAAGCTGCCCACAGAATGGCCTCAGTACACATTATAATATACACCTAAACTACACAATATGCCTTGCGTGTATTCATTTATTCAGAGAAACAGAGATGGATTGGAAAGTACACATACAGTATAATACAATAAATCCCCATAGGGAAGGTTAGTACAAAACACTACATGTATATTCAGAAACATGTACTTTTCTTTCTTTTTTATGCTTTCGTTATTAGAGCTGTGATTATATCTGTTATTAGATATCTTTCTTTTCATAAAAAAAACACAGTATGATAGCATTATACATGAACACATTTAATACAGCCTTACGGAATATAAGATACATCTTTCCGACCCTGAACATTTGAATGGTAGTGTACATTGTGTATATAGTATTTGTAGATGTGCATTTTCACACTAGCCAAGTGTTGAGTATTTTCAGCATTTCATACAAATTATCACAAGTATAATAAGTTGTCATGAGAATATTTAAATTTGTATTATTGCTTTAACACCACGATGCTTAGCTGGAATCTGTTGTTCTGTTCTTTTAAAATAAATGCTTAAACGAAGACATTTTCAGGTGAACTGTGTGATCATTGGCAGTATATGCTGTATTTATCTAAATCAAGGCAAGGGTTAGATAAAAGATTTACACCGCTGTTTATTGTGTTTTCATTAGCTGACTTCATTTGCATTTCAGAGTTACAACTGCCTCTGTCTACCCGGCTGGGAGGGGGAGTTCTGTCAATGGGAGACCGATGAATGTTCATCAAACCCCTGTAAAAACAACGGCACCTGTACAGACCTCCTCAACGCTTACAGGTGGGTTCTGACAGGCTGAGATGTGTCACGTGGTTGACTAGTTGTCCAAACAGCAACCTGCATGTTGATTAATGAGGTTGTCCGGTTTATGAAGATTTTGTTTATTTATTTTATTTATTGAATGGCTAAAAACACCTCTTCCCATTATTTGCTGGAGCTGACTCTTTTAAGAAAAATGTATTCTTCCATTCGCTTTAAACACTATTCTAGACAATGCTTTAAACCTTTTGTTGTTAGCAGTTCTAATGTAATTGCTTTGTTGTTTTTCTCATTTGTAAATTACCTTGGATAAAATTGTCTGCTAAATGAATAAATGTAATGTAAATATAAATTCATAGTTGCATCTGTAGGGTTTTTCACATGGCACTTAACCCTGAGTTATCTTTACATTTGAAGACTTTTATCTCTAGGTTTTGAATTTTAATTTGGAGTGGGTTAGTAAGAAAGATTTAGCTTCCAAATTGGGGTGCCAAAAGAGTGTAATGTGAAACTGTGATACTAAAATGTAATGGCTATACAGACAACCAACAATCCTTGCCTGATTAACTATTCATGTGCTTTCTACATCACGGTCCAAATAAGAATGTTAATTTCTATTTTACTGACCTAATAAATATGTAAATAAGATTGCTAAGCCAGGGTTCACAAATATGCAGTGTGAGTTCATGAAACTTGACAACCCAGGATTAATTAACACTTGACCTGGATTAGGAATGACCATGGGTTAACAATTTCATGTATGAAAAGCCAGCTTAAATACATTAAAGAGTTGGAGGCCTTTAGACCATGGGCCATATCATACACCCTGTGCAATGCAACACCAAACTAGCAAGTGTTTTTTGCTAGTTTCAGCCTGACAGTTATCTTTTTCACATTGAGTGCCACGTTGTTTAAATAGCAAATGCACTCGCCCATGAGCATGCTCGTCTGAAAACTAGGTGTTCAGACGCATTGTGCACAGACGAAAAAATCTGGCCTAAAGTCAATGGCACAGTATTTTTTGTGTTAGGTAAAGGGCATGTTAGTAATATGCGCCTGTAGGCGGGTGCACAACACGCGCACAATCTGCTGATTACACACACAGGAATGCGCAGCAGTACACAAACATTTTGAAATATTACAAATAAAAGGATTCCTGCTCACAAATTCCTCCTGTAAATAGCGAATCCCCCATGGTGCAAGTGCAACTGGCTTTTAAAGGGAATGGGATATGCGACTATAATTTGTTTACTGTGCATCATGCCCCAAAACACACCCATGACTCATTAAGAGACTAGGTACAATCCTTTTGGACCGTTTTTCCGTCGTTAAACTTGCAAAAGTGGATTAGGACACACCCCAAGTGGCCTGTGCCATGTGCTTCAGACCATCAGCTCAGCTCATTTAGATAGGTCCCATAATGTGTCAACTTTGAGGTCATCTCCAAAATGTTGATATACAATTTTAATTGTATTTTTGTGCTTGTAGTATTTTATGTAAAAATATTCTGCATTCTGACAAATCTAGTAGTGTCCTATTTTTGAATGCAAAACTGTCATATGCATCCAGTCAGGATCATGTGAAGCTGACTGATGGTTGTTCAGGCAACCCACTGACTAGTTGATTTAAAAATGTAATTTTACCCTAAGAAAAAACGTTATATAAAGAGTAGTACTGCATTTAGTCACCTATTCTCTCATCACGTAGATACAGACTCCGCTCTCACAAATGTGAGAGATAATGAATTGCAGATGGCAGGTAAAACAAATGAATCAATCAATGGAGCACAGCAGGAGGAGGTTTCTCTCAATCGGTGTCTCTCCTGAGAAAAAAGCTGCTGCTTCTGTATTACCTAATGTGCCCTCTTGCTAAGGGCAGCGGAGGGAAGAGAGAGAGACAGAGACGAAGGGAAGAAAATAGACTGAAGGAAAAGAGAGAGAGAGTAGAGGATGTGTTCAAGACAGGGATTGGCAGCACAGCTGTTTGATCACTGCCACCAAGTGGAATGCAGATACCTCCGGCACTCTCTGGGATTCACTCTGGTAAATATAATCCCAGCTCACTGCTCTAACCTCCCAGTGTCCTACTTCCAGCTGTCTGGGATTTAATGCTTCTCAGACCAATAGTGCAATTAACCTATAAATCCCCTCAGCTGTCCAGAAATCTCCCAACAGTGATTCAGTTTTGACTATGAATGCCAAGACAAAGTAAAACTGTGTTTTGTTCAAAGTTTGCATAGCTTTTAAAGAAAACATTTGGAGATTTCTTGCTTATAGTCCATGTTTGTAAGCATTGCTAGTGTATTATTTATACTTGTGATGCAAACTAAGCTTACTGACTTAAAGGGGTCATGCAATTTCTTGTTTTCCTTTCTCTTTAGTGTGTTATGTAGCTGTTTGTGCATGTATAAGATCTTCAGAGTAAGAGTTACAAAGCTCAAAGTCTCAAACCCATAGATGTTCTTTGTAAAAGTTAAGTCTCAGTCACATCTTCCTAAAACACCTCGTTCAAACACACTTCTACATCTCTACGTCTTCGTATGCGGGGGCAGTTTCATAACACCATATTCGCAAAGAAAGAGGGCGTGACTTTTATTATGCAGCAGCCATATCACCCTGTAGCCCAAGCAGGGTCAGTACCTGGATGGGAGGCCAACTGGGAAAATCATTTTGCTGCTGGAGGAGGTGTTAGTGAGGCCAGAAGTGGGTGCTCACCCTGTGGTCTTTGTAGATCCTAAGACCCCAGTATAGTGATGGGGACACTGTACTGTAACAAACACCATCCTTTGGATGAGACGATAAACCGAGGTCCTAACTCTGTGGTCATTAAAAATCCAGGCCAGTGTCCAGGCCAAATTCCCTCCATTGGCCCTTACCAATCATGGCCTCCTAAAAATCCCCACTGAGTTGGCTCTATCACCCTCTCTCCTCTCCACCTATCGCTGGTGTGTGGTGAGCGCACCGTTGTACTGTGGCTGCCGTTGCATCATCCAGGTGGATGCTGCACACTGGTGGTGGTTGAGGAGAGACCCCTGACATGAGTGTAAAGCGCTTTGGGTGTACAGTAGTACATATTAAAGCGCTATTTAAATGCCTCATTCATTCTCACTGCAGAATTGTTGCCGCTGTTTTTTTTTTTCCGTTCTGAAAGCCAAACTATTTAGTTCCCTTTCAGTCGGTCACATTCGACGTACGTAGGCCGACGAATTTAGGCCGACGAATTGGGATCTGATCTCAATTCGTTGGTCTAAGTCTGACGTACGTCGAACGTGACCGACTGAAAGGGAACGAGGGTTACATACGTAACAGAGATGTTTGGCCTTCCAAAAGAGTGGACGATTAGAAAACAATGGCTAAGCTTTAGTTACAACAGTGTTCCAGAACAGTACAACCCAAATCTTTGACTGTGCTGCACGTGTTAGGACTGTTTCTAACACCTTGGAGGAAAACAGACCGTTTCAGGTCTTTGTCGTTTTTATAACAACAAATGCAAATTTACCAATCTGATACTTTTTGGTTCAGTTGCGCTGGCAACATTGATCGATCAGCTTGGTCATCTGCATCATCTGGATCAGATTCAGGTTCGAATTAATAAGGTAGGACTGACATTATCATCTGTCGATTTTGCTTTGGGAGCTGATGTTCCAAATATGGTAAGAAGCGTGACATTTCCCTAAGACGGACCAATTACCAATGCACTGGATCGCTGGCCAATCAGTGTAAACGCATCGTGCTTTTCAGAACGGTGAGCTTTGTAAAAAAAATTATGCAGGGAATAGAGGATCAAGAGTAATGTACAGTATGTGTAATATATTGAATTTTTTAGACCTAAAACCGCATAAAAAAATGTTAGAACCATTATATGACACCTTTATTATTCAACACCATGTATCAGATGGTGATAAATTATTAAAAAAAGATTTTAAGGATACACAGAGTACACAATCATCGTTTCTTTGAGAAATGGTGAAGGTGAATGCATATACGAGCAAGTTCTCCATTTAGGATTTGAATAATTTCAACCCAAGCGCCTTTGATGACGTGGATGATTACTTTACTGTTCATCATCTCTCTCATCATCTGTCATCGTCTAAAGCCCGCCTTGACAATTTGATTGGACCGAACAGTTTCTGTTCGGGCATAATTACTCCTCTATGGATCAAGTCCAGACCGAACTGCCCAAGCTCAAATGTGGTGGGCGGGGCTGAGTTCAACTGGCATCCAGGCTAGCTTTATAGATGAAATGATTTAATTTAAAAATTGACAATGGAACTGAATCAACACTGAACTGACTTAAACTGAACAACAGCCAAAATGCAGCATTCTTGCTTTAAAAAAAATCTGTATTATATAAAGCGCTGTATAATTAAAGGTGACTTGACTAGTTTAAAAGAGAGAAAGAGACAATCTATTTGATATGTCTTGTCCTGGTTTGCTGTTTTAACAGGAAATACATCAACTGGACAGAAAATTGTGCATTTCAAGCTATTTTAAAGGGGTGTTTAAGTCAGGATGAACTCAAATGTCATTTTCATATATTTTCTTTCAATAATATACTGTATTTAATGGGCCGCCAATTTTGTATTATGATAAAAAAAGAAGGAAGGTTTAAAAATTTGCCCTCTATGATTTACATTTGCATTTCTACCATATATTTAACATTTAAGACTCGTTGCGCATTTTTTTCTAATAACATATGTAGAAGTAGCATGTCTGGCCTATTTAAAATAGCCATTGTGTGTTTTTTGCCCCCAGAAATTAAGTTGAAGGTTTAATTTGTAAGAGTTTAGTTCATGGCATACATTGTAATCCTAGTCTAAAATGAACAAAAAGGGATTTTCAGAGACGTATGACATTCATTAGTGTAAAGCACCACAGGGCTAAGCCAAATCGTAGTCTGCCCCTGAGGGAATTTGCTTTTATGCTACAAGGTCACTGTGTGCCAGGACTGTCAGTCGGTCTTTACATGAATGAATATTTTAATAGTACAATATCATTTTCCCAAGTAATTTCACACAATGGAATTCGAAAAGATTTCAATACGCTGTTCTTGTGTCTTAAAGAGATGGTCAACCAGAAAATGAAGGTTCTGTCATCACTGTCTCATGTTCTTTCAAAGCTATGTGAATTTATCTTCCCTGACACCTAAAATGTTTTAATTTAGGGTGTTTACACAACAATCTACACTCTCAAAAAATTTTTTTTATCTTTGGTCATCTTTGTACCTTACTCACCCCCAAATGCTAAATATCAGTAGAGCCCCAGTGACAGCAATGTACTTTTTTTCTGACAGCGTATTAAAAACAAAGGTTTTGTCTAGGTCTGTCGCAATTGGTCGATACAATCGACTGCATCGACGCTGATAATTAGTCGACGTCAATGTTTATAGTCGACTAGGTGTGTTGGGTACGATATGAAATTGTATTAGTACCAGTACATTAAAAATGACAGCAGTATTCCTTAATTTCTGACCTGCCGCGCGCACACCTTTCACTCAGACAGATTGTGATGTCAGTTTTGCGGATTATTGGGGCTGAATGGTCAAAAATATGTAAGAATGCACTCCTGGCGAGTATTCAGGTAAACACAGTCGGTATGTGTTTAGTGAACGTATACAGTGTTGAGTGAGAAATCATGTGTTACAATGCAGTTGGTCCGTGCAGCTCTTAAAGGGCTGGGCATAATATTCTGTGTGATTAATGTTAATCAGACAACAAAATAAAATAGAAAATCATCCCATGCTTGACTTTAATATGTTATATATTTTAATATAGTAATATATAAGAATCAGTGTATAGTTAATTTATAGAGTGACTATGCTATTGTCAAAAAGCAGGGCAGGAACATGCTGACCAAATGAGTGTTTAGGGTTTATATATATATATATATATATATATATATATATATATATATATATATATATATATATATATATATATATATATATATATATATATATAATATATATATATATATTAGGGCCGGGACTTTAACGCGTTAATTAAGATTAATTAATTACGTGACTTTAACACGTTAATTAATTACGAAAAAAAAAAAAAAAAATGACCACACTTATTTTTGCATCGCGGAACGTTTTTCAATGAACGAGTTTCGACAGACCGATTATACTGGAACACCAACTAGCGCTCCGGAGTCACGACAACAACAAACCATGAGTGAACATTAACAAAGAAGCTGATAAGGCCGCTTTGCTTGGCCCCGTGTATGTGACATACATACATATATATATATATATATATATATATATATATATATATATATATATATATATATATATATATATATTAGGGGTGTAACGGTTCGCAAAATTCACGGTTCGGTTCGATACGATACACTTGTGTCACGTTTCGGTTCGGTACGGTTCGGTATGTTTTAGATACAGCAAAAAGAAAAATTGGCAGATAAATTACCTTTTTTTATTATTTTTTTATTAAAACTAACAAAGTATGATTTTTTTTTTACATTGAACAATGATGGAGCTATACTTTACCCATCTTCTATGTAGTTACAGGAATAAGACTTTAGCTCTTTACATTAGCGTGTGTGGTGCGTGTTTCGTTGCGTGTGCGTTGCAGGAGCCCAACACCCTGTAGTGCTTTCACATATGCTGCGTTTGAAGTCCGCAACTGATCCGCTGTTGCACACCACAAACACAGCATTGATTCATTATTTTTTATTTAAAATCCAAAAGTTTTTACTGAACATGCCTCGTCAGAATTCCAATTTTCTTTGTTTACTCTTTAATAGAAGTCAGGTTACGTAGCCTACTACAATTAAACAACATTTTATTAAATTCATTTATTCATATTTATATACTTTAGATTTAGCTCACACAAGTGGCAAAACATTTAAACATAGTTTATAGCCTTAAATCACAAACATTTTAAATTAGAAACTTACAATAGTCTATTCAAAAACAGCCGACTCTCGTCTTTTCTTTCGTTTTACACCCTTTTAAAAGAAATCCTGCAGGTCAAAAAGAACTTTGCTTTTCACCTCCAAGAAAGTACGAGTGCTATCCATTATAGCACATTTGTTTTTACCTAAATGCCAGGTAAGGTGTCGTTTTGTTGCTTTACTTGAGAAAAAAAGCCATGTGTTGACTTTGAAACAAGAGTATATTTGAAGTGATATGCATCCGTGGTGAAATTACTAGATTTTCGCGTCAGTACACGTTTATTTTAATGCGAACAATGTTCTATCACTTTAATGCAGCAACGCAACGCAGCGCAGCAAAAATAGACTACGAAAACGATCCGTGCACTGCTGCAGACGCAACGCTCCTGGAACAGACTGACGGGCCGCATCCGCGTGCAGTGTGAAAGCTGTCATCCGTTAACATGGGTACTGAAAAAAATACGCACCGCACACGCACTGCAGACGGAGTATGTGTGAAACGGGCGTTAGGTCTCATATCCGCGGCTATAAATGGACCACTCGCCGCGGTGATGTCTTTTGCCATTTGAATAAGTTGGAACTGTCTGTCTAAATGCTGCGGGGATAGTTTGTGGGATAGTTTGTGGCTGTTTCTCCTTTTTATCGTCTTAAATGAGTGGCGTAAATGGCGTAAATGAGTTGATTGACATGACATGAATTATTCCGGCTGCTGTACCATCAGCAAATGCGACATACCGTTGTTTTTTAATCCATATCACTCTTGCCAACACCATCATAGCTTACAAAGAATCCAAAGTTCACCCAAACTCCAGACCTGTTGGTTATTGGAGGATCTTCTATTTCTGGTTTGTTAAACGCAATAGCCATTTTGCCACGAGCATTCAGCGCGTAGCCTACTGAGTAAGCGTATATATATATGTATGTATGTATGTGACATAAAAGATGCAGCAGCAAATATTAATATGGAAATAAAATGGTTAGCATTAATATTACTATTCTAAACCAAAAGTGCATTTATTTCCTACATGCTACCATATATTCTGTTTATATATAACTTGTATTGGACTCCAGTGCGAAAGAAAAGTGTCTTTTTACACTGAGCACATTCTCTACAGTACGAGCGCGATGCACGAATACACTGCAAGCTCACTCTCGCTCATGTCTGAGGTAAATCATTGCCATCCCCACTAACAGTACATGTGGATTATTAAACTAAAAACATTACAATTGGCTAAAACTAATACAAAGGTTACTTTTCTGAACAAGTCCGTGTCTCACAATGTTTGCGTGAATCAAGGAACAGTTAGGCACACATACACACAAAAAATACCAGCACATCTCTTAAAAATAAAATTGATGTAATTAATGACTCACCCTTATGTCGTTCCACACCCGTAAGACCTCTGTTCATCTTCAGAAGACAGTTTTAGATATTTTATATTTAGTCCGACAGCGTATCTAAGTGTATACAAGTTTTATTCCCTTTCTGGACATGGACAGTATAGTGTTGGACTGTCGGACTAAATATAAAATATCTTAAACTGTGTCCTGAAGATGAACGGAGGTCTTAAGGGTGTGGAACAACATTGGGGTGAGTAATTAATGACATCAATTTCATTTTGGGGTCAACTAACCCTTTAAAGGGGCCGCACTATATTTCTACTGGTGTAATATGGACCTCCTCCGGGTATGGTGTGGTACTGATGCGCTCCCAGGTCCGCATGACAGCTTTCACATTACCAATTTTTCATATGAACTGTGCCCTGTTCTGAATTAAACTGCCAGTGTAAAAAATCCCTTTATTTATAATCTTAAAATGAGAGAAATCACTGCTTATACGTCAATTCACCATGACGTCACAACAGCAATAAACGACCTTCCGGGTGGCAAAAGCCGAAGCGTTCCTATGGCAATGCAAGTAAATTGCTTGGGATTCAGACAAAGATAAGATGGTTATTAAGGAACTGATTAACTAATTCAGAAGATAGCAGTACATGAAATGCCGAAACTTGCTCCAGTAGCTGTTGCGCTAATCTACTACCATAATTTTTAAATGAGCCTTAGCCTACCATTGAGTAGTTATTTTCGTAGATGGTCTATTTCCCTGTTATCTAACTAAAAAAGGCTATGATCTTTTTCTGTTGCTTGGAGTCGGATCAGACGGCACAGACGTGAGCTTCTAACGGTCAAAAGGATAGCGTGCTGTAGACTAGCACTACTCCTCTAACGTTAGGCATTCACTCAAACTAAACTCGCGGTGATGATGAAGCCAATGTGGCACACGCATCAATCATCCATCAGCCTACAACTATGCTTTGCTTTTCCTATTTCTTTTATTGACATTCGATCAGTAGCCTACATGACACTAGAAGTTTGGTCTCTTCCTACTTTTACTTCAGGCAGTGACTGGCAATGAGTTTGATCTTTAAAAGAGATCTAAAGTTTACTAATATTAGTCTCGAATTTCCCCAGCTGAAGATAATTATGCTCTGCTATGATTTTGTAGATGGACAGTTTTGAGAATACTTCTCTGTAGTGCCACTTTTGACGACATCCACTCACTTTAGCCTCCTCACCCACAGGTTTTGCTGGATATATTTACTTTTTTCTGAAGGAAATCGATACAATCCTACACCTTTTGCTGTATATCTGACGGCACAACCCCAAACACAACACGTTTTCATCATAGTTTCAACTTTAATCAACAACAACGTTTTTAACTATGTAATTGTTTACAGTAGCCGGCTGGATCTCTTCAGTTTGTCAGTAGAAGCCGGTCGCGTTCTGCCACCCGGAAGTATGCTGGTGCCGATTGTTTACAAACATTCTGAAATGGTCTATTCTGATTTTTTAAGCTTAGGCTTTACATGAACTTACATGAGACATGAACTAGTTCTTTGATGAACATATATGACCTTTGATACATATCTAGTCTTCATGCTTTATTATTGAATAAGTATGGTTTCACTAATAATAAATGTACATTTGTATAAAGCATGCATATTTGTCCATACCCATGTTGATTAGAGTATTAAAAACTTAATTCAAATTTAATTTAACATTTTACGATTTAACATGACAATCAAATATTTTAATCGATTGACAGCCCTATATATATATATATATATATATATATATATATATATATATATATATATATATATATATATCTATATATCTATAGATATATATATATATATATATATATATATATATATATATATATATATATTATAATTTAGTCTTCTATCGTATCGAAGTCATTATTTTGGTTTTGTGACAACACTATTGTATATAAAACGTGTTTGCTGATATTCTCTTCTTTTTTTTTTTGGGTTATGGTGGTTTACATAATTGTACCTTTTAGTTTTGAATTTTGAGGAGGATGGGGAGTGTGATCATGAGCTACTAGCCTAAGTTACTGCTGAGAATGGTCTTGTTTTAACCAGGCAAATTTTTTTAACTAAAATTGCTGAAAATTATTCTGATCAATTAGTCAATAGATTAATCGATAAATTAGTCCATATAGATAAAACGATATAAAAATAGTCGTTAGTGGCAGTCCTAGTTTTGTCAAAATGATCCCCATTCACATGGATTTGCGAAAACGACTAAAAATGCTACATTACACATGCTGTATTACACAGGCCCTGAAAGAGGTGTTCACCACTTCGGATGTAGTAATAAGTTACTGTATAAAAAAACAAACTTGATGGGAAAATTTGCGCACCTCCACACAAACTCTAACCCATGCGTTCAAAATCTTTTAGAAAATTTTCATTGTGTTTTCATTGTGATTTACACATTTAAATGAATGTTCCAGTTTCATTAATGGTGATATGCACTAAATTACATAAAGTCATTACTCTTTATGTAGAAGTTAAACAAAAATTATACGAATTTAGATAAACACGTGGATTTGCTATGTTCGATCACTTTTCCGGTGACATGCTTTTTAATGGGATTAAATATAGGCTAATTCCAATAATAATTCCTCTTTTAATCTAACCTGCAGATCAATTATTTTTTGTCAGAACATTTTTGTCAGAACGATGATCAGTGGTGCAGACTTCGAAATTACAGACACTTTAATAGAGGATGAAAGATTCGGTGGTTGAATGGCCCATTGTCCGGTTTGAATAGGTCCAATGATAATATCTTACTGTATAACCGCAGCTCCACAGAGGTGTTGATTTCGTGTAAAGACATCTTCACAAAATTATGCAAAATACCACTCTATTGAAGGATACAACAAGAAAATCAGAGTCAGACAATTAAATTTACACTGCAATAAATAGGCCTGTTTATTTCCATAACAAATGGAATATACATTCCAAAAGATATGTTCACATTACCAGCATAAATGCATGAATTTGATTTTAATTAAAAATAGCCTAACATTTGGCCTGTAGATATGAATGAATCAGCTCTATTCTAAAAAGTATTTTATACAATTTAGTTTTGTTTTTATTTTTTTATGTATTTTGATAGCCTATATTTATTCTAAAACATAAAAAAAAAAGATATTGGATGATTTTCAGCAATGTAATGTTTAAGGCACAAATTACATTTATAGTCCATTTCTAATATTTTTCCATGTCTTGTACCTTTGACAGTGATAAACATGGTGTCGGGAATATCCATGGAAATGATATGCAGATGAGATTATGCATAGTAAAACTAGGCATTGTAAGCTCCATATATGGTGATTTCGGGGAGTAGACAGGGTGGATATGCACAATCTTCTGCTGACTGGGATTTTTGTACAGGTTCTGGCTAATGGTTTTATAAATCTGAAAACTTTTGTACATACACAAAATCTAGCTTTTGTATGTATGTACACTTTTAGGATGAAATCATACTGAAAGTTTTATAAATGATACCACAGGCCAAGTAGTTGGTCTACTGCAGGCCATGTCACTTTGTAAAGAAACTACTCGCATGTCATCGCCATTTTCTCAATTGTGCATTGTTGTAGTTTACATTGAGAAGATAACTGTATTCTGTTTTAATTGAAAACGGTGTCACAACTGCATCTTAAATTTGTGTATTTTCCTCACATGAATCTTGGGAGCATGGAAAGTGTGAATTTTTTTTTTTTTTTTTTATTTAGAAAAAAAAAGCTTTTAATACTTTCATTCAGCATGCATGAAATTGATCAAACGTGTCAGAAAAGACTTAAATAATTGTACAAAAAATATTTATATTTTAAATAAATGCTGTTCTTTTGAACTTTCTTTTTCAAGAATCCTGAAAAAAAATATGTCAGTTTCAACAAATGCATTCAATAATTTAAATGTCACATAAGAAAAAAAAAAAATTTAAACCAATATACTTACTTGTTTGGTTTCAGTTTGTCATTTTATCAGTGTAGAGTAATTGCAAAGTTTAATCATTAAACAAACACCATTTTGATATTACAAAAAACAAAAAAACAAAAAAAACAGATGTTTTCTCTGGTAGGTTTGTCTACTGTGATATGGGAAAAACTGTATACAAAACTGTAAAAAACTGTAAGTCCTACACTTTGTGACTGAAATATTCAATGTTTCTTTGGTCTATTCTGCCATATGTACAGTGAATATATTTAATTTGTCTTTTTGCAAATATCTGTGTACAATTGTCAACATGGTCACTAAGGACTCATATATCTTCTTTTCTGATTGGTTTTAAGAACGTCATGCTAAACTCCATTCCCTGTGGATTTAAATAACACCCTAAAATAATATCAAAAGCAGCAGTCTAGATATTTAACATGTAAAAACATTGCCAAAACACAAGGCCATAATAACAGCTTGCGCCAACGCAAACCCTCTTTTGCCGTAAAAAAAAAATACTGTCAGGATTTACTAAAGAGACACAGTGAAATATTAGCGCTGAAAAGGCATAAACAGACACAAAATGTATGGGAGGAAAGTATTTAAATGAATCATACATGGTGATTTATTAAGGTTTGCTCTCGCTAAATTAATGGTATTTGTGCCATTATTTAACACCTAAAAAAGCATGTCCTAAATCAGATGCTCTCATGCTAATTTGTCCCGTTAAGTAAATCTGGCCCATCATTGACAATGACAGTAACATTGTTACTATGTTACTTGTGTCAGTTCAATTGATAATTTCACCATTTTGCCCCATACTGTAATTTCAATAGCAGGTTTTGTCCAACCAATGAAATCACATGATGCTGATCAATTGGTTTTGGGATAAACCTTTTTTATATTGAACTCAAGGCCCAATCATTAAAAAAAAGAAGCTTATTGCACTGCAATTTAAGGGATATAAAGGCAATTTCAAGCAAACTGAAAACCAGCAGCATAAAATATTTGTGTGAGATTATAGTATGCATTCTCTTCATGGTATTTCTACAGAGAAAATTGTTAGGATAAATATAATTAGCATCATGAAATGGTGGACATGAAATGTTCCCTAAATTATAGAAAGACCCTAATAATAAGAAATGTTTCTTGGGTGGCAAATCGGCACATTAGAATGATTTCTGAAGTTGAAGAAACATGATGTGACATTGAAGACTGGAGTCATGATGCTGAAAACTCAGCTTTGCTAGACTGGGTAAATCTATCCTGATCTGCCGGAGATTTGATTTCACCCGGCAACTCAGTCTGGAAACCCGTACATTCATTTCTACTGCTTCTGTTACACTTTTGCGGGAACCAATCACAGACTGGCTTATCCACCTGGCACGATAGAAACGATGGGTCGTTGCCTGTTAAAGGTTGAAGGACAGCCCTATTGCATACAGAGTCATTCAAATAATGCTCATTGATCACGCCTCTTGGCAGTTGAAAATACACAGCAGACTCCCCAGACCAATGTTCAATTTTAAATTGAGCTTGATCTGGTGATAGCCAGACAACAGCTTTGCCGTCACAGAAATAAATTACATTTTAAAATACATTTCACAATGTTACAGTTTTACTGTATTTTGCTCAAATGAATGCAGCCTTGGTGAGCACGAGATACTTCTTTAAATTTCTTTAAATACATTAAATATTTTTTTTTTAAAACTTACCAGCTCCAAACTTTTTTAACTGCAGTGTAGTGTAAAATTTATATGGATTACTTTTATGATACTTTTATGGTGGTCACCATTCACAAAAAAAAAAAAAAAATTATAACCAGGATATTTATGGGGAAAAAAAGTAATAAGCTTTAAATGACATGAGGGTGAAGGAAACAATGCAAACTAAAATCTCTTCTCTGCCTCATAGGTGTACATGTCCTCATGGCTGGACAGGTCTAGACTGTGGAGAGGATGTGAAGGAATGTTCTTCTTCTCCCTGCCTGAACGGGGCACATTGTGTGGAGTCTGACCTCCCCGGGGAGTTTTCCTGCACCTGCCCACCCTTCTTCACCGGCCCCCTCTGTGAACAGCTCTATGACCCCTGTGACCTGCGGCATAACCCCTGCCTGCACAACTCTACTTGCCGTGCCCAGTCAGATGGAACCGCCCTCTGTGTTTGCCGAGTCGGTGAGATATAGCAACCCAAATGCATCCTACCTACTGACCCACCCACTTGCTGAGGGGCTTCCTGATCTTTAGTTTTACGATCACACTTCTGCAGCGTTTAATTCATCTGCCTTCCATTGAGTTGTGTTCAAACCATGTTTTTTTTTGTGTGCTAAATGCTCATTTTAGTCCAGAATAAATGGGTTCCTATGCAAAAAAATGTTTTTTATTGTGATCAGGGGAGCATTAACACACATGCTTTCATGGATTGAAGCCTGGGAGCCTATGGGAGATTACAGCAGTGACAACTGAATTCTGTAATCTAGCCTGCACCCATACACAACCACATTCTCTGCAAAACTCGGCTGTGTGAACCAAGGTTATTATAGTTTTGCTTTTTGAAATTAGTTTTTATTTTATTATCGTTTTCAATTTTGCTACAAATTTCAGTTTAGTTTTAGTTAGTTTTACAAATGGTTTTGCTAGTTTTAGTTTAGATTTTATTTTGCAAATACAGTTCTATTTAGTTTTTATTTATTTAGTTTCAGTTTTAGTTTTAGTAATTATAGTTTAGCAGAGTTACCATAATGAAGTGTAGAGACCAAATCAAGGTTTTTAATTTCAGCAAAGTTTAATGTTTGCACAGATTAGAGTTTAATCTTACTAAACATCCTTAAGTGAAATAACTTGATAAACAAGCATTATTGTTTAAACCCAGGACGGTCTTACAAAACATGCATAAAGTTGGGTCTTCACCTTTGAGCAAAAAAGCTTGAGTCAAACTATGACCTATACAAACAACGATCTGGAGATAAAAATGAAATAAACTATATTTTGATATTAAAATTATATTTGATATTTTTGACATAGATCCTCGGAGTATTAGCCTATCTTAAAGAACAAAATAAATGCAACGCAAAATATAAAAGTAAAAATGATAAATTCCAGACAAACTCATTCATAACAAAGATGAAATATTGTTAAACAATTAAAAGCTTATTTTAATTTCTTCAGTAGTACAATGTAGGCTAGCAGCGTAAGACCACAGCTAAAGTCATCTGAATACAGCCAACACACACTGTTGTGCTCTCTCTGTGTGTGTGTGTGTGTGTGTGTGTGTGTGTGTGTGTGTGTGTGTGTGTGTGTGTGTGTGTGTGTGTTGTGCTATAATTGTAAAGGGGGCCAATGTCTTCACTTATCTAGTAAAATATTATGATAACTGACTAATAAGGACATTTGACTGGTCCTCACTAGTTAAAAAGGCTTATAAATCGGCCAAAACATGTTTTTATTTAAATCTATTGTTTTGCACGTTCTTGGGATGGGTAGGTTTAGGGATAGGGGTTGGGTTAGGGGATATAAACTATCATTAACCTGATATAAAATCAATGTAAGTCTATGCAATGTCCTCACTTATATAGTGAAACAAACGTGTGTGTGTGTGTGTATCCTGGTATTCCATACTTAAATAAATGTCTCCACACAGATAATAATATAATATAATGTAAATGATTATGATAACACCTTTGAGCCTGTCAATATTATGCAAACATGAAATCTCAAATGCACAGTAGGCTAGTACTTGCTATTAGTTGCTGACTTCTGCGCCGCATCTCTCGTCGCGTTAGAAACGGCATTCTAAAACAGTGAGCTTAAGTTAAAAGAAGTTCAACGTGCATCTCATTACCTTGTGTTATTTCCCCTTTCACTGCCACGGACGCATTGATTCTTTGTGAACTGCCGTTTAGCGATGTGTTGCCTGTCTGCACGCGTCCGTCACAGGGCAGCAGTTAATCTCCTCCTCAGATCACTTGACGCGCAGTAACGCAACAGACACTCCCTCAACCGCCACAGTCAGATTTTCCACCACATTAAAGAGAGCTTATTAACAACGAAAACGAATATTTATTTTTGCTAATTATTATTTTATTTCAGTTAGTTTTTTAGTAAGAGTAGTTAGTTTCGTTTAGTTTTAGTTTTTTACTTATTCAGATTTTTTAATTTTATTTCAGTTTACGAAAATGTTTTTTGACCAATAGTTTTAGTCTTAGTTTCAGTTTTCGTTTACGAAAATAACCTTGGTGTGAACGGAACCGGACTGGTTTCTCTAACGTCTTACAGTAACTTATAAGCGTGGCTATAATTTTGTAAACCTAGTATGATCATTTAATTCTGTTATTAATTCAAAAGTATGTTACCTTATGTAGAATTGGAAATTCACACAGCAATTTATGTAAAAGGATTTCTACAAGCCCTTATCTTTTTTCCATGGGTAGGTCATGGAAGTTTGTTGAAGGTCATAGAAAAACCCTGCAGTAAAAACACCACTGCTTTGGTTGTTTACCAGTGAGCATAGTTGCCTTCTGTGCAGTTGACTTTGGTTTGATTTCTTATTTGGGTCAAGCTGTTTTTGGGTTAAACTACTTGTACCTCGACTGTGACTTTTAAAAAAAGCTTTCATTGAGAATTTACAGAACTGTTCAAAAGTTTGAAGAGAAATAGTTTTAATGGTAGTCTCTTATGCTCACCAAGGCTGCATTTATTTGATCATAATACAGTAAAAACAGTAATATTGTGAAATATTATTACTGTTGAAATAAATATATATACACATTTATTTTCAACAGTAATAATATTTCACACACACACACACACACACACACATATATATATATATATATATATATATATATATATATATATATATATATATATATATATATATATATATATATAAGGGCTGTCAATCAATTAAAATATTTGATTGTCATGTTAAATCGTAAAATGTTCAATTAAATTTGAATTACGTTTTTAATACTCTAATCAACATGGGTATGGACAAATATATATATATATATATATACATCATATACATCATATATATATATATATATATATATATATATATATATATATATATATATATATATATATATATATATATATATATATATATATATATATATATATATATATATATGTGTATATATATATATATATATATATATACATACATATATATATATATGATGTATGTGACCCTGGACCACAAAACCATTGTCATAAGTCTCACGGGTATATGGGTAAAAAAAAAAATCTGTCAAAAATCATTAGAATATTAAGTAAAGATCATGTTCCATGAAGATGTTTTGTAAATTTGCTATCGTAAATATATAAAAATATTATCTTGGTCAATATTGTCCTATTCTAAAGAACCATACATCAATGGATATAGTACTGTATGTTCACAGTGCAAAGCATTTGAATGTTAAAAAAGATATATTAACTGTCTGTCATGTTTATATTCCTCCTTGTTTATAATTATTTGAAATACCTATCACAAAAACGTTATGCTTAACTAACCTTCAAATATGCCGAAATACTTCACATTGCTGTAAAAGAAAAGTGCGGCTCATGAGAGGAAACTGTGGCTCTCTGGATATGCATGACTTTCTAGTTTTGTTCTGCCAGCTCTCCCCTGCAGTATTTGTCTATTGATGTCTTCAGCATGGAAGGGAATTATTAAGGATCACACACTGATTTGAAGCCATTGTAACCACTTGAATCATACTTTGTTCCATGTTAAATAGTGTCTTACCCTTCCAAAGATTTTTCCATTTTCTTCACTCTCCTATTTTTGACTTTCTCTGCAGAGACACAACAGACCCTATCACTTCTGCCAAAGAACAAGTTCCAAGTGTTTCATTAAATTTTGGCTGCAGGTTTCCATCAAAGGAAGGCGAGCCCTGCCTGATGAATGCGCAGAACTGGGTGCAAAATAGGTTTCTGCACAATATCTTTAATCACAGTGAAGCGTACTCTTGCGCGTGCACGTGTACGCGCTCATTTGTCATACGAAACCCTCCTGATATTATTATGCTCGTTGAGACCAGATCACTTACTCATAATATGCGTCTGCTGTGTCTCGGCACAGATTGCCCTGACTTAAAATTTTGCACATTTGTATTCAGCTGATCACTCCACAGTTTCACAGGGAATCTGATGTGTCTCCATAGCGATTCAGATGCTATTACTCATTCAACAGTTGTGAATACCACAATGCTGTGCTACTGTATAATGCAGAGGTCTGTCTCACTGTGTGGTTACTAGGGATGAGTGCTTGGAAGTGACAACAGTGACGGCAACTTTTTCAGCACCATAATTGGTTACAATGCCAGTACTTTGTGGTCAAGTTGACTGTCATTATATCTGGTTGTGTCTGTACAGTGACTGTAAAAACAGCTTGACTTTACTTGAAGATAATTAAAGTGCTTGGCAGACCAGTAGCATGTTCCAAAGCAGTAGATGGAGTGACATCAAGTCACATCTGATCCTTGGTAATACAAATATAGAGTAAATATAGATTCCTGAAGGTTGCGAGGTAAAGCCGCCATGGATCGAACTTATTTGTCCAGCACATCATCACACAGATGCTCAATTAGATTAAGATCTGTGTCGTGGCAACAAACCATTCCCAAACAATATGTGCTGTGTGGCAGGGTGCATTATCCTACTGAAAGAGGCCACTTCCACCAGGGAACACTGTTTGCATGAAGGGGTACCTGGTCTACAACAATTTTTAGGTAGGTGGCATGTGTCAAATTAATGTCCACTTGAATGGTCAGACCCAAGGGTTTCCAGCAGAACATTGCCCGGAGCATCACACTCCCTCCACCGGCCTGTCTCTCCACAGTGCATCTTCTTCTTCTTCTGCCTTCTTTATTCCAGGCATATGGTGTATGCTTACACGTCCGTCCACATGATTCATTGGACCAGACGATCTTCTTCCACTGCTCCAAGGTCCAGTTCTGACACTCGCATACCCATTGTAAATGCTTTTCGACATTGGACAGGGGTCATCATATGCACTCTGATTGGTCTGCAGCTACGCAGCCACATATATGCAGCAGAGTGTGATTGTGTGTTGACACATTCCTTTCATAACGTCATTAAAATTTAGTGTGACTTGTGCCACAGTAGACCTTCTGTTGGATCGGACCACAAAGGACGTGCATAGATGAGACTTGGGCACCCAACGCCCTGTCGCCAGTTTGTGGTTCATCCCTCTTCGGACAACTGTTGGTAAATTCTCACCACTGCAACCCACAAACCTTGTCATTTCAGAGATACTATGACCCAGTTGCCTTGCCATAACAATTTGGCCTTTGGTAAAGTTGCTCAGAGCTTTATTCCTGCCCATTTATTTTGCATCCAACATGCTGATTGCGAGATCTAATCTATCCAGATCGTAATATGTGGCCTTGTTAGGAGATGATCATCAATACTCTCTGCACCTGTGACTGGCTGGTCGAAATGTGTTGGCTTGTGTGTGTGTGTGTATACAGGTGCTGGTCATATAATTTGAATATCATTAAAAAAATTATTTATTTACATTCAAAAAGTGAAACTTGTATAGTATATGCATTCATTACACACAGACTGATGTATTTCAAATGTTAATTTCTTTTAATTTTGATGATTATAACTGACAACTAAGGAAAATTACAAATTAAGTATCTCAGAAAATTTGAATATTGTGAAGAGGTTCAATATTGAAGATACCTGGTGCCACACTCTAATCAGCTAATTAACTCAAAACACCTGCAAAGGCCTTCAAATGGTCTCTCAGTCTAGTTCTGTATGCTACACAATTATGGGTAAGACAGATTTGACAGTTGTCCAAAACGACCATTGACACCTTGCACAAAGAGGGCAAAACACAAAAGGTAATTGCAAAAGAGGCTAGCTGTTCACAGAGATGTGTCCAAGCACAGAGATAGAGATGCAAAGGAAAGGAAAAGATGTGGTAGAAAAAAGTGTACAAGCAATAGGGATAACCACACCTTGGAGAGGATTGTGAAACAAAACCCATTAAAAATGTGGGGAGATTCACAAAGAGTGGACTGCAGCTGGAGTCAGAGCTTTAAGAACCACTACGCACAGATGTATGCTAGACATGGGTTTCAGCTGTCACATTCCTTGTGTCAAGCCACTCTTGAGCAACAGTCAGAAGCATCTTGCCTGGGCTGAAGACAAAAATTACTGGACTTCTGCTGAGTGGTCCAAAGTTATGTTCTCTGATGAAAGTACATTTTGCGTTTCCTTTGGAAATCAGGGTCGCAGAGTCTGGAGGAAGAGAGGAGAGGCACACAATCCACGTTGCTTGAGGTCCAGTGTAAAGTTCCTACAGTCAGGGTTGGTTTGGGGTGCCATGTCATCTGCTGGTTTTGGTCCACTGTGTTTTCTGAGGTCCAAGATCAATGCAGTCGTATACCAGGACGTTTTAGAGCACTTCATGCTTCCTGCTGCTGATCAACTCTATGGAGATGCAGATTTCATTTTCCAACAGGACTTGGCTGCTGCACACAGTGCAAAAGCAACCAGTACCTGGTTTAAGGACCATGGTATCCCTGTTCTTAATTGGCCAGCAATTTCACCTGACCGTAACCCCATAGAAAATCTATAAGGTATTGTGAAGAGGAAGATGCGATATGCCAGACAAAACAGTGCAGAAGGCCACTATTAGAGCAACCTTGGCTCTCATAACACCTGAGCAGTGCCACAGACTGATCGACTCCATGCAACGCCGCGTTGCTGCAGTAATTTAGGCAGCATTGAGTGCTGTACATGCTCATACTTTTCATGTTCATACTTTTCAGTTGGCCAAGATTTCTAAAAATCCTTTCTTTGTATTGGTCCTAAGTAATATTCAAATTTTCTGAGATACTGAATTTGGTTGCATTTGGTATTTTTTGGTTAAAATCATCAAAATTAAAAGAAATAAACATTTGAATGGAATTTGTGAAATAAATCAACTTTTTGATGATATTGTAATTATATGACCAGCCGTGTGTGTGTGTGTGTGTGTGTGTGTGTGTGTGTGTGTGTGTGTGTGTGTGTGTGTGTGTGTGTGTGTGTGTGTGTGTGTGTGTGTGTGTGTGTGTGTGTGTGTGTGTGTATTCCTTTATATCCTTTATATTCCAATTTTTTCCAGTTGTTAACATTTCAGTTATAATTCACTATGCTACCTTGCAGTTATATTGGTTAGAGCTGTAGCTGTACGTATTGCAGCTTGCGTTCAGTACACAGGATATGTTGCTTTCAGTAATACCAAGGGTCATTTGGTCCTAAACATTTTTTACTTCTTTTTTGTTTTCTTTTTTTTACATGAATGTTTGAAATGTTAGCATTTATTAGCTGTTGATTAAACTGCGTGAATTAGCTTTTAAATGCTGCATTTATGAGACACATTTTCCCATCATCCCACCCCAAGCATTCTGCTGAAATTATCTGTCACGCTTAACAATATTTGCACCCCTAGTGGCTACCCTGAAGTACTTTACCCTTCTGCTGAATGAAATTATAAGATGAAACAGTCTGACTCATCACTTTTAACAGTCCACAGAGAGAAAGCCTGTGTTACAGTATGACTTAAATCAGATGATTGTGTTTATGCTCCTTTCTAGATTGCATCTGGTGGTTTTGAACTAGAATGTGGCCGAATGCTTTTTTCCTTGTTATACATCTAACCCCTTTCGATGGCATTGGTGTGACCCGCGAAACATAATCAAACCGGCCTGGCTTCCGTTTTTTTGCCATGGGCATCTAAATGATATGAAGACTTGGGGATAAGAGAGGCCAGAGGCCAGTCAGTGAATATTACTTTTTTTGTATCGCGGTGTTGTACCACTATAGGACGAAATGAAAAGGATGTTGGGGAGGGATAAAAATAGAGTGCTTTGGTAATCCATGGATTTCTTTTCTGGGGAGAGAAATAGAAAATTAGCATCTACTGCTGCATGCATTACTGAGTTAGAGATGTGCGTAGGTTCACATGCCTCCTCCTTTTCTCTTTTTTTTTCCTTCTCTCTCACTATCTCTCTTTCTCGCTCTACACACTCTCTGACTCACAGCCGTTCTCAGCCCACTCTTCATATCTTAGTACATGGGTCGCCTGGCAGATACACTGTGTAGTATTGCACAACCTGTGCATTGAAACCAAGCCAGCATTCCTACAAAAAGTGACATACCCCAAAGTTGCTGTATTTTTACCTTTTTTATAGTCTTCCTCTCTATCTTTTGCAGAATTGTTCTTTAAAAAATCTGTAGTTTACTCACCTCATGTCACTCTAAACTTGCTGTATGCTGTTTTCTTCAGCATAACACAAAAGGGGTCATCGCTCTTTTGCATGTAATGGTCAAATCCTAGAAACCATGTCTGCTCCAAATAGGACAAAAAATAAAATGGAAATAATTAAAAAATAAAAAATTATAATTTTTAAAGTTGGGGGTTGACAAGTTGTTGTTCTTTTATGTCTCATGCTGTGTGTTATATTTTTTATTTTTTTTGCTTTATTAATGTTATTAACTTTTAGTATCCTGACAAGCCAGACCCACACCAAGATTAAGTTGGGTCTGGGAACACACCGTTGGAAGGGCTTAGTCCGGGGGGTGGGATGAATGGTTGTCTTTCAAACTCCCTCAGTATCGCGATAGGATATCGCTACAACCAACCAGAGCAACAAAGAAAATAAGGCAGAGCTAGTTGATAGATTAAACTTTTGCCGTATCCGGCCGGCAAAACTCCGAACAGATCTTCCTTTTTTAAGAATGACTTCAGTGCCGTTCTTTATTCTTTTCTCAAAGAAAAGCTTAACTCTAAGTCTTCCGCCGCCACGACCAAAGCCGATCCGAAAGACCGCCGTTCCGACCGCCAATATATATATATATATTGTATTTTGTATATACATATATATATATATATATATATATATATATATATATATATATATATATATATATATATATATATATATATATATATATATATATATATATATATATATATATATATATATATATATATTATAAAAGGTAATGTAATGTAACATAACATGATGTAGGGCTGTCAATTTACTGCGTTCATTTAATTAATTAGTTGAATGATTCAATGCAATTGACGCACTCACCCCGCTCTTTAAATGTATATGTCATTATACAATTGATTGGTAATGAAAATGAAACAGGTCAACAAATCACTGTGTGATGGAGCCAATAAAATGAAGTTAAAATACCCCCTAAAATGTAACATATCAGGGCTAAAATGCCCCTCTATGAGGATTTTCTCTCATCTTTCTATCATATGATATTGTTAAGCAATATCACACACACAACGACAGCAATTTCACATGTGCTGTTTTTGTTCCGAATAGCAGAAGTGCAAACTTGATACTGACAATATACAACATTGTCAGTATCAAGTCATTGTCTTGATACAACAATTTAATAAATTAATATTGTCTAGGCCTATATATTTTTTCTTTGATTATAGTTATTATTGTTTTTTAGTTTTTTTTTTGTTAGATGTGTTTCACCAGAAAATTATGTTTTGAATCCAAACGCAATGCACTAGTTTGACAGAGATGAACATTTGAGAGTTACAGCGGAGTGTTTATCACTCAAACATAGCATAGGAATTCAACAGATTTGTAGTACAACACAAATTAAATGGAGTACTTTAATGGTTCTTTTTATTTAAGTGTTTTTGTGTATGTACATTATTCCAAAATTTTCTTTCTGTATACCACAGAGAAAAATAACCGCAAATTGGGTTGGTGCGCCAAGAGGGTGAGGTAAATAATTTTCATTTCTACATTCAATTTCCCAGATTAGACTTGTTTTTGCACATCGAAGGTTTACAGCACATGATTAATCCCACCTCTCACCGAATGTACCACAGCACTCATACAGCAGTGTTATTCTGATGCCCTCTTGGTAAATTTAACACTGTGCCCTTGCTTTGATCTATTCTTATTTACAGCTTAAAATGCATTAATCTTGAACTAGTCTTGTTGGTTGACACAAGTATGTGACACGGTAATGAACCAAGGCCCCAGCTGAGGCAAGGAGATAGGAGACGTCAGGAAACAGCACATATCTCTCCATGCAAATGATGCTTTTGTGCAACATTTATTGAGATACAGGTGCTGAGCCATAAGATCACACACTGCCTCTTGTTCAGCTGAGCAGGCACAAACATTTTGTGTTTACACAGCAGCTTGCTTTTAAATAGTTGTAACGCAAGAACAGGACGGGCCAGCAATAACACCCCTCACCTGAGGGCAGATGGGTATGAATGATGAGGGAGAGTACAGCAAGTCACTAAGCAGTCAGATCAGCTACATGAGTGATGTTGTGATGATGAGGGACATGAGAAGAGACACGAGTTTTGTTTCAGTATGTTTTCATTGCCATCCCTTGTCATTTCAAAGGCTCCCATTACCCCTGCTGACATATAGGCTGTGTCCAAAAAGCTTTAAAAATGTTTCCTTTGGACGATGCATTTCAAGTTAGGAAGGCATTAAGGCACGTCTGAATCTGGGGCTAGCTTCCCTTCCTGTCCTCTGAGATATTTTGATAAATTTTTGAAGGTAACATAGATGTATACTTCACTGCCTTTGATAGCCCACAATCCTGTGCATTCCCTTCCTTGACACTGGAGCTAAAAAATAAAGATGGCGTCTAAAAGGTGCAGTTGGTGGTCAGATTGTGTGTAATTGTACATTTTTGACCAATGTTTTCCACTTTTGATATACTTCTAGTGAGAAATTACTTTTGTGGTAATTAAATATTCACTTAGTTATATCACCAAAGTTCTCTCTATTTTGTTGTAGATTATTAAACCTTTACGTTGTCCCAGAAGCCTGGCTGACTGGGTAGAGAGGCAACAAGTCAGCTGAGTAAGTTTTCTGACGCAGCCTTCCACTCCTGTGTTCTATCCCCAGGTAAAACCTTTGAACCACGGCCCTTCCGTGCTGGTTCCTTGTCTCCCCCGATTGCAAACAACATGACAGACAATAGAACCCATTATAATCAGTTATACTGTCTACACTAGATGCACCTTGGCAGTAAACTGATGCCCCGTTATATTTCTGACACAGGCAAGTGGATTTGCCTTTTGCAACGGTTTCTTTGACGTGTCCAATGTATACAGCCTTAAGCTGTTGTGGCATTGTAGACTCAGTGTTAGGCAGGGGTGTCCAAAGTTGTGCCCGAATTTCAAACAGCCCGCAGCTTGTCTGTTAAAATATTATATGTGGCCTGCCACACAATTTACAAATCATATAGATTCACAATGTCAACACAAGGTGACAGCACTACATTTTAAGCCATTGACACATTAAACATGACAAAAACAGAATGAAACGCCAGAATATCTGCCTTAAAGACAGCGCAGCGTGAGCTGCTATGTTCGATATCGCCCCATATGCCCTCATTCACTATTCCCTACACTCGTAGAATTTTTTTTTTATCTGTGCTACGTATTTGGAACCCTTAAAAGGTTCTATATAGAACTCTTTTTAAGGGTTCAATCAAAAACACCCTTTAGGGTTCTTTGTAACCAGGAAGAACCTTTTAGGGGTTTATTCATTATCATTTGTTTTGTCCTTTCCGGATTAAATATTTTATATTATTATTATTATTATTATTTATTTATTTATTTTTTAAATATATATTAAAAAAATATATATTAATATATATATATATATATATATATATATATATATATATATATATATATATATATATATATATATATATATATATATATATATATTTAATATTTTATATTATTGACAAACATTTCACTTCATTATTCAGTGTATTCAAATGCGTTTATGAATGCATGTAATGATCACAAAATTCAAGATATGGGGGTTAGAAGATGTACATATTTATCTCATTTTATGTAGTTAATTAATATTACATGAAGAGTGCCATTTCAGTTTTTCTCCTCCAAAAATCAGCATGATTTAAATGCAATATTAAGTTACTACAACAGTTTAATAAACAGTCATTTAATTACAACTACAAAATGTTGCAAAACAATGTAATATATGAATGAATAATAGCCTAAAGAACCTTTGTGACAAAAAGGGTTCTTTCTTGCCATTATAGAACCTTTAGCATAAAAGGTTGTTTGGAATTGAGTAAAGAACCCTATTGTTCTATATAGAACCCCAATGAACCTTTTTTTCTAAGAGTGTACATTACTAATTACTAATATTGTCCACTTGAAGGAGTGAATGAAAATGAGTAAGTTCAGCCCTCAACTGATGTTGATGTTGTCATGTTATGTTTTGGCCTGAAGCTCCACCCTCCACCTATCTACCAATCTTGAAGTCAGTTGTGTTTCGGCATCCAGCTTGCCAGCTCTGCTCTAGTTACACCACAGCTGAAGCTACAAACATTCCTGCTAGATCCTGCAGCCTATCTGGCAACCTCGAGTCAGGGGGAGTGGTAATTTGAAATTGATTGCAGCACTGGTTTTATCCACAATCTTACATCCACTTCCTTTAAAGGTGTCATGAACTGGCTTTTTTAATTTTGTTATACTTTTGTCTGAGGTCAACTAATGAGGTTCATGCGGTTTTAAAAACATGATAACTAATGAGTAATAGGCTATTTTCTGCACTGGTTTTGAGGCTCTCTTCAAAACGCTGGGTTTTGGTGGGCGTGCCGCACTGGAGACTTGGAAATAAACGCCCACGGCTAGGATTGGATAAGATTAGCATATTTAATGAGCTTAAGCCCCCCTGTCAATTCAGTTCACATGAGAGAGGAGAGATTAAGGGAGAAGCAGCAACCGGAATAATTTTCTCGATCACAGGGCTCGTAAACGTCTTTATCAAACAAACACAATGATTCATTTATTTTTCATCCACCCGCAATTGATTAGACTCAAGCCTGCAGTCTCCCTCTCATTTACTGAAGCTTTCGCGCCTCGATCGCCCCCCGGTGACCGGTCCCAGTATAGCCGCCCCTCTGTGTTTTCTAATGGACGCGAGGCAAACTAAATAATAAAATTACACTTTAAAAATGTTTCCCCAAAGTTAGTTTATGTCACTGAAGGCAGTTATCATCACGATGATTTCATTTCAGGTGTTCGTTTTAAAAATAAGTTTAGTTTGAGTTAGTTATTTGATGCTATAAAAACGGGGGGTGTGACGTCATGATTGACAGCTGAGACTGACGTCTTCTCTGAGTGAAGTTGTCACTGAGGCACTAACGGACTTTTTTCGGAATTTTTAGGAGCAGATTAGAGCTTTAGCTTTAATTTCTACATTTCCATAACTGTTTATTTCACACCAACATTATTAATTGTTCTGCATCTGTGAGAGTGTGGGCGGGCTTTTGATATCGCGACTGTACTTCCTGCTCTACTTCCTGCGCTCTACTGCGCAACTCCGGTCCCGAAATTGCTAATGCGCAGACTCGGTCCCAAGATGTCCGCGCCGTGCAAGGCTGCCTGAAAGCTTCAACTCTGCCAAGCGGAAACGGATGATGTCGAGTCGTCCATATTTTTTTACGGTCTATGATTAGACTATTATTTTTATATTACACATAGCCAGCAAGATTGGACGTGTATACATACGCGTGTGTACCCGCGTACCCTTCAGATGTCCACTCGAGAGAGAGATTAGCAGAACAAGAACGGAATATAATGAGATTCATTGGCCTGCCAGGCTTCTTCGAGCCCTGGCCCATACGTGTCTGAGTCAGGCGTACTAAAGGTATGTTTCTGTCAGACACACATAAGCAAAACAATCTATAACAATGCAGTACTATTACATATAAAACCACATTTTACTCACATAAGTGTGTTGCACCATTCCTGTCGGATCCAAATCCAGCATCGATCGGAGATTTGTTTACAAATGAATCCGAAGTGAAATGAAGTGAATATGTCTTCCCCATGTGAGCTGGAACTTAATTAAAAATAAAGTTCAACCACTCATTCCTAATATTAGGATCAGAAGGAAGCTTATGCAGCGACTGTGTTCTTCCACAACCAGGAATAGCGCAATATCTTAATCTTCCTCGGCATGTTTATTGTTGTTGACCAGCTAGCACAAGCCCTCCATGAGTCGGTGGGCGAGGCTACTGAATTAGACGCGCTGTAGATTCTGTAGAGGAGGTGTTTCGTCGCGCAGTGACGTCTGTATGAAGCACAGGACCGTTTGCTGAGCCTGGTGTCTAGAAAAGCTTTTCTTTGACTAACAAGGAAGGTTTCAGCTCTGAAAATTAGAGGATAACAATTCCTCTAATCCCCCCCCCCCCCCCCCCCCCCCCCGACAGGGTCGTAACACCATGAACTTTTATGTATCAAAAGCTCAAGGGAAAGTTGATTTCTCATTTCATCACCCCTTTAATGTTTCTCCTGATTTCCGCATCAGTGTTGTTGATTAAAGGTGCACTATTTAGTATTTTTGCAGTAAAATATCCAAAAACCACTAGGCCAGTGTTTTATATTTTGTTCAGTTGAGTTCTTACAATATCCCAAATGTTTCCAAATATTTGTAAATTGTGAGAAAATGTAACCAGGGATGTCTGAGCATAGCGTCTGAGGGAGTCGTCTGTCAATTGCGTCTTTACTTGACTACGCTTTACTCTTAGCAGTGTGCAACAAGTGTCACAGCAGTCGCCGAGCGAAATTAACATGAAATTTGAAATTAACATGATTTCTTAATATCTAGTGACATATCAGGGCCATTTTATGAATCATTGAAATACATTTTTTACATGCAGTTCTTTTGAGCCACAACGATCCAGTTAGAATACTTTTCAACCCCGACTATGGATTAACTGTGATAACACTAACTTTAACTGTGGTATTTCAGCAGCATTGTGGGGTATTAATATCAAATTGTATTATATTATTCATTTAGACATATTAAAGGCATTAAATGAATGATGAAAGAGGCCAAATAACATAAACTTTTAGCAGTTTTATGCATTTGTATTTATATCAAATTTTTATAGCCTAAATAGCCTACCATAAATCCATTCTAGATGCCATAAAAACTATATTGTTACTTTTTACCATGGAGGTATTGTGTGTTTTTATCTATTGTGATCTAAATGTATGATACCATGGAAGTCTATTGGTTAATTTTAATATGAGTTCTAACTCAACGTTTACATTTTACTCTTTAAAATGAGGCATACATTTTTATGTTACTGTTTGTGTATTACATTTGCATAACTCAATCTAGTCCAACTGTCAAGTCAAGCTTTTATCAAATTTGTCAAATGGGAACCTGGACCACAAAACCAGTCATAAGTCATTTTAATTGAAAAAAAAAAAACTATTTTAAATTAAAAGGTATACATCATCTGAAAGCTGAATACATAAGCTTGACGTTGATGTATGGTTTGTTAGGATAGGATATATTTGGCCATGATACGCTGTCAAAAAAGGAGTACAAAATTTTACCTTTTAAGGTTGATGTCCTCCAGAGTTTAGCTCTAACTCTACTAAGCCACCACAGTATTAAACTCATGGAATATTTAAAACTCAGACTATTTAAAAATATGGAATCTGAGGGTGCAAAAAAATCTAAATATTGAGAAAATGGCCTTTAAAATTTTCCAAATTAAGACCTTAGCAATGCATATTACTACTAGTAATAAATGCTTTATATATTTATATTTTATATTATATATTATATTACAGTAGGAAATTTACAAAATATCTTAATGGATCATTATCTATACTTAAACTCCTTATTATATTTGGCATAAAAGAAAATAGTGTTGACCCATACAGTGTATTGTTGGCTATTGCCACAATTATACCTTCAGATATTGACTGGTTTTGTGGTAAAGGGTCACATATGTTTTCAAGAGAGAAAAATATCTAATGTAATAATATTTTACATTATACTGTAAAGATGAATACTATATACATATATAAAATAAGATAAATGTATCCAGCCCCCAGGTGTGTCCACAACATTGAATCTGGCCCCTTTAAAAAAAAAAAGTTTGGAAACCCCTGAAAAATCCTGTCAATCCAAATGTAAAAAAAAAAAAAAAAAAAAAGAAACATGATGAAATTTTCAGAGACCTTTACGGCAAATACTGTTTGTTAAAAATACATGGTGTTTTATGTCACAGACAATTCCCATGATGCAAAAGGATTCACAGTTATTTACTGTAAAGAGAATTAGCAGTGTTATACTGGGTGATATATACTACATTACTGTACAAATTACAGAAATGTCTAAGGGTGTACACTGGTCCGCAACATGAATGGTCCTTTCTCTGTGCGTGAGTACAATTTGCAGCTGGTGGTTTAGCTTTTTTGGCAAACTCTCAGAGGAATCCCATGCACAGAACAAAAGCTTTTCATTTTCTGCCGCGTTTCTTGATTCCCTTTTTATTCCATCTTTTCATTTCTTCCCTCCCCGCACACCTTTTTTTTTTTTTTTTGCACTCCTTTCTGAGTTAGATTGAGATTGTATCCTATTCCAACCATTCAGTAAATGGCTTTCCTCTGCATTTGGCCTTATCTTTTTTGCTCCATGATTATATCTTTGCTCCTATATTGCAACACATTGCAAAAAGTATGTGCGGCTGTACATGTGTGGCTGCAAGTACATCCTTTTGTTATTTTGCTCTTTGTGTGACAAGGTAATTTCAATAGAAAACAGTCCCTGTTATCAATGCGAATGTGGTGGAGTGAGATTTTGAGAAGAATACAATAGAAGTTATGACTTCATACTTCATAATTGGATGGCAGCAACGGATTGATCGGGTATCCAACCTCATGTACTCAAAGGTACTATGCGAGTAGTGCGTGACAGGACATGTAGTAGCAGTCTATTTACCAGTGACATTCAGTGCAGAAATGGCTG
The DNA here is from genome assembly GCF_024679245.1 of Pseudorasbora parva. NCBI lineage: Eukaryota > Metazoa > Chordata > Actinopteri > Cypriniformes > Gobionidae > Pseudorasbora > Pseudorasbora parva. Next base: position 28,944,552 of record NC_090188.1, on the reverse strand, counting down.
TGCTGAAGTCATTCATCTTATTGACCTTGATGCAACAATGTCAGCATCTGCCTTTCACGAGGGCATTACATATAGAGCTGCGTGAAATTGTAGCTTTATACTTAATATACATTAGAATAGATGAAAGCTGTGGTTTCTAAAGAATCCGTAGCCCAGGCAAATGGATATCTACAAAAATGGGCTATTTGTGAATTTACCTAGATTTCTTCCCACTGCAGTGTCTTACTCTGTGCTTTATCCTGCTGTACATGTGGATGCTATGAATCATGTATGTTAAGTGAGCGTACATGTAGGACACCAGTGCAAAAGGTGCATGAATGTGGCATCCATTATTGAGAAAGCTAGACCTGAGAAATGGCACTGAGACCACTTTACCCACTGTAAAGTTTCGCTTTTAAATGTGGAAGGCAGTGCTGCAAATTACCGTTCCATGTGTGTACAGAACACGCTTCACTCCCAAATGATTGACACCGCGGTAATCATAACAACGTGCTGGCGCTCTGCCGTGTGTTTAATATCCTCTATTCTGACCAGACTTTGTGTTCCCGAGGTGTCATGTTTTGCTTATTCTTTGACAGGCTTTTTTTGGGCTTATTGTTTGGGCCTCATAAAGCAATCAAGTTTATTAAAGTGACCAGGTGCATGTTGCGATATTGTGGAATTATTTTCAGCATAAAGCATTTGGATTTATTTCGTTTTATTGTGTGCTTGTTCTTCACTTTTTTTAGCAAGATCTGGCAACACAAATGAGTCAAGGCTTATACCACTTTCCCTGTGATTTCTTGCACCGTACACCCTTAAAAAATAAAGGTGCCATGAAGAACCAAAAATGGGGTTTCACAGTGATGCCATAGAAGAATCATTTTTGATTTCAACTACTAGTTGTTTAGTTTGATTCTGTCCACTGCATAGAATTTGTGTAAATGTGGTTGTCACTCCTGTAAATTACTAAACTGTGTGTGAACAGAACAGGATTAAACACTTAAAGGTGAACTGACAACCGAATTTAGCTGCAGTGTGTACATGGCCTAAGGTTCATAATTTTGTTTTGGAGGTCTCCTTAGAAGCATCCAAGGTCAAAAAACACTTACATTTTCTTATATTATAAGTTTCACATCACTTAATTTTTCAAAGAGTCAGTTTGAAGACTCTAAACCCCTCCTTTCTGAGAGCCTCCTCTGCTCTGATTGGTCAGATGGCGCAGTCTGTTGTGATTGGTCGACCACTTAACAGCTTTACGCAGCAATGAAAGCAGCATCTTCTCAACAAACACAAACAAAACTCTTGTAGCCTCAGCTACAACTACAGTGTTTGAGGGTGGGTCAATGTAGATGTTGTTCGGCAGCCAGTGAAGACCATAGGCTGGCATTATACAAAATTTGTTACATTGTTACATAGGTTTATGACAAGTGAGAAATAACTGACAACTCATTTCAGCAGTTCAGAATCAATTATTTCTTTTTGGAGACATTGAACCCTATTTTACACTATTATGAGTGCATGGTCTGAAGCACATGGCACAGGTGCACTTAGGTCATGTCCAAATGCACTTTTGCTAATTTAACAACGGAAAAACGGTCAGTGTGCCTGGCGCATGGTCCAAAAGAGTTGTACCTAGTCCCTTAATGAGTCATGGGTGTGTTTTGGGCGTAACGTGCCATAAACCAATCAGAGTGTCATCTCCCATTCCCTTTAAAAGCCAGTTGCGCTTGCACCATGGCAGATTCGCTATTCACATAGTGGAATTTGCGTGTGGAAAGACTGAACGATAGGAATCCATTTATTTTTTTATATTAACAAATGTTTGTGTGCTGCTGCGTGTGTGTAATTTGAAGAGTGTATGCACACTGTGCACCCACCTATAGATGCACATTATTAACACGCCCTTTAAATAACAAAAAAAATACTTCGCTATTAACTTTAGACCAGGTTTTTGTTGGTCAATGGCGCAGTCATTTTTTTTGCCTTGAAATAGCAACACCAACAATGCGCTTGAAGTTGAACACTCTTTATTTCAGAATAGCACACCCATGGGCAAACAAATGGGCAAGTGCATTTGCTATTTAACTCTTTCCCCGTGAAAAAATGAATATGGGTAAGTTTCATTAAAAAAGCAACATTTTGAACAAAAAGCTGAGAAAATCACGGTTTTCTGAAAGACTGTTTCCAGATCCGATTCAGAGCTATGATCAAACAGATTGAGTAGAACGAGTCACTCAACAGCCCGAATGCTTTCACAGTCCTGTAGGTCGTCCTGGGTCCACATTTCATTCAATAACATTAGACCGTTTTTATTCATACGCTGTTTATGGTTGATGATCATGTTATTTTGCATATGCATCTGTTTACATACAATCGCTTGTTTTACTGCGTCTTCCTCGTGTGTGTTCTAAGAGATCGGGAGATGCAGTACTCATTCAGAAAATGCATAATAGTGCCCCTAGCTTTTAACAGTGGAAACACAGAAAATTCTGTGTTTGGCTGGGAAGCGTTTTCTCACAAATTTCTGTGTTCCCCCCTTTGGGTAAGATTTAAACAACTTGGTGCTGGACATGAAAATGAAACACTTGTGTTGCGTCTGGTAGTGCACTTTGATCTAAAATTCCTTTTACTTCCACAAACAGCTATATTACACACTGCATGAAAAGTAATATCTGAAAAAAAGCATAATAGGATAATAGGACTTTAAAGGTTCATAGTACTTGCAAGGTACTACACTTTTTAGGAATAGATAAAGGTACAAATTTGTACCTTTCTTAAAGTTATATTAAAACAGTAAAGAGTCAAGTTTTCAGTGTGATTCTGTGTTCAGAGTTATTGGTGTGACGTAGGTAGTTAATAACTATGGATAAAGTTCCAAATCTGAAGTTCCATTTCAGTTCGTATGTGGCCTTAGAAGTCAAAAGGCTTTAGAACAGAGCTGTTGTACTAGTCCAAACTCATATTCACAATTAATGATAGTTCGAAATAATAGGCAGAGGAAAAAATGTATAATTGCTCCTTACAAACAGCGTTCTCACTTGTCAATGCTTTCCCAGGTCAGGAAGAGCGTACTTCAAACCTGTGAACAACGCGTTGAGGTCTTTTGAGTCGAACCAATTTGTCCTTTAATTAGATTCAGATAAATACATTTTGCGTGTGCATTTCATCACAATTAGCCTTTGAGCTGGAATCTCTCACTTAGTGTATCCTGCTTTGTATATGGTCACCGGTTATTATAAATATTTAGCTTTGGCCCTGTTTTGCTCATGTCTTTCAGATTGATGATCATGGTCTAAGGCCAATTACCAGTATGCTGTTGCTTTAAGACTGCATTCATAAATCTTAGTTATTTATAAAGATTGTTAATAATAGGAATGACTGTAGTTCACCTTGATACATTTATCAAGCTAGTTTATGACCCTTGTTTAAAGCTTAAAGAATTAGCTTGTTTTGTGAATGGTGAACTCACATTGACCAGCAGTTCTTGGTCATGTTAAGCTAAGTGTGTGTGTGTGTGTGTGTGTGTGTGTGTGTGTGTGTGTGTGTGTGTGTGTGTGTGTGTGTGTGTGTGGTGTGCGTGCGTGCGTGCGTGCGTGCGTGCGTGTATCCTATCTAATTTGTTATTATTATTATTATTATTATATGCAATTATTATTATATTATTATTATTATATGCTACACTCATGCAGATATGTCTTAGACTTGTTTTTCAGTGTCTCAAGAATAACAGTGAACTTCAAACACCAAGACACATGGCTGTGTTGACGGTTACATTTCAAACTAGTCTCATATTTACTTTGGAAGCATGAGTCGTCCCAGGGATTACCTGCACAGCTTTGTGGGGCGCACAGAGGATGCTGGGAAAGAATGATGGAACATTTGTGCAAGCCACAGGTATCTGTTTTGACAGTGAAGAAACTCTAGTCTCACTGTGTGTTCTTGCTGCAGAGGCATTAATGTTGACACTCCAAATTGTCCCTAGAGACATCAGGCGAGTCTGTGATTGACAGTTCATCATGGGCCGGTGCCAGCTGTATATAATACAGCAGATATTGTACTGTGCATCCATAGTGGCAGAGTCCCAATACTCGATTTGTGTTTGATAGAATCTAATAGAAAGATGATATCTGGAATGAAATTGGGGGTTGATGCCAGTTCAAATCAGCCAACTCTAGAAATCATTGGAAAAAGTTGTACACTTCCAGTCAGAAATACTGTATTAATGAGTGTACAGGTAGAATTGTGCTCCAAAAAAACTAGTTTTTAGCCAATATTCACTGTCAAAAGCCTTGAAAGATGTATCACTGGGAAATGATATTCTATTTAGTCACACTTGACCTTAACAAACCCTCCTGTAGACGCTTCTTACACTTGAGGGAATAATTCATGGCATGCATAAATGCAGATAGAGCTTATACTCATTTGGCTTTCGGTTGTTGCTGTTATGAGTCATTTATAATGTGTGAAACCCGCCTGTGCTTTCAAACGCTTCAGAGAAGATAAGGTACAGTAGATGTTCTGCTGCATGTGTTAGAAAATGAAGTGTGCTTACTGGAACTGTAAAAAAATACTCAAGCTTATTACGTTCCTGAAGACATGAGCAATGATAGTTTTCTTTTTGTCTTTCCACTCATTGTTGTGCAACATCTGCTCTCAACACTAAACCAATTAGACAATTAGCTCGCAAGAATGCTAAAACCAGGTTCGTGAAAGATGAAAATAAATGCAATTTTTATATATGTATAAGAATGTCTTTTAAAGGGCGTTTTGTTTTATTTGGCGGCAACGGTTGCCATTTTGAATAGAAGTTAATGCTGGTTCTAATAGAAAGGTGTCAGAACACAGTGCATCGCAGTTTGATGTGAATGGGGCTGTATAGCTGTAGACCAGTCAGGGTGCCCATGCTGACCCCTGTCCTCCGCCGTAAGTGCCAACAGTGGGCATGTGAGCATCAGAACTGGACCAAGGAGCAATGGAAGAAGGTGGCCTGGTGTGATGAATCACGTTCAGGTGGATGGCCAGGTGCATGTGCATCGCTTACCTGGGGAACTCATGGGAAGAAGGAAAGCCGGCAGAGGCAGTGTAATGCTTGGCCAATGTTATACTATGAAACCTTGGGTCCTGCCAGCCATGTGGATGTTACTTTGACACATACCAACTACCTAAGCCTTGTTGCAGACCATGTACACCATGGAAACTGTATTCACTGATGGCTCTGACCTCTTTTGAATAATGCGCTCTGCCACAAAGCTAAAAATGGTTCAGGAATGGTTTGAGGAGCACAACAAGAAGTTTGAGGTGTTGACTTGACCTCCAAGTTCCCCAGATCTCAATCCAATCAAGCATCTATGGAATGTGTTGAAAAAACGAGTCTGATCCATGGAGGTCCCGTCTCACAACATAAAGGGTCTGCTGCTAACATCTTGGTGCCAGATACCACAGCCCATATTTATGGGTCTAGTGGAGTCCATGCCTTGACAGGTCAGGGCTGTTTTGGCAGCAAACGTGGACCAACACAATTTTAGGAAGGTGGTCATAATATTATGCCAGATCTCTCTCTCTCTCTCTCTGTGTGTGTGTGTGTGTGTGTGTGTGTGTGTGTGTGTGTGTGTGTGTGTGTGTGTGTGTGTGTGTGTGTGTGTGTGAATATTATGCCAGATCTGTGTGTGTGTATATATATATATATTAGGGGTGTAACGGTTCACAAAATTCACGGTTCGGTTCGATACGATACACTGGTGTCACGGTTCGGTTCGGTATGTTTTAGATACAGCAAAAAGAAATAATTGGCAGATAAATTACCTTTTTTTTTATTATTATTTTATTAAAACTAACAAAGTATGTTTGTTTTTTTTAACATTGAACAATGATGGAGCTATACTTTACCCATCTTCTATGTAGTTACAGGAATAAGACATTAGCTCTTTACATTAGCTCTCTCCACACTTTTTTCACACTACTACTTCTGTCTTCCCTTTGGCCAAATCCTCACTTGTTTGACTCTCAAGGGGGCGTGTCTGAAGAACGTGGCTGTTCAGCTCCCATTCATAATGTAATGTGCCGTTACAGTCAGGTAGCTTTGTGTAGCCCTTGACATCCAGCCGTCTGTTGTCAGAGCAACTGCTGTTGCTTTGGCCAATTGGTTCTCTGTTTGTGCTTTTGTTTTTTAAACAAAGCAGGAATTACTGGCTGAAATGGGCTCGTGAGGGAACCCTGTAACGGGGCTCAATTACTTTAAGCATGTTCTCAAAACTCCGTCTGCAGTGCGTTTTGCGCTGCGTATGCGGTGCAGGAGCCGCACACCCTGTTGTCCTTTCACATATGCTGCGTTTGCAGTCCGCAACCGTTAACATGGGTACAGAAAAAATATGCACCGCATAGACTACGCACTGCAGACGGAGTTTGTGAGAAACGGGCGTAAGGTCTCATATCCGCGGCTATAAATGGACCACTCGCCGCGGTGATGTCTTTTGTCATTTGAATAAGTTGGAAATGTCTGTCTAAATGCTGCGGGGATAGTTTGTGGCTGTTTCTTCTTTTTATCGTCTTGTTGTCGGCGTAAATGAGTTGATTGACATGACATTAATTATTCCCGCTGCTGTACCATCATGTAGCAAATGCGACATACCGTTGTTTTTTTATCCATCACTCTTGCCAACACCATCATAGCTTACAAAGAATCCAAAGTTCACCCAAACACCAGACCTGTTGGTTATTGAAGGATCTTCTATTTCTGGTTTGTTAAACGCAATAGCCCTTTTGCCACGAGCATTCAGCGCGTAGCCTACTGAGTAAGCGAGCACCTGACTGAGCAGCCTAAAACATATTTGGTGTTTTTTTTTTTTACTATTTGTAATGTTTATTAAAGAAATCTCTCATGCTCATCAAGCCTGCCTTTATTTGATCAAAGATATTATTAGTTTAAAATAATGAAATAAAATTATTTCTTTCTTTGATGCAACGCTGAATTTTCATCAGCCATTACTCCAGTCTTCTGTCACATGATCCATCAGAAATCATTCTAATATACAGATTTTTTATATTACAGCTTTTTACTGTATGTTTTTATCAGATAAATGCAGGCTTGATGAGCATGAGAGATTTCTTTAATAAACATTACAAATAGTAATGTTTTTAAACAATACTCTACGAATGCATGTATGTATACATAATATATTGAAAGAGAAAACGTTTATTCTAAATTGTAAAAATATTTCTCATTATTAGTGTTTTACTGTATTTTGATCAAATAAATTGAGACCTGGTGAGTATGAGACTAATTAAAAAATAGGTAGCACTTTATTTTACAGTGTCATTATTACATATCTTACATACAATTACTATAGTAATAACAGTAAATTATGCATAATTACATCCAAAGTAACATTATGTTAATCTAATAGCCTTTGTGGCCGACTGTTAGTGACATAACCTTCCTTCTTTCAGAGGAAGAAGCAATATTGATTTAAGGTTACAGCACAAAGATTTTTTTCCCTTCAAAATATCATGCATCAATTAATCTTTCACAGCCCAGAAATGCGTATTAAAGTAAAAAGGTCCTTTTTGAATTCTTGCTGACTTTAAAGCATTATTTTCAGGCACAAAGGGTCTTGCTGAGCGGAGGATGAGCTTATAGCGACATTGCGCTGAGAAAAAGCTGAATATTCACATCTCCCAGGACCTTTTCCCCAACAAGAGCCCTGAGCTGATTACACTCCCTCCTCCCCTTCATCCTCGTAATGAACACGAGCAAAGAGGCCCCTGAACTTCACCTCCTCCGTCTCCCTCCCATCTTAACGAGATCCTCTCCACACTTCCACCATGAGACCTCAGCCTAATCTGTGGAGGCACTGAGGTATTATTAGAGCTGTAAGAGTCCTTGGAGGAGATGCTGGGAGCGCAAGGCCTGGCAGATGAGATGGGCTTTTGGGAGGTGCACGGTCCCATTAAGATGGCATTCACAGAGGGCCTTTGTTATCATTGATCCTAACGCTTTCAGGGAGCAGTGAGACTTACTGATCCATGACCATCTCATCTGTCTTGCAGGGTTTCAGGGAACTCGCTGTGAAATTGATAGTGATGACTGTGTCTCCAGACCTTGCCAGAACCAAGGCCTTTGTGTGGATGGGGTCAACAGTTACAGGTCTTATTGCCTTTTCATTTCTAATTTTACTTCTCTGTTGTGTTTGTTTGTCTTTCAGCATTTATGTTGCCAGCACCATTTCGTGTTCAAGGGACGTTTCACGTCACTTTTTAATCATCCCCACGCCATTTCAAAGTCAATGTGTTGGTGTTTTTTTTTTACCCTTTTGGAGCACAAAATACTTATTTATGTAACTTAACTTTTTCCCGCATAAAAATACAGTTGACAGTTGTAAATTGAACAAACAACACCATACAATTCCAACAGAATGTGCAAACAGTCTATAAAGCATGACAGAATGGTTATTCTTGGGTAAATTATCCCTTTAAGACCTTATAAGACAATGTCAACATGCAGTGAGAAACATTTGTTTAAAGGAACACGCCGACTTTTTAGGTCAGAATTTTTTGGGGCTTATTCACCGTATCTCCAAGAGTCAGATAAATCCATACAGACCATTCTCATCTCTGTGTGTGACATAACACTGTCTGACTCACCCACCGCTAACCTAGCTTAGCACAAAGACTGGAGATAAATGGCTCCAGCTAGCCTCCTGCTCAATAAGTGACAAAATAATCCAGTGTGATGTGGATAGTTACATCGTGTACTGAGACCGATGAAAAATTAAAAGTTGTAATTTTCTAGACCGATATGGCTAGAAAACTTCTCTCATTTGTAATAATCCAGGAACTTTGCTGCCATCCCATGGGTGCACCGGTGCAATGATATCACGCAGCGCCTGCAAATAGGCTAACTTCCATCAACATAACCAACGTGACAACCTGCTTGCGCTGAGAGTGTGCTGGGGACTATTTTCAGGCGCTACGTAATATACGTAGTATAGTAATATACGTTGTAATACGTAAAACAGTCAGGCATTTAATGGTTAAATATATATATGAAATCTATTGTTTAAAAAACTATTGCTTAACAAATCATTAGAAGATTACATTTTAAATTAAAGGTGCCCAAGAATGAAACATTTAATTAACCTTGCCATAGTTAAATAACAAGAGTTCAGTACATGGACATCACATACAGGGAGTCTTAAACAGCATTGCCTCCTCCTTCATATGTAAATCTTGTCGGTGAAAAACACCACGGAAAAACAGGCTATTTTCAACATAATGCCAACTGTGACGTAATCGCTGAGATCCTTAAAATGTACGCCCCCAACTTTTGCATGTCAGCCTATGTTCATTTTCAGGCGGAACTGCACATCTGAATCATCAGTTTAGCAGATAATACAAGCGTTGCTCGAGGATAGGGAAAACGGCAGCTCTCATGGAGACAAATGTCATGTTCCAGGCTGTCCAGGGAATGTGAGGACTTTTCATACCCTTCCCACAGATAAACAATGTCAAGAGTCATGGTTGATGTTTATTTACAATAGATACCGCAACAAAAAGGGTTAGTTCACCCAAAAATGAAATTGATGTCATTAATGACTAATGTCGCTCCACACCATAAGACCTCTGTTCATCTTCGGAACACAGTTTAAGATATTTTATATTTTAGTCCCAGAGCATATGCAGTCTATGCACACTTTACTGTCCATGTCCAGAAAGCTAATAAAAACCTCTTCAAAGTTGTCCAAATGTGACATCCGTTTGTTTTGATTAGAATCTCTTGAAGTGTTCCTCAAATAAAGATTCAAACGGCCATGAATCAATGAATCGATCAATGATTCGGATCACCAATGTCACGTGATTTCAGCAGTTTTGCAGTTTGACACACGATCCAAACTGCTGAAATCACGTGATTTCATTCAATAATCGTCATATGCACTACCATTAAAAAATTTGGGGTCGTAAGATTTATTCAGTAATACATTCTGTAAAGCCCATGCTTATAAAGAATTATTATACTTCTTTATAAGTATTACTATTCTATGAATATATTTATAAAGACTAAAGGGGTCCTTGATTGCGATTTTACTTTTTTTTTTACTTTACTGTTTGAGCATAAACAAGTTACGACGCTCAAAGTTCAAAGTAAAGGGAGATATTTTCTGTTACAGAAATTGATTTTTAAGGACTACAACAAGCTTTTACCTGGGCTCTTGACATCACAAACCTTAAAATTGACACGCAACAAAGGGGGGTTGGCCATAATGGGCTGCTTTTTAGAGAAGAGGAAGAGCATTTGGGCGTCTGCTCAAGCTGTCGCACCAGTTTTTTCACATTTATTGCAAAATAGTACATAACACAAATTCAGTACCATGTCATAAAACAATATGACAACATAAGTTATTACCATAATTAAACTAAACTAAACCTGGTGTCTTCATGCATCATACATTATCTGGCTATACATCATGACAGAATTTGCAAATAGAGGACTTGAAGATAGTTAACTCCACATCAGCTACAAAAATTCATCAACTAACCATTCAGAAAGTTCTGTTGCATTCTACATGTTGTCACTTCTTTGTGAGTCACTCCATCCCGATTCCATTTTGAACATAAAAGGCTGAACAGTTTCTTACATTTTCATTGCGTGTCTATGTGATGTAGTCAGAGCTGCTAACATGAGCTTTTGAAGCCCCCCCCCCCCCCCTTTTCTTGAAAGCGGGAGCAGTGGCTCATTTGCATTTAAAGGGACACACAAAAACGGCAAAAAAAATGTCTCACCCTAAAATGGTGTACTCACACTCGGCCCTTTTGGGCGTGGTTCGGTTGGGCTTGAGCGTGGTTTGTGTGAACGCTAACCGCACCAGAGCACGGAACAGCTGTGTGCTACTCTCATCATTAAGACAGCAAACATCAAAGTATTACTTCTTGGATACACTTTTCGATTAAATTGATTATTGATTAACATGAATTGTAGTTTGCGATTAATCTGTGAATTCCTCCATCAAAGTCAGCTGCCTCCGTAGTAATCTTCTGATACGTGAGGTGCAGTCAAGTGAAAAACTCTGCGTGGCATAAATGATAAATCTATACGACAATTCACCATGACGTCACAACAGTAATAAACGATCTTCTGGGTGGCAAAAGCCGAAGCATTCCTATGGCAACGTTAGTAAATTGCTTGGGATTCAGGCATAGTAAACATGATTATTGAGGAACTGATTAACTAATTCGTAGATGGTCTATTTCCCTGTTATCTAACTAAAAAAGGCTATGATCATTTTCTGTTGCTCGGTCAGGGTCGGAGATGGCACAGACGTGAGCTTCTGACGGTCAAAAGGATAGCGTGCTGTAGACTAGCACTACTCCTCTAATGTTAGGCACTCACTCAAACTAAACTCGCGGTGATGATGAAGCCAATGTGGTACACGCATCAATCATCCATCAGCCTACAACTATGTTTTGCTTTTCCTATTTCTTTTATTGACATTCGATCAGTAGCCTACATGCCACTAGAAGTTCGGTCTCTTCCTTTTACTTCAGGCAGTGACTGGCAATGAGTTTGATCTTTAAAAGAGATCTAAAGTTTACTAATATTAGTCTCGAATTTCCCCAGCTGAAGATAATTATGCTCTGCTATGATTTTGTAGATGGAACGTTTTGAGAATACTTCTCTGTAGCTCCTCTTTTGACGACGTCCACTCACTTTAGCCTCCTCACCCACAGGTTTTGCTGGATATATTTACTTTTTTCTGAAGGAAATCGATACAATCATACACCTTTTGCTGTATATCGGACGGCGCAACCCCAAACACAACACGTTTTCATCATAGTTTCAACTTTAATCAACAACAATGTTCTTAAAGGGTAACTAAACCCCTGTTCACAGCATAACTCCGCCTATGTAACTGTTTACAGTAGTCGGCTGGATCTCTTCAGTTTGTCAGTAGAAGCCGCTCGGGTTCTGCCACCCGGAAGTGTCTTGGTGTCGATTGTTTACAAACATTCTAAAATGGTCTATTAGGCAGTCTATTAGTGAAAATACTTTTCTTCCGGTCTTCTTCAAAACAAAAAGTTGCGTCATGAATGATGTAAGCATGCTCTGGCCCGGTACGTTGGGCAAGTGTGAGTGCAGGCCAGTGGGGGGAGTAGGGATGGGGGGGACAATCGCACTTGGGCGCGGTACAAGGCAACCATGTCTAGTGTGAGTACACCCATAATCTTATGACTATGACTAATTATTACTTTTAAATCAGTGTATAATGGATTATGAGAGTGTGCATTAAAAAAGAAGCATATGCATGTCTTATAATTATAAAACGTAATTTAAATGCAACTGTAACTGTTATTATAATGCAGTATATGTCTTTAGCACATAATGCACATAATGAGTCTTTATAAGTATATTTATAGAATAGTTATACAGTATTTGCTTTTAATAAAGTTATTATAGTATAAATGGGGATATAATTCATTAGAAGCATGGACTTCATAGAAAGCTAGCGATTTTTTTAATTTTTTATTTAAGAAATTAATATTTTTGTTCAACAAGTACACAGTTACACATTAAATTAATCAATTACATGTTATAAGGTTACTTATAATAATGCTTATACTTATGTTATAAGGTCTTAATATATTGAATATACGATTTTTCTTTCAAAAAATGAAAGTCATAAAAGTTTTCTTTCATTGCAATTAAACGAATATATGGTTGAATTTTAGATCTTTTTTGGCGTATTATTTTATGACAATTATTATGTCATGTCATGTAGCTCATACAAAGATATGGCAATGTAAAATCACTTTTCAGTTCCAAAAGTTTTTTTTTTCACAACTGTAAAATGATCCTCCCTATGCAGCTGTTTCTGCAAGGCAGGTTTCTCAGGCCAACACTGTGAGGAAAACATCAATGAGTGTGCATCCGACCCTTGCCAGAACAGTGGTGTCTGCCAAGACCTTGTGAACGGGTAAGTACCATGGCAACATCGAATTGCACGTTTTCCACTCTATAACGCAACCCCTATAAATTGATTATGATGTAGGAGCCCAAGTATCGTCTCTGAACTGTTTGTTTTTACTAGACAGTCTAGAAATGAGATACGTTTGAGAGATGCTGGTATTATTGTCTAAAGTACTGTGGCTTATAATAAAGGTCTTTTTTCATCCTTGACATATATAAGCTGCTGGTCTAAACTCAAGTGAGAATAGTTCAGCTGGTTCGCATCACACCTCTATATTGGCTTTTCTCTACTAGATCTTCTCCTCTTTGTGCTTTAATAGGCGCCTCAGGGCCGCTCTTGGTTCAGTCCGACATATGGGCAGAGAAATCCCGAGGCCAATTTAAGTCCTAAATGGTTTGTCTCTACTTTGTCTCCTATCATGTATGGGCTCCCCTGTGATCATCTGCTCCCAGCGTTCCTCTGGAATTGCTTCCGTCTGAGGGATTTCACTTCAGGTGTTTCCGTTTGCTTACAACTTATTCTCTTCTCCACACAAGTGCTCTTTTGACACGGCAAGGCTTGTTTTAAAGGAGATCATTCTCAGCGGACCTCTTTTACCTTGTCCTGTCAGATGTTGGTCTGTTTGTATGCAGTTTACTGACAACAGTAGTTTACAGATGTTTGCTTTGATAACCTTTGTATGTTACAGCCAACTTGATTTTATTCAGGCTCAGGAGGTCAGGCTTTAGCTAGTTAGCATGGTCCAGTTTGCCTCTGTAGGTAGATGTTGTTACTACACCATCTGGCTGCAAAAAATGACTTTTAAAACAATGTAAAAATAATAGCAACTTTTCCACCATCGGGCTAAACGGTTCTAAGAATGGTAAGGAACTGTTACGGTTATATTTCCACTAGAGCTTGAATACAAACCGTTCTTGGCTCAGACCTCTAGCAAAAAAAATAGGCCCACAACATTAAAGATCCAGCAGTATCCAGCAGATCCTCTTACCTGTGGGCAAGAGGTACTTTTTTATCCCTGTTTGCACCAAACCTATCTGATGTGTTTACTGTCAAAACACTCTTTTTATTTTCATCTGACCATAGAACCAGTTCCCTTATGAAGTTCGAGTCCTGTCTGAAAACTGAATATGCTGGAGTTTGTGTTTGAATGAGCAAGGACCATTTTTCTTAAAACCCTCCCAAACAATATGTGGTGATGTAGGGGCTGATTTGTCTTTAGGCTTTCTGATCCCAAGACTCAATCAATCTCTGCAGTTCTCCAGCTGTGATCCTTGGAGAATCTTTGACCACTCAAACTCTCCTCCTCGCCGTTTATTAGGACAATATGGACATACTCTTCCAGGCAGATTTGTAACATCTTTAGTTGATTGGAATTTCTTAATTATTTCCCTGATTGTGCAAATAAGGATTTTCAATGCTTTAGCCATTTTTTAAAGCCACTTCCTATTTTGTGAATCTCAACAATCTTCTTCTGCACATCAGAACTATATTCTTTGGTTTTACTCATTGTGATGGATGATTCACGGAATTTGGCCTTTGTGTCTCCTCATATTTATACTCCGGTTGAAGTCATAGCTGGACAGTTTCATGTTCCTAGTCATCCTGGTGTGTGTCTCTGTGTAAATATATGTAAATATGAATGGGAACATACTTCAGATATATTTAAAAACACAAACAAAAATCAGTGGTGCAAGTAATTTGGGGCAACGTGTTTTGGAGAAAAAACATTTATTTACATAATGTTTTCATAATGTTAAATTTTTGCTACTTTTTTAATGAAAGCTCAAAAGGATAAACAGGATAATGCAGATTTATTTTTAAAGCCAACTTTGCTAATATTTACCAGGAGTGCCAATTCTGCCCATAACTGTAGAACGTCATTATAGACCAGGTTTTCCCAAACTGGGGTTCACAAACCCCTTGGGTTTTTTGAGGACTCCAGAATGCCCATGAGTTGATGAAAAGCTAATAAATAAAAGCATTACTAATTAATACATTTCAAATGAAAGCAATCAGACTAAAACACTTACTAAAAAGACAAAATAATATTTTTACCTACATGTCATGTGACTACAGGGAAGGCCCACGGTATAGACGAGGGGTCACCAGTCTCGGTCCTGGAGGGCTGCTGTCCTGCAGAGTTTAGCTCCAACCCCAATCAAACACACCTGAAACAGCTAATCAATGGTCCTATAGAGGGAATGCATGTGACGTCATCATCAGCTGGAGCGACTGTGATTAGGTGATTACGCCCCACTGAGAGGCAGCATTGGTTTACAGCGCGAATGCAGCGAAAACACACAAAACCAGGCCCTGCGCCAGAATGGGGGTAGGGGGAGGCTTGTCCACGGACCGCATGGACATCACTGTTCCAGACTAGAGATGGACTTGATAATAGCGTGTAATTTTTTTACTCAAACCACTGCCACCTGCTTCTGCTTTTAGAGTGAAAAGCTGCCCATAACTTTTTGTCTGTGATCTGTAATCCTCTGTAAGAATTCGTAATAATTGCATATTATCAGCTAGCAAAAGATCCAGTGTGTATCTGTATTTGCACTCGTCTAATGATTACATTTTCAACGTGTTTTTTGTTTCGGTGAGTAATGTAGCAAATCACAGACATGTTTGTAGATATCTACAACGGAATTGGCCAATCACAGGTGTTGAATTTGGAATCACTCACCGCTCGCCTCGAGTATTTGTCCAGGCGCTGAGTTCAGTTAAACCTGCGCGTCAATCCTCTGTAAGTGCAGACATTGTGAAAATAAGAGATGCATTGTATACCAACGTCACTGCGGAACTTTGTGAGATTGCGTTTATTGAATGAGTGACAGCTTTTAGTGAATGTATAGTATATTACCACCACTACACGCTTCAAAACACTGACCCATCCACATATACATTGGGGATTCACTCGAAAAATGTGATGAATGACAGTTATAAACATTCATGGAAAACAAAAGTTGTATTTAACTTCTGAATATGACCTATTAATAATTATATTGCACAGACAGTGTGCAAAGAGTGCTCTCTTTATAATCACTAAAAGCTGTTACTCATTCAATAAACGCAATCTCACAAAGTTCCGCAACAAAGCTACAATGAATCTCTTATAATGTCTGCACTTACAGAGACACGCGTGTTAAAGGGTTACTTCAGCGATTAGCATATAGCTTTGTATCAGTAGAAACCCTGGAATATATTCAAATGATTGTGCTTTCCCCCCTCATATCCCCCTGATACAAGAGATTTATGCGTTTTATTTCTGGAAAAATTCCTCCTATGATGCAAATTGACGATATTTGCGTCATAGGAGGAATGTTTGCCTAAATACTACAGCCAGCAGAGGGAGTCATTTCCGCATGTTTTGAACTCACGCATGGAGGATGGGAGATCACACTTACAGCTCAGCTCGCAGCTGCAGGCACTCATTTAAACGGAGCTATGGTGAGCAATGTAAGTCTTTTAACTTCTCAAATTTTGAATCTGAAACTTCTTCAAATCTTCTCAAACTTCTCAAATTTAATTTCTATGAAAGTTAAGCTTGCAAAGGCATGAACTGAAACGCGCCAGACTGAACTTGCGTTGTGAATGTATGCCGTGAGTGTAGTCACGATTACCTCAGCTCTCATCACGAGAACTCATCAGCTCATTTATCTGACTCCTGCAGTTAGAGCTCAGTGCTGTGATACTTGCGAGGTGACTCACTCATTATATCGAACATACATGTTCAGTTTTTAATTGTTGGGTCTTCTCCAACTCAGTCACAGTAATCCAGTAGGTGGGTTTGGGAGTGGCCTCACAGGGCAGCAAAGCATTCTGGGAATCTTTCATCCCCATGAGACAAAAATACATTTTCTGTATTTTCTCAGTCTAGAAGGCACCAAATTCAAAAATAATTTCACATTTCTACTACATTGATGACCCACTTTAAATACAGATTCAGCTTCCCAGCGCTAAGGTACCCCTTTATGTGAACTCAGTGCCTGGACACCCGAGCAGTGAGTAGACTCCAAGTTCAACACCTGTGATTGGCCAATTCCATTGTAGAAATCTACAAACATGTCTATGATTGGCTACATTACTCACCGACGCGAAAACACGTTGGAAATGTAATCATTTGATGAGTGCAAATACAGATACACACTGGATCTTTTGCTAGCTCCTTTTCTCTAATAATATACTATTATTATGAATTTTTACAGAGAATTACATATCCTAGACAAGCCGTTATGGCCAGCGTTTCCCTCTTAAAGCAGAAGCAGCAGCAGGTGGCAGTTAGCCTAGAAATCTAGACGCACCCTAGCGGCAGCAAATTTAATCTGCCCGCAAGTGTCGTCTAGCAACTCTCAATATCCTTCTGAGCTGTATTCCTCACAATCTGGACGGGCCAATCACATCATGTATAGAGTCGGCGGGCGGGGCCATAATGACGACGGCCGAGTTGTGTTTGCATGCTTCTAGTAAACACAGAAACTGTCGAACTGCGGTCTTTCGAATCAGCTTTGACCATGACTCTGGAAGACTTGGAGTTAAGCTTTTCTCTGAGAAAAGAACAAAGAACGGCACTGAAGTCATTCTTAAAAAGGGAAGATGTGTTCGGAGTTTAGCCGACCGGATACGGCGAATGTTTAATCAGTCAGCGAGCTCTGCTTCACCTTCGTTGCTCTGGTTGGTGTAGCTCTATCCTATCGCGTGCAGAGGGAGTTTGAAATACAACCGCTTATCCCGCCCCTCGGATTGAGCCCTGTCTATGGTGAGTTTCCAGACCAAACATCTTGATGTGGGTCTGGCTTGTCAGGTTAGGTGGCAGTGGTTTGAGTGAGAAAATTACAAGCTATTATCAAGTCCGTCTCAAGCTCGGAACAGTGATGTCCATGGGGTCCGGGGTCAAGCCTCCCCCGACCTCCCCTCTGGTGCCGGGACTGGTTTTGTGTTTTTGCTGCATTCGCACTGTAAACCATTGCTGCCTCTCAGTCTGTTTGCTCCTCAGTGGGGCGTAATCGCAGTCGCTCCAGCTGATGGTGACGGTCACGTGCATTCCCTCTATAGGTCCTATAAAGGCATTGATTAGCAGTTTCAGGTGTTTTTGTTTGGGGCTGGAGCTAAACTCTGCAGGACAGCAGCCCGCCAGGACCGAGTTTGGGGACCCCTGGTATAGATGAAATAGGCAAAATGCTAGGGGGCACCACTCATCCATGAATATAGATGCAATTACTCCTTCTATTTATTGATATTGTTTTTGCAACTATCATCTGAATAATATATATATATATATATATATATATATATATATATATATATATATTGAATGGACTGGAGTTAGGATATAATTTTTAAACACAACCAACATATAAATTAACAACAATAAAATAAAAAAACATCAATGCATTACAAAAATAAAACTGTACCAGTCTTTCTACAACTTAGACTGATAACATGTAGTGTTAAACCTTGATACAAGGGGCACCAGGTAAAATCTTGCCTAGGGCAGCAAATTGTTCAGGGCTTGCCCTGGGTGACTATTACATAACATCAGAGATCTGTGAACATGTAAATGTGATGTTAAATTGTTTAAAAGTATTCTCTCAGGGGGAACTTCAAGTCAATAATTTAGGTCAAAGGGGGTCGGTTGAAAAAGCTTGGGAATCCATGATAGAGACCAACACAGAACGTGTCCTGTGTAAGCGGGCACTGACAGTGGTTTGCTAAGGTTACTTGGGTTGCAGTTTGCTGTCAGATTTGATATAGATCCTGCTGCCCTGTCTTATGAAAATAAAACACGCAAAGGCTGCAAAAGGCACGCAAAGGCTATTTGTGAAATTTTGTATCATTTAAAAAAAAATCTGTCATTTAAAGAAGTAAATTCAAACTATTTTGACTAGAAAAGCACCTATAGGTTTCAATAAATGGTCTTTTAGATGGAAAAGGAAGAGATCTTAAAATTATAGCATGTTTTTATAGTACACCAAACCTTTTATTTTAAAAGTTCATGGGAATTTCAATTTGTCATAAAATAACCTTTTTAAAGACATATTGTACCAAGCCCATTAGAACCTCCTGTTCAGAATTAAGAGAAAAAGGAACACTGAAGTGAATAAAACAATCCAGCAAAAAATCACAGGGAGAAACAAAATGCCCTATTAAAGTGTGAATATATTCTACGAGAGGCTCCTTCCATCACAGAACCAATGAACTGGCCAAGTCTTCACCGATTAGACAGGTGACAGGATATTTGAAACGGAATCAGCTTGTCAGTCATTCTGTCCAATGATAGCAGCAGCCAAAGTCATGATTAACACACACACACACACTTCAGATCTTTCTGCTGTCAATCAGACTTTTTCCTGTCAGTCGTTTTTCTAAAAACGCTCCATGCAGATGCGGCACGGTTCTTTTAGCAAACATCTGTGTCACAGCGATTTAAAATGTGCAGTCAGAAAAAAGATTAGGCTAAGAATGTTCTTTTTTTTGCCTTTACAGTTTCCAGTGTAACTGTGTCCCTGGGTATTTCGGACCGCTTTGCAACCTGGACATAAACGAATGTGAAGCTTCCCCCTGCCTCCATGACTCTGTGTGCATCAACAAACCTGGGGGATTCATATGTGTCTGCCGTGCTGGCTTCTCAGGTGCGTCCCCTTCGGCCAGAGCCCAAGACACAAAATCAATGGGAGAAACCAAGGCTTACCATGTCTACAAGGGTTACGTTCCCCCAGCCTGACAGATTCTCAGTGGAAAGAACACACAAATAGGTCCTCGGCACATTTACCACTTTAATTGGCTCACACACTCCCACCAATAGCTGCACACACACTTTCACATACACAGATTCACCTTGAGTTAACAAAACACCATCCTCCTCGTCCTCTGCATTTTAATCAAGTACTTCCTTGTCTTCTCACTCTTTTCCTATTTCCCCAGTGTGATCTCATTCTAATTCACTGGGTGTCCATTCATTTTTGTATATTTGGATAGACACTGAATTGATATCAATATATTGACACCATCTAACATCCAAAGACTTTACCGATGTATCTTTATGAATTTCCTATAACTTTTAGAACTGAATTTGCAGACGAGTAAGCTTGGTACTCAGAAACAATTCTATATCCAGGCTCTGGTTTATTAGTAAAGGATGGGGCATTAAAAACAATAAGACATTTTAAAAGGATGTTTACTTGAAAAATTTAATTCAGATGATATTAATTAAAGTAAACTTGTTTGCTCTTGCAATATATTGTAAACAATTACCTTAAGGAGATTTCTACCTGATCTAACCCGTTAAAAAACAAACCCTTCTGCTGAACACAAAAGAAGATATTTTGAATATGGGTAACCAAATATTGACCCATTGACTTTTATTTTTTGGTGAACTATCTCTTTAAGTTTAGCTTTGCTGGTGTACCATGGCTCCTCAAATTTGCCCTGCGTCCCAATTTGCATACTATCCATCCTAAATAGTATTCGAAAATAGAATTAGTATGTCCCAAATCGTAGTATGTTGAAAAGAGTATTCTAAAGATGGTTTACTATTTCCGGTCCGAATTCGTAGTATGGATCGATGGGCACTCTAACGGCTGATATTGCCCACAACCCATTGAGAGTTGGACAAGGATTCGATTAGAACTACAAACACGGATAAAAAGCGTTAAAAAACTACAAACATGATGGATGTGCGAGTTCGACGGTTAAGTAGAGAAGTTTAGATAAAGGGGTTTGAGTGACCAACTATCAATATTTAACCCGACAAAAATATATTTATTCAGTGTTGTCCACATTATATTTTACCTTCAGCAGCATTGTGAACTTTTTTTAATGACACGTTTGGCCATTAACTTTTAAATGCATCATTATATTTAAACTGCAAACACATGAGGAGAGTCTCTGACCCACACATGGCAGATCAACGAGCGGCTAAATTTCTCTCCGATATGGTAGGAGATTAAACTGAAAGTGGAGGATTTGAACTGTGACGAATCTGACGATGATTGACAGGGCAGATAAACGGTGACGGGATGCACCTAAACTAAGTGACAGAGTCCGTTAAAGATGGCGAAGTAGTATGTCCCGAAGCTTGCATACTTTTCTGCTACACACTCAAAAGTATATACCTTTTCTTCACAAAAAGAGTACATACTTTTAGGACGTAGTATAAGTAGGCGAATTGGGATGCAGCACTGGTCCTTAACTCTGACCCTGATCAAACACACCTGAACTAGCTAATCAAGGTATTCAGGATCACTAGAAAAATCACATGTTAGGGAGTTTTATCAGGGTTGAAGCTAAACTCTGAAGGACAGTGGCCCTTCAGGACTTTGTTTGAGAAACACGGATTCCGAGTTCACACTGCCGATTTTAGCCCCGATTTTGACTCGCTGACAGGTTTGCCTATGATTCCGAAATCATAGGCAAGCCGGTGCTCGTGTACATGAGTGAAAATCACACGTGTGAATGATCAATGATGCGATCAAAGAGAATTGACAACATGTCACAGACGCCCGTGAGATATTTGGCATGCTAAATATCTAGACCTGTCGGCGATGACCGACAGCCAATAAAAGAGTGAAATACAGGGCAGCGGGAGGTTCAGGGAGGAGTTATAGACCAGAATATAAGTATTTTAATAGATATATTTACAATTCTATCAAACAGAAACAAAGCCCAAACATTTGCACGTCCAGCAGCAGCAGAAACATTACAAAATTATTGATTTACTTCAAACTCTTTTTGCAGAAAACAACTTCAAACTCTTTTTGCGAGAACTTGGAACTCCTATGATCTCGCGTTGTTTACTTGTCACATCGTACGTGTAGTTGGGAAACGTAGTTTGCCCGGAGAGAGAGAGTTGTCTGCGATTCTTCCTTCTGTATAGTCATGTATTGTGAAACCCTCTGTCACCGATCCATCATGCAGTATGAACACAGCAGGGGAAAAATGTTTTTTTGTTGTTGTTTTTTTAAGATAATTTGTTTTTTAATGAATCAATACATTTAATTAACATACACGTTCAAGACATCAAAAGTTTAAGGTCAACAGGATTTTTTTTAAAGAATAATTGTTTTATTCAGCAAAAATGTATTAAAGGACCAAATCAGCATATTAAAATGCTTTCTGAAGGATCATATTACACTGACGACTGAAGTAATAACAGCTGAAAGCTCAGATTTCCACTGCTGGAAAAAGTTGCATTTTAAAATATATTAAAATAAAAAACAGGTGTTTTTTTAAATTAATATTTTAAAATATTCCATATTCGTTTTTACCGTATGTTTGATTAAATAAATCCAGCCTCTGTGAGCACAAGATACTTCTTTTATTTAAAGGCCCACTGAAATCAAAATGTAAGTTTTTTTAGCTTTTGGTATGACTGTGTTAGCCTTAAAGTTATGGATAAGCTGGTATATTCCAAAGCTGTGACAAAATTTGCATTTAGGAGATATAAGCATTCAAAATTTACATTCTCCCACTTCCTTTAAAACGAATCTCAGATTTTGGTGACATCATCGCAGACTTCACTTTCTCGTCAAATCTTCTGTCCAATCAAATGCTCTCTAGAATTTAAAGCCCGCCCCCTACACTGCCGAAGCTTTTGCCCCAATTTTGAGTCGCCAACAGGTTTTGTGAAATCGCCGACAAATGCCCGAGATCATAGGCAAATCGGTGCTCGTGGACGCGAGTGACAATCACGCAGTGTGAATAATCAAAGACGCGATCAGAGAGAATCGCAGACGAGTCGCCGACGCCGGTGAGATATTTGGCATGCTAAATATCTGGAGCTGTCGGCGATTGAAACTCCTGCTGTATGAACAGCGCTCTGACTGAAAATTACACCGACAGCCAATGAGAGAGTGAGATACAGGGCAGCAGGAGGTTCAGAGAGAAGTTATAGAGCAGAATATAAGTATTTTAATAGATATATTTACAATTCTATCAAACAGAAACAAAGGCCAAACATTTGCACGTCCAGCAGCAGCAGCAGCGCATTACAAAATAGTTTATTTACCTCAAACTCTCATTGCAGAACACAATCCTGGCTCCCTCTGTCTCTCCAACAATTTCCTCTACCATAATATTTTTTTCTTTTTCTCCAAAAATCAGCGCACATACAATTTAAAGCAAACTTTGTGCAGTTTATCATTTTTAATAACAATTCAAAGTCTCGTGCGAGAACTCCGGTCTAACACACGTGATCTCACGTTGTTTACTTGTCACATCGCAAATGTAGTTGGGAAACGTTTGCGCACCGGAGAGAGAGAGAGTTGTCGGCTATTCTTCCTCTTGTTCAGTCATGCAGTGTGAACTCCTCTGTCTTCAAACCATCGTGCAGTGTGAACACAGCAGTGACTGAATGATACCCCAGATAGTCATGCAGTGTGAATAGAGCTGTGACCCGACGAGTTTGAAAATCATGCAGTCTGAACTAGGCTTAAGGCTGAAATCGGTCAGTTGTTAACACACATTTACTAATTTCTACATGGTGAAAGGCACATAGCACACTATATATGTGATAGGAAACGATTCAGTGTAAATATGCTTTCATTTGAGGTGAATAAAGTCTGTTTTCACGTTAGTTTCACACACCGCAGCAGAGCATACACCGCAACGGCTCTGGTCTAAATTTAGACTACAGATACGAGAGCGCAGTGCGCATCATATGCGCGAGTCGGTGCAGACAACAAACATATCGACCCATTTAAATTCTGGACAGAATGCTGCATTTCAAAGCGATATGGAGGAGATTATGATGATAAACAGTGTTAGAGGAAACTGGCTTTAGCAAACAGAGAAAGGTCCGCTCTTGCGCTCTTGTCAAACTGTGTATTAACGAAATGCTATTGGCTGTTTCAAAAAAGGGGAGGAGCTGAGGAGCAGCGGAAATTATGTCAACACATTGAATAATGCGGCGCGTTTCAAGGCACTTCAGTGGGCCTTTAAAGTGGCTCTATTATACTTTTTCAGATATTACTTTCATGCAGTGTGTAATATAGATGTTCTGGAAGTCAAATGTAGACACTGAAAGAAAGAATCGAAACTGAACCGCCTAAACAAGTCTTCAGTAATTCCAGTCTTACTTCATAACATGCGTCACAATGTAACCAATTTTCACAATGCCAATCTGGTCTTCATTGGCTGCCGGCAAAAAGCATCTATTTTGACCCGCCCTGTAGTTAGTTTGTGTTGTGTACATGTTGAGAAAAACTTGCCACTGAGAAATGTCCTGCTCAGGTCATCCTTGCGATGGAAGTTTGGGTTGAATAACTTGGTTTTTCCAAAGTTTTATTATTGGACTCGCTCTCAAATTGATTTGGTAAAATTGATGCCATCGTTACTCTCTTTACAGTGTGTACTGTACAATCGCTGAGGATGAAGCTGTTTAAATTCCGACATACTGTAAGCAATCGACCAATCACAACAGACTGGGCCATCTGACCAATCAGAGCAGACTAGCTCTCGTTAAGGCAGGGCTTAGAGAAACTGAATCTTCGAATGAGTCGTTTTTTAGACTCTATGAGAATTTTTTTAACAATTGTTCCAACAGTCTTTAAACATATTTAATCATTAGTAAAATAAAATACAATAAAATGAAACTATTCACAAAGATTTGTGAACATTTTCACCTCTCTGAAGTTGTATGCACAAGACTTTATGTTTCAGATGCCGTCAATACATAGACGTTGTATGTTTCTGGACCTAATAATGTGTGCTAACCTCAATTTATGTAATGAACACCTAAGAATACTAAGGACAGTATGCTGCTAGCCCACTTATCAATGCTTTTTTTTATTTTATTTTTATGTAATCTCAATCGCTATCAGCCGACTTGAAGATTAATTTCATTTGTCTATTGTACTGTATCGTCAATTTATCCTCATCCTGCCAAGGGGAAAGAAGGAAATCTCAGAGGCACAGAAACTCCTGGGAGAGCTCAGCCTGACACACAGGCCCTAATTCCCACAGAAACCTCTTTTATTATCAGGCCCCACTCTGCCTTGCACCAGTCATTACTTTCCTCTCAGCTCTGAGCTCATCTGAGGAATCGGATGCATCCCCTGAGAGCTCAGGCTGGAGGATATATTCTGGATTGGTTCAACCAACTGGGGCTCAGAGGAAATATTTGCCCTAATAAGACATGTAACGGCATCGCAATTTCTCGAGAAGGCGGAATCAAAGATACAAAAGGCAATATGTGGCGGCCTTCCATTCGACGTGTCTCTATGGCTGATCTGCAGCAAAATGATTTTTAAATTGAAATGTGTGTTGCTCAGGCACACCATATAATGTGCCCCGTTCAGTCAAGTTACATTATTTGTTATCTTCATTGTGATCGGCAGCTTTGCGCAGAAAAAAAAAAGGCAGTGAAAGTTGATACAATGTCCGTCCGTTATATTATTATTTAAATATGTACCATATTTCTCTCTTATTTAATCTTCTCTGTGGTGTTTATTTATCTTTTTTTCAGTCGTTTTCCTTCTCTGGCTTTCTTTGCTTTCCTTTAATTCCTCCTTTTTTTGGTCTCTTAGATAGAAAAGCTGATAACTCGCTGTGGGTTTGAGAAGTTCCTGCAGAGAGGAGTAATTGAGGAGTGGAGGAGAAGATTATATGGTCTTTTTTCTCCTCTCAGATGAGTACAGTGAGCACCCTTAAGAAAGCCAACATTAGGATTAAGCCAACAGCTTTATAATCTCTCCCCTGCTTGGCTTCTCATATTCTACAAATTCTGATAGGACAGCACATTATTTGTCAAATCAGACAAGGAAATGCCGATTAAGAGGGTTTTGTATAATCTCATTAAGAGCGCTGACAGTGTAAAGGCATTGTCTATGAAGCGAGGCTGGTGCACACTTCCTTACAATCTGCAGTCTTAATACTATCGTACGAAGCAGTGAGATATGAAGTACTTGATTGATGGCTGACTATAAACAGCGTGTCATGACTGAATATCAAAAACCACGGCTCATGTTTTGGGGTTAATAAGATTTTTACAGTCAATTCATACCCAGTCGATGCACTGACACATTGTTGTGTTTGCCGATGACTATCCGCAGGGAAATAAATTCATTACGGCTTAACCAGGAGGTCAATATGAAGGGAATTAACAACGGTCCGTGAATGAGCAATTGGGAAAGACACTTTAATTAGAAGATGTTAATGATCTGCCTCATTGTTATGTTTTAGTTCCTTTTATTTATCCACGTTGCCTTCGAGACCAAAGCACTTCAGCGTGAAGAAAGGTTGAAACGTCTTCAGTGAGAAACACCACAGCTAGATGTTTGTTTTCTCACTGTCTGCATTTTGAGCACGGGGTAATTGAAATAAAGCTTTCATTTATTGACAGTGCATGACCTGAACTGCGGCTGATGGCGTCGCTTTCGCCCGAAGTGACTGAATTATTTTTGTAGTCAAGCGTGAATTAAGTTTACATTCCTGTAATAACAGCATATGATTCATAATGTTGAAGAGATCGCTTTTACTCTTTATTTAGATGTCTCGGGGCTTTCAGAAATGGTTCCATTTGTTTGTGTAGTTACAGGGAGGAAGAATAATGGCTGTCTGCTCTTTAGTATCGCAGCTCTTTGGCTCTCGTTTTTATCTCCGTCATTTGTCAACCTGTCCTGGGGTGTCTACGAAGTCTTACTCTCCTCTGGATTTTACTGGCTCTTCTCAACTTATTGAATTTACAGCTTTGTTCCAGGTAAATTATGACCTATTAGGGTGTTTGTTACTGAACCTTTTTGTAGTGGATTTTACGTTATTCAGCTTGGACATAAATTCAGGTTAGAGAATAATGCACCCTATGTTACCTGGTCACATAGCAAAATTAGAAATATGCTGCAAATTTAAGTACAAATCCCTGCAGTGTCTGGGTTCATATTACCATTAGTGGCTCTAAAACACTCCACTGAAACAAATCAAAATTATAGGGAAAATTGTCAGAGAATACAAATTTAATTGTGGTCTTTTTTTCACACAAAACCGTTGTGTCTTAAGAAGACTTGAAAAAGGATAAATTATATGGAAAAAAACATGCCTTACCATAAGTATATGAGTGAATCTATAATTGGGGGTACTTTTTGCATTTCAAGAGGTTAAGGAAAAAATCTGTTCACTATCAGAAATTCGTTGCAGTATCTTTGTTACTTTCCTTTTTTATTACTTTTAAAGAAAAGTCATTTCTTTATAGCATTGTTTTGTTAACTCTGTTATCGACAAAATAGGCAATATAGAAATAATATTGATAACCGAGTTTGAACAGAAAACAGAATTTATATTTTTTTACTTTTTACCCAAAAACTCCACTTGCTAGCATAAATTCTAAGAGCACATGGCACTAAAGAAATCATGTTAAAAAGACTTTTAAACAAGTCACTGTGAGATCAGTGATGAATTCTATTTTCCTCTTGATGTTTTACAAAATAACTCTTGGTGTAAGAACTTTTTAGATTAAAATATTTTCTATGGACCATACATACCTTTCAGTGCTTCAGATCGTATCAGTAAGGAAAGTGACATAATGTTAATCTTGCATAATTGTAGGAGATAATTCCACCAATTTAAATGCAAAATATGGTACTGTAATAAAACTGATGCAATATTTTTGGAGACAAATTATTTTTTAACAATTTAATGTTGTAGAATTAGGAAATGACTACTATAAAATAGTATAGTGTTATGCCTTAAAGCATCTTTTGATACAAGACAATATGTAACAAATTATTAAAATAATAAAAAATATAACCTATTTGAAAAAAGCAGGGCAAAAAAAGACTTTGGACACCATGGGCAAGATTAACTAAACTGCAAAATGGCGTAAGAGCTCAATTCCATAAAAGTGCCGATGAAAGTGGGCAGTTTTGCTAGTGATCTACTAACCATGTGCAAATTAAAACACAGCCAGATCATTTCCATAATGACCAATGCAATCTACTTGTTAGCGTCTGGTTTAAGACATGCTTTTTTGGGCGTTAAATAAATAACCCAAACACCTGTAAATTTACTATCTATTGCACACCTTTGTAAATCACCTTACGTGATTCATTTAAATACTCTCCTCCCATGAATGTTGCACCTGAAATGGAAACTCCTAAAACACATATAAATAAGGTCAGCCACAAAAATAGTCTATGGCTTTTCAGCGCTAATTTATCACAGCGGGATATGAGAAATATCCAAGTACTATATAAAAACAAATATACATGTTGTTGTAGACATTTTAAGGTTTTCCTGTAGCTAGACTGCTGGAACATGGAGCAACCAATGTCAAGGTCCATGCATGTCTCATTAAATACTTACAGAGGTTGAAATTTGGATCTGAAATAAAATTTTGAATGAATTAGGGTTGTGGTTTGCGTAGGAAGGTCACATTCCTGCTAGTTAATCTTCATAAATGTGCTTTTTAACCTTATAAAAAATTGTATGAACTGTTTTAAAGCCTTATCTGTATTGCTTTTCACATTGCTTTTCAGCAGTTCAGTTTGGGTTTTGCAAAAACATATACATATATAAGTACCTTTTTTTAATGCATTTTGTTCACTTTGATTTCCAACATGGTGTTAAATAAATCCATTACATTGATTTCCATAAAAATTTCTAAATACTAAATGTAATGTATTTATATGGCTTTGATTTTGTTCTCCCCAAAGGTAAATGGTGCAAGCTGAACGTTGATGAGTGCAAATCCAATCCATGCCGAAACAACGGGAGGTGCATCGACAGTCTTAATGGTTACCAGTGTGTGTGCTCCAGAGGTTTCATGGGCTATCACTGTGAGAGAAACATTGATGAGTGCTCATCCAACCCCTGTGTTCATGGGAGGTACATTAACCTTGCTGGGCTGTAACAATGTGTATTTCAAGCTCTGTGATTGAGAGCTTTGTGAACGGCCATTACATCCATTCTGAAAAGACTGAACCTGTGAGAAGGTGTTTTTTTTTTTTTTTTTACTACTACTAAATGTGCTCACTATCCTTCTTGCCAGCTCACTCTCAATTAACTGTTTGGCAGTCTGGTACTCAGTAAACACAACATCATTAGTCATTACCAGCTGTTTCTTGCACTTTAAGCATCTAACCAAGTTACAGTAATAATTAGATGTTACATAAAGTACTAATGCCTTAAATAGTCACAGTTTGGGTAGAACAGATTTCTCCCTTTGGAAGCATACCTGAGAAACATCTCAGGTTTGTTATTTTAAAATGTACCGTGTGTTACGGTAGTAAAAAGGGATATAACTGGACTCAACAATAAGAGTTGTCGTTGTTGTTTTACTTGTAGTTCAGATTTGTACTAAGAAATGATAAAGAATTATTCCTGGAAATTCTGCTATAATACAACTATAATACAAGTCAAACTCACCTAAATGCAGAAAAACTCTAGCCTAGAAATCTAGACGCACCCTAGCGGCAGCAAATTTAATCTGCCCGCAAGTGTCGTCTAGGAACTCTCAATACCCTTCTGAGCTGTATTCCCTTAACTCTTGCCGGACCAATCACATCGTGTATAGAGTCGGTGGGCGGGGCCATAATGACGACGGCCGAGTTGGAAGCCTTTGCGGTAAACACAGAAACTGGAGAACGGTGGCGGTCTTTCGAATCAGCTTTGACCGCGATTCTGGAAGACTTGGAGTTAAGATTTTCTCTGAGAAAAGAACAAAGAACGACACTGAAGTCATTCTTAAAAAGGAAGATGTGTTCGTGGTTTTGCTGACCTGATACGGTGAATGTTTAATCTATCAACAAGCTCTGTTTCACCTTCGTTGCTCTGGTTGGTGGTAGCGCTATCCTATCGCGTGCAGAGGGAGTTTGAAAGATAACCGTTTATCCCGCCCCTTGGATTGAGCCCTTGTCTATGGTGAGTTTCCAGACCAAACATCTTGATGTGGGTCTGGCTTGTCAGGCTAGAAAAACTCGCCAAAATGCAGATGTATGCTGACATGGATATTTTAACATACTGATGCCTCAAACAATACTATTACAACACTACAAAACTCTATATGTGCATAAATACACTGAATATACCAATAAACGTCTGTGCTGGCTTGTCAAAACTCTCTCATATTGGCCCTGGACCATTCTTATTGTTGAGCCCATTAAAATCTAGAAATAAAAAGGGACACAGTTCATGCAAATAAACATGCATAGGTTTATAAATAGACGCATCTTAAAATTTTACAATGCCATTATACTGATTATGAGTTTTTAGGATGGATAAATGATATAAGTTGTCACCTGGCATTTGCTGTTAAACCGCGAAATGAGCTGTTTAATCACAGCCTAGTAAATGTTGCACTTGCACATTAATTAACCATCAATGTGACTTTATCAAGACAGCTGGAGTGTAAGAGTTGCGGTGCCATACAACATGACTTTCTAACATTTATAATATGAATTGACCATTTATTATTTACAAGACCCTCACTTATGAAAATCATTTGTACAAGCTTGTTGTTGTTTTTTATTAGTCCAGCCGGTTTGGTGCGTGTGTGCAGGGAAATGTGGTTGAGGTTATGGCTTTATCGACATGAAAATCTCTCATATCTCTCATAAATCATAAATTATGAATATAGATTTTGCATGTCAGAGCACATAATCTTTTTTTTTGTCATTGCAGTTGCCTGGATGAAATAGGTGCATACAACTGTCAATGTGAGGTTGGATGGACCGGTCACAGATGCCAGATCAACATTAATGTGAGCATATTCTCTATATATGTGAGCTTCTCTGTGTCTGTATACACTATATACGTTTTGGGAGGCCTTCCTTTGCATGCACATGAATTTAAATTAAATCCTATTTTAATCCGTAGGGTTTAATATGGAGTTGGCCCACCCTTTGCAGCTATAACAGCTTCAACTCTTCTGGGAAGGCTTTCCACAAGGTTTAGGAGTGTGTTTATGATAATTTTTTGCCATTCTTCTAGAATTGCATTTGTGAGGTCAGGAACTGATATTGACCGAGAAGGCCTGGTTCGCAGTCTCCGCTCTAATTCATCCCAAAGGTGCTCTATTGGGTTGAAGTCAGGACTCTGCAGGCCAGCCAAGTTCCTACACAATCACTAATCCATGTCTTTATGGACTTTGCTTTGTGCACTGGTGCGCAGTCATATTGGAACAGGAAGGGCCAACCCAAACTGTTCCCACAAACTGGGAGTATGAAATTGTCCAAAACATCCTGGTGTGCATAAGCATTAAGAGTTAATTTCACTGGAACTAAGGGACCAAGCCCAACCCCTGAAACATCCCCACACTATAATCACCCCTCCACCATACTTTACACTTGGCACAATGCAGTCAGGCAAGTACCGTTTTCCTGGCAATGACCAATCACAGACTCATCCATCAGATTGCCAGACAGAGAAGCGTGATTCGTCACTCCAGAGAACACATCTCCACTGCTCTAGAGTCCATGTGATGTAAGGTGATGTAAGGTTTGGATGCAGCTGCTCTGCCATAGAAACCCATTCCTTGAAGCTCTCTACACACTGTTCTTGAGCTAATCTGAAGGCCACAAGAAGTTTGGAGGTCTGTAGCTATTGACTGAAATGTGGCAACTTCGATGCACGTTGTGCCTAAGCATGTGCTGACCCTGCTCTGTGATTTTGCATATATTATATTATATTTTATATATATATTAGGGCCGGGACTTTAATGCGCTAATTAAGATTAATTAACGTGTTAATTAATTACGCAAAAAAACAAAAACAAAAATTAACCACACTTATTTTTGCACCGCGGAACGTTTTTTCAATGAATGAGTTTCGACGGACCGATTATACTGGAACACCAACTAGCGCTCACGAGTCACAACAACAACAAACCCTAGTGAACATGAACGAAGAAGCTGATGAGACCGCTTTGCTTGGCCCCGTGGATGGGAAATGTTGTTTTAAAAAATGAAAAGATGGAAGCTTCGACAAGAGCATGGTTGTGTGCAAGCTATACTACAAGGAATTTGCGTATCACCGCAGCACATCAAGCCTGAAATATCACAAATATGCCTTTGCTACACTTAATGGCAAACATTGCGCTGGTCTGCTGGACTGAAATAAATAAACAATATTTTGTTGATTAAGCTTATGTATTCAGTCATTGTTCAATGTTATACTAACAATCCATGTGAAAAATTACTTCTCATTGTTCTCAGGTCAAATATTTATATCCAATTAAAATGCGATTGATTTCGATTAATTAATTACAAAGCCTCTAATTAATTAGATTAATTTTTTTAATCGAGTCCCAGCCCTAATATATATAAAAGAACACTTTGAGTGCGTTTATATGCACGTTCTTAAGCGGATTGTGCCTAAAGGGGGTCTCACACTGGACTGAAGCTCAGCGCCATGTCTCAGGTATCTCACACCAGGCAGACGTGAACATATACGCGCAAGCTCAACTTTGAATCGACTTCTGACAGAAGAGCTGCACGATGAGTGTATCTTGTAGCACAGGGTGAAATCACGATTTGAGGGAAATATACATTTAATTGCCGCGGACAGGCGTCGAATGCCGCCGTTGGTGTATATGTGTTCGAATTTTAAAGGGGGGGTGAAATGCTGTTTCATGCATACTGAGCTTTTTACACTGTTAAAGACTTGGATTCCCATCCTAAACATAGACAAAGTTTCAAAAACTAATGTTGGACGTTTGATGAAGTATTTCTTTGTCAAAAATACTCGGTAGGGTGCGCTCGCGCGTGACTAGAGCGAGAGGAAATGCACGCCCATAAACACTCCGCGCTGCGCTCCACTTTATTCCTATGGGTGACATCAAGCGACTTCAACGCTTAAGCACAGCAAGTCACTGCTGTTAGGACTATACCAAATCATACCAAAGAAGTGTGTTTTTGACGGAGCGGTCCCAGCGATAAAGCTTCGGTCCTGCTTTAGAAGCAGCTAGTAGTGTTGTCAAAAATATCGATATTTCGATATATATCGATACTGGAATATCTGAAACGATACGATTCTCAGTTTTTACAGTATCGATATTAGCTGCGCTCTCCTCTCCGACCGTCAGTGAGCTGACACACACCGGCATATTCTCACTCAGCCCGGTTAACCTCTGAGCACGGCGAACGCGCGTTCTGCTGAACTTTTTCCTCATGACAGTGTGTTAGTGTTAGTGTGTGATCGGTCTGAATTTCGCGCGGGATTGCACATAAATTAATTCTAGCCTACTAATGCCCGCAGATTTCGTGCTCCACATCTGAAGCGCACACACACATAGCCTACCCTAATAAAGCCGCCTCTGACATGATACAAGTGCAAACATTTGCTTCCTTTTCCAGCATATTATTGGTCAAATACACTCAAAGAATTATCAGTGCACATCTGGAAGAGTATTAACGTAAACACAGTCGCAAACAGTTCAGGAAGAACCAGTAACAGGAACAGTGTGGATCCATGCGTCTGTTAGTCTTAAAGGGACCGCAGTCATTTGCTATTCAAACTACAAAAAGACAAACGATCACACTGCTCTTGACTGATCAACTTGTGTAACTTTAATAGTTTCATCTGTACGCTATTGAATTTTTTACAAAGAACATTATTCAATGTTGTTTTAAATGTAATTACTATGCATTTTTTAAATTCAGTTTCTTATCTGAATGTTAGACCTACCTGAAAAAATAAAGCAGTCTTTTTAATTTTTATCTTCTATTCTATTGCATTTATTTGTGCTATTGTTTGTAATCTGTTTATTTGTTCTTATTTTATTACTGTTTACTCGTCTTTTTAAATTCAATTTACCATTCGAAATCAAGCTTTCTTGTGCTGTGTGTAAGCTACTGCAACACAATTACCCTATTGTAAAAAATACATTGAGATGGCAAAAATTTGTGAGATAATTTTAATAGTAATTGATCAATTGATCAATAATTGTTCAAATCAAAATTATGCCCAACCCTAAGGAACATGCTGGCCACATGAATTTTTAGTAAAAAATAACAATGAATAATAAGTTCTGTTGTCATATTAAGCATCTTATCTTATTTATTTATTTATTTTTTTACTGTGGTATCGATTTAGTATCGATATATCGATATTTTAGTCTGATATCGTATCGAAGTCATAATTTTGGTATCGTGACAACACTAGCAGCTAGTGAGTAAAACAGCTTCAAATGTCTGTTCTGTTGGCTATCGTCGCGTGAGTAAACATCAGTAAACGACACGATCGCGTGCTTCGTCATTCAAATGCGCTAACGGACTCCATTGTTGTTCTATGTATAACGTTACACTAGTCTGACGTGCAAAACCGTTTTGCTTGCTACTGCTAAGTTTTATTCGCATACAATAGTCCATAAACCGAATCATGTCCTCATAAACTGCGAGTAAAGACACACAAATGTTGACAGGCCACTAAATACAGTACATACCACAGAGACGGACGTCCTGCTGTTTCTGTTGCTGTTTCTCCTGTTCAATTTATTTCAGCCTCCGAATGATTCTGGATCATATATCTATTAGCTGAGATCGATAGCCTTGGGCTTCTCCACGCTTGAGGACGTCACCCCGCTTTGTGCGATCGTCATTCTATAGCTCCGCCCACACGATACGCCTCCAGGCGCTCGTTTTTTTCCGGAAAGATTTTTTTTTTCCGGAATATTTCTTTTATAAATATAATAAAGCTAAAGACTTTTCGGAGATTTGAAGGATGCAATACTACTCTATAGGTACTCAAGATTGACATGAGATTGACTGAAACTGAGTGTTTCACCCCCCTTTAAGGGCACGGCGCGTCCGGTGCGAAGCTCAGTGCCCTTAAAGGGGCGACCGCTCAGCGCCGCAACACATCATTATAACACTAATATTGAGCACCCCCATATTGCCAAAATGGTATGATCCTCGTTTCATAACACCCGCGAAGATTCGACCATGAGATCAGTGGTCGAATCCGGTCCTGCATATCGATGGATCGAATGTTCGACTATTAGGGGTCACCCCTAATATATATATATATATATATATATATATATATATATATATATATATATATATATATATATATATATATATATATATATATATAAAGCATGGTGCATTCATTCACATAATCTTAAATCAAAATATATACGCACATTATGCCAGATGAAGGGCTTGTCTGTTCAAAGAGTAATGTAATGAAATCAAAGTTCAAGGTTTAACAGTAACTGTGAGTTTCTGAGATATGGCCTCCACATTTCATTCTGGAGACAGGGAACTGTTTGGACAGACTATAGCATCATACAAGTACGAACTGGAGTCTGTGAACAAGCACATACTTTTTCTGTGGTAAGAACCGAGTATCACTAGACCCACTATTGACAGGAACTTTTTTATGTCAAGGACTGCCACAAGTGGCTGTCTTGTGCCTTTTTTTCTAAAAATGGATTGATTTGTGTTAAACTTTCAGGAGCGTTAACAATCAAATGGAGTGGATAGGTTGTGCTGCCATTTGTGGTGTGTGCAGGCATAAGCCCAGCTGGAGGTCCTTGTCAAATCAAGTTGGTTTATTCTCATTTCTCTCCTGTATGTTAGGGGAATAACAAAGTACAGATTCTCTTGAGCCATACTGCAGTCCATATTGTCGGTCTTTACAATAATAAATCATCTTTTTGATGATAAAAATAGGCAGTTAATACAAAACCCCAGCACATTAAAATAAAGGCCTTCCCCTAAAAGGCCTCTTTTCCGTCTTTTATGTAAAGCGCTTTGAGTGCCTAGAAAAGTGCTATATAAATGTAATGAATTATTATTATTATTATTATTATTATTATTATTATTATTATACTGTTGGGTGAATTGCACGTTTTTTCTTTGTCCAATGAATAACCAAAGAAGTGCTTTTCTCAGTATTTTCTGTAGAGCTGTCATTTTAGAGTAATGACATTTATTATAATATGTTACGTTTTTTGCACAAAAAAACAAACAAACAAAGACGCATGCGGAAAAACAATTCTGTTCTACAATTACAATCTTTCTGGCCCTCTGCCTGAATGTTTTTAAGAGGTGGCGGTTTTAAGGCTTGTCAGTAAATGGACACTTTTATGATTGGCTAATGTCATTGCATAGGAAACAGTATTAAAGTGAGTGTTTATCAGACAAAGCATTATGAAATTATTTATGATGCAGCTGCTGTCAGATTAAATAAAGTTGGCTGCTTTATCTTTCACCAAGTTTATTTGCAAATTGTCCATTACACTAGACTGGGTAAACCCAGCCTTATCAGCCGGCGATTTGATTTTGCACCGCAACTAGGTCTGGAAACCTGTGCATTAATTTCTACTGCTTCTGTTAAACTTTTGCGGGAACCAATCACAGACTGGATTTTCCATCTGGCACGCTATGGGCAGTTTTAACACGATGACAGATAGAGAAAAGATGAGTCGTTGCCTGTTGATCACACCTCTTGTGTTCAGATTGGTTGAAGGACTATCCAATTGCATTTGAATAATGCCAGTTGATTACGCCTCTTGTGAAGTACAAAATACAGAGGAGACTCCCCAGACCAATGTTTAATTTTAAATTGAGCTTGGTCTGGTGATAGCCAGACAACTATTACAACTGTGCCTTTCTGACAAAACAAAATGCTCCAAACAAACATAATCATTCAACGCAGTCCTAGATACTATAGGAATTAACTATTCAGTTGTTTCCAGTGGTGATCCTTCTAAAGTCTGTACAGAGACGCTTTTTAAACTGGACACATCAAAGTGAAAATTCATTCACTCTTCCATTTGTCCTGTTGTTGACAGACACGTGTATGAAGTACATCAGATAATGAATGGGCATCTGTATGCTGTCTTTAGACCACATCAGTGATTATATCGGGTTCTATTTGCTTTTGACTTGACACTCAAATGTCAAAAGCAAATGTCAGCCATTAAGCAACTGACGGCCAGTGGGTGGGGCCTAAAAAGGAAAAAATCGGAATTGGGTCACTTGAACCATGCAATTTAAATGCATCTTAAGTGATCTTTTATTAGTAATGGAAAAATGCAGAAAGTTTCTGTGATGGGTAGGTTTAGGGTTAGGGGATAGAATATACAGCTTGTACAGAATACAAAACCCATACAGCATAAACACCCAACGTGTGTGTGTAAGTGTGTGCGCTCAATCAGTTGATTGGCCTAAATAACAAAAAACTTTGGTTCTTAATAGAATTTTTGTCTTTAAGGGGTGTGGTCTACTGGTTGTAGTGTCAAGGCTGATCTTTTTTGAACTGGTTCAACTGAAAGGTTGCTGGTGTAGTGTGAGGATCTATATGCCAACGCCATTGTGCCCTTCAGCAAGGGACTTATTCCCAGGATCCAGCAGGAGTGAGGTGAGTTTAGTGCATGGGGTTGTGAAGTTCATATTAGTGTCTAAATGTCACAGAAACAAGTTCAACTAGAGCCCCTTTCACACTGCACGTCGGACCCGCAATATTCCCGGAACATTGCCGCGTCGCCTTCTGTGTGAAAGCAACCACGTCCCGGGATTGATTACCGAATTCGACCCGGGTCGGGGACCTAGTAATATTGCGGTATTCGACCCGGGACGAGCGCTGTGTGAACAAAAGCCGAAACTAATGCCGCAACGTGTACGTAGTTATCGTGCGACTCATAGAGCTTGTTTTTTTCAATAATACAACCCTGCAGTGCCAGAAGAGCTCGTCGGTGTTTTAAACGCAGAGAGTGTTCGTATACAAAAGAAACTAAAATTAAACAAGCAGAAATGTGCGCAAACTGGACACAAGTCGAGACCACGGAGCTCCTTACTATCCGCGCTGAAGCTGAGATCGCTCGCCATTATACGTCACATCAGGGTGTCACGTGTCAACTCGACCCGGGACGTTGTGTGTGAAAGCGCACATATTACGGCATTTCGCTGGCAGTGTGACTGGACCAAATCTAGCGGCCCGGGAACAAATGCCGGGTCGCATTATCCGTGTATTTGCCGGAATCGCAGTGTGAAAGGGGCTTAGGTTAAATAACGATTACATTACATCTTCACCGCTTATGGGCTACACTTCCCTACAAAATCAAAACATAGTAACTACAGTTATTGAATTCTTTGATTTCGGTTTTCACATTATTTTCTCTGAATCTGAGGAATCAAAATGTTCAATGTAAAATGTTAAGCTTTTTATTCTTGTAAGATTCTCGTATCAAGAATCATGGTTCTCTGTCTGACAATCCGATGGATGAGTCTGGGTTTGGCGGTTTGCCAGGAAAACGGTACTTGCTTGACTGCATTGTGCCACGTGTAAAGTTTGATGGAGGGGAGATTATGTGGGATTGTTTTTTCAGGGGTTGGGCTTGGCCCCTTAGTTCTAGTGAAATGAACACTTAATGCTTCACGACACACCAAGATATTTTGGACAATTTCATGCTCCCAACTTTGTGGGAACAGTTTGGGGATTGCCCATTCCTGTTCCAACATGACTGCGCTCTAGTGCAAATAGCAAAGTCCATAAAGACACGGATGAGTGAGTTTAGTGTGAAGGAACTTGACTGTCCTGCATAGACTCCTGAGTGTTGACCTGAACCCGATGTAACACCTTTGGGATGAATTAGAGTGGAGACTGTGAGTCAGGCCTTCTCGTCCAACATCAGTGTCTGACCGCACGAATGCGCTTCTAGAATAATTATAAACCAAATCTAATAAACAGACTCCTAAACCTTGTAGAATGCCTTCCCAGAAGAGATGAAGCTGTTATAGCTGTAAAGGGTGGGCCAACTCCATTGTTCTGTTGCTGTAGCATACTTTGTCAGCATACCGGAAGTTGAGTTTTATAGTGGGGTCTGTCAATTTAGCCTACTAAGTCAAAGCTGCATACCAATGCTTTTTTGAGGGCCCCTGGTTAAATAAAAATACAGTTTATAAAGTGGTATGCTGTTTTGATGGCTCCTGTTTCGATAGGTCTTGCTTCATAGAAAGTGTTGGGGTAGGCCTATTTTTCACACTTACCAGCATACCCGTTCATAACCTATTTCTGTGTATCTTACTAAAAGAAAATAAATTCTAAAGACATTCATTGTTTATAGACTGTTAACGAATCGATCCACGAGCGCTGTGCTAAGTGAGCTGGTCGATAGGAATTAAGTTTGTGAAATCTAATAAAAATTTTATTTTTATTTATTTATTTTCTCTGTTGTGTTCAGTGTTTTCTTCCGGAAACAACGGACCATATGAGATTCCAAGTCACAGTTCATCACTTAGCAGAGCTCTCGTCGCTCGACGAGTCGAGACT
Source organism: Pseudorasbora parva (assembly GCF_024679245.1). Taxonomy (NCBI): domain Eukaryota; kingdom Metazoa; phylum Chordata; class Actinopteri; order Cypriniformes; family Gobionidae; genus Pseudorasbora; species Pseudorasbora parva. Next base: position 28,905,406 of record NC_090188.1, on the reverse strand, counting down.
GTTTTCCAAGATGGCACCTGTCTGTGAACGCGTATCTTTTTATTAAACTGTTTGTACACTTACAAAGTTCTCAATGCTCCGGTTTGCATGTAGGGACCCTCATTATGCTACCGTGTTAGTTTGAGGCTATTTTTAGCCTTGTTAGTGGTATTAACTAGCGATTTAATTTCACTACCCTGTGCCCCATAGACAAGCGTTATAAGCTAATCTGTTTTCAGAGATAAAAGTCTTTACATTTGATTTTCATGAAAACGCATCCCAGAGAACGATCTACTCTGTAACCATCTTTGAATTACACCTAGGTTCATTTCTCACCGGAGTTGTCCTTTAAAGGTCATGTCCATGTAAAGGCAGACGTCCCAAAACTTTTGGCCATGTAGTGTACAATTGTATCAATGCTATGAAAAGTTTGTGTGATTTTATTTGTAGATTTTTTATTTAAAGTGTAAAGTTTTTTTTACATTGTCCATGTATTCTGTTCATTTTTACAATAGGAATTCTAAACTTTTTTTAACTAACTCAAATTCTTTAACAGCTCTTGGATACTGTATGCTTAACAACCACAGAATCATCTAAACACAAGTGTCTGATTAAAATGCTTCTATCCCTAATTGATTTAATACCTAGCATGGCCTCAAATGTACCCCTGAGACGAAACACTTGGCTGCTTGGAGGACTTCAGAGGCTTGTTTGGAATAAATCATTAGCTGCTGTTTGCTCCCGTAATGACTATAGGACGAGATCTGCCATTTTGTTTGTATACTCACTTACTGTATCAACTCCACTAATGTGCCATATATCTTTTTTATATGAACATCTTTAAATCACAGAAATGTAATTAAATGTAGCCGTACAGCATGCAGTAAAAACTGTATAGTGCCCTATGAAAATGGTATGATCAAGCAGTAAACTGGTGATTTAGTAAAATTGTATAGTAAACATTTATCTAATATACTTGTTTATCTCATCTACTAATCTTTTATATTTACTGTAATATTTACCAACATAATGCCTAATTAATTATTGGTGGTTTGGTGGTTTTGTGTAAGGAATTCATTCATATATATATATATATATATATATATATATATATATATATATATATATATATATATATATATATATATATATATATATATATATATATATATATATATATATATATATATATATACATATATATATATATATACATATATATATATATATATATATATATATATATATATATATATATATATATATATATATATATATATATATATATATATATAAACATATAGGATTTTGTTAAATTTTTTAATATCTTGATATCCATCAAGACAGATGATGTTTCCCACCCCACATATTTTAATATACATATATATATATATTGTGTGTGTGTGTGTGTGTGTGTGTGTGTGTGTGTGTGTGTGTGTGTGTGTGTGTGTGTGTGTGTGTGTGTGTGTGTGTGTGTGTGTGTGTGTGTGTGTGTGTGTAAAAATATTTGCTAATATTATGGTATCATTAACTAGATATTTGTATAATTATTGTTGTGCAAGGTCGCTAATTTCAGTTTTGTCTTAGTAGGAGTGTGAAGCTCATCCATGTCTTAATGGAGGCTCCTGTGTGGATCTTCTGGACAAATATGCCTGCATATGTGCAGATGGTTTCACTGGGAAGAACTGTGACATTGACCAGAATGTGTGTCTGCAGACATCTCTTAATTTCTCCCTGTGTTTTAATGGAGGGACGTGTGTGGATGGACCAGGGACCAACTTCACGTGCAGGTGAAAACAATACTTTAGACATTATGTAATCCTAGAAGAACGTCTAACCTTTTTTCTGTATGATGTTTAAAAAAAATTAAATTATCAGTATTTACCATCTAGGGCTATAAGTTTCCCAAAATAATAGTGAGCAAGTTGATTTTAGGGACCATTGGTTACAATCTACTTATGCTTACAATGGTTTTAGGCACAACTATTAAAATATTATTTGATCATGCCCGAAATAGTAATTATAGTATTATTATTCAGAATTTATAGTAACTCTCATGGGCTGATAAATAGTGGTAGTGCTTTTGAGTTATTTTAGTGACTTCAATTCCAAATTCAGTTCTTCAAAACTTTGATTCCGTTGTACCCACTTTATATTAGGTGGCTTTAACTACTATGTACTAACATTTTAATTAATCATTTGATACAATGCACTTATTGTGTACATACATGTTTTTACATTGTACTTACATTTAAAAAAAATACCTGCATGTAATTACGTCTGTAATTAATTTCTGTAGTTACATTTGTAGTTACACAGTTGGCACTTCCCTTACACCTAACCCTACCCTTAAACTTACCCATACCACCACACCTGTCCCTAACTCTACCCTTAAACTGACCCATACCACCACACCTGTCCCTAACTCTACCCTTAAACTGACCCATACCACCACACCTGTCCCTAACTCTACCCTTAAACTGACCCATACCACCACACCTGTCCCTAACTCTACCCATATCCCACCTCAATATCAGCAAAAGTGTTTTGCAATACAATTTGAACACAGTAAGTACATTGTAGGCTACTTATTTTTTGATGTAAGTACATAGTACTTAAGGCCACCTAATATAAAGTGGGGCCATTACATTTCCCAAAAAATATTTGTTCAGATTCATTCACTGGTTCTCATTCAAATTCAGACCTCTAACTATGAAAGATAATGAGAATAAGTTAGTTAACTAAACCAAAAATTTGTTCACAAACAAAACACCACTAACAAAATCAGCAAACTAGACATAACATTATTACATTTATAAACATTGCATAATATCTCACACACACACTTTGGGGGTCAGAATTATAGCTGATATACAGGTGTTCAAATACTTATTTGCAGCTGTATCATACAAATAAATAGTTAAAATCATACATTGTGATTTCTGGATTTTTTTATTTAGATTATGTCTCTCACACTGGACATGCGCCTACGATGACAATTTCAGACCCCTCTATGATTTCGAAGTGGGAGAACTTGTAAAATAGCAGGGTGTTTAAATACTTATTTTCCTCACTATATATATATACTCGTTACAACAGAGGTATGCAGCAAAGCATTTGCGAAGCCACAATTTAGCGAATTTAGCGTAAACAGAATGAGAACATGGATCCATCATGCCTTGTTACCACTGTACAGGCTGGTGGTGGTGGTGTAATGGTGTGGGGGATGTTTTCTTGGCACAGTTTAGGCCCCTTAGTGCCAATTGGGCATTGTTTCAATACCACGGCCTACCTGAGCATTGTTTCTGACCATGTCCATCCCTTTATGACCACCATGTGCCCATCCTCTGATGGCTACTTCCAGCAGGATAATGCACCATGTCACAAAGCTCGAATCATTTCAAATTGGTTTCTTGAACATGACAATGAGTTCACTGTACTAAAATGGCCCCCACAGTCACCAGATCTCAACCCAATAGACTAGAGCATCTTCGGGATGTGGTGGAACGGGAGCTTTGTGCACTGGATGTGGATCCCACAAATCTCCATCAACTGCTAGATGCGATCCTATCAATATGGGCCAACATTTCTAAAGAATGCTTTCAGCACCTTGTTGAATCAATGCCACGTAGAATTAAGCTAGTTCTGAAGGCGAACAGTAGTCAAACACAGTATTGGTATTGTGTTCCTAATAATCCTTTAGGTGTGTGTGTGTGTGTGTGTGTGTATATATATATATATATATATATATATATATATATATATATATATATATATATATATATATATATATATATATATATATATATATATATACCTTGTAACTAGTTTCTACCAGACACTGATCCAGATACATTTCCACGGTTCCTTTTGGTTCTTTCTAAAGGTCTGTAAGGTTGCCAGAGTGGATGATTATGCAGCAGCTGCTACAACATTATCGCTGAACTGAAGGGCTAAAATTGCGTTGTGGTGCATTACACATTCTGCATAAAAGGGGCCATCCAACACATAACATATCTCATTATCTCTTCCTCCTTAGACAATATTCTAATGTGAATAAGCCCTCTGTCCAGACTCTCTGATTAGCCCGGGCGATAATGCTATTTGCAATTCTCATCATGTCAGGTGGACAGATGCACGGACGGACAGACAGCTGTGGAATGAGAAGCATTGTCTGTCCAAATGAGGCCTCATTGGATTGATTTTCTCAAATGGAAAACAAACGCCCCCGTCCCACTTTGTGTTTACTCTCATTTGAATTCACTTGCAGACTGATGACTTGCAGACCGATTGTATTTAAGCCTGTCTCATTTGGTAATGGACAAAACCACACATTTTAAAGACCAAAGAATTGAAGCGCAGTCAATTTTAAATCAGCCTTTTCTCATTTTCCATAATGTTAAAGATTAAGAACAGATTGAGTGCTGATATGTTGATATGAAAACCATTATAACAATATATATATATATATATATTAGGGACGGGACTTTAACGTGTTAATAAGGATTAATTAATTACGGGACTTTAACGCATTAATTAATTACGCAAAAAAAAAAAACATAATTTTAACCACACTTATTTTTGCACCGCAGAACGTTTTTCAATGAATGAGTTTCGACGGACCGATTATACTGGAACACCAACTAGCGCTCACGAGTCACGACAACAACAAACCATAGTGAACATTAACGAAGAAGCTGATGAGACCGCTTTGCTTGGCCCCGTGGATGGGAAATGATGTTTTAAAAAACGAAAGGATGGAAGCTTCGACAAGAGCATGGTTGTTTGCAAGCTATACATCAAGGAATTTGCATATCAGCACATCAAGCCTCAAATATCACAAATACTCTTTTGCTACACTTAATGGCAAACATTGCGCTGGTCTGCTGGACTGAAATAAATAAACAATATTTTGTTGATTAAGCTTATGCATTCAGTCATTATTCAATGGTATACTAACAATCCATGTGAAAAATTACTTCTCACTGTTCTCAGGTCAAATATTTATATGCAATTAAAATGCAATTAATTTCGATTAATTAATTTCAAAGCCTCTAATTAATTAGATTTTTTTTTTTTTATCGAGTCCCGGCCCTACTATATATATATATATATATATAGTGCACTGCAGGACTAGCTGAAAGCAAACAATGAACCAAACTATTTAAAGGGGTACTTCAGCGCTGGGATGATCTGTATGGGTCATTAATGTAGTAGAAATGTGAAATTATTTTTGAAATTGGTGCTTTCTTGACTGAGAAAACACAGAAAATGTATTTTTGTCTCATGGGGATGAAAGACTACAATTCCCAGAATGCTTCGCTGCCCTAGGAGGCCACTCCTAACGCCACCGCTACTAGATTACTGGATCACTTTCCCACTGCGTTCATTTTCATAAAATCAGTTCAGTTAGACAACAGACACTACAACTACAATTTATTTTTATTTTTATACTGTTGTCTGAGGTCAACAAAGGCCTTTTTTATATTCAAAAACATAACTAATAAGTAATAAGCTATTTTCTACACTGGTTTTGAGGCTTATGTGTATCTGTCTTTGAGGCTAGACACGTACACATAAGCAAAACTATCTATAACAATGCAATACTGTCATATAAAAACACTTTTTACTCACATAAGTGTGTAGTTCCATTCCTGTCGTATCCATTATAGAAGGCACAGTGTTGTGTTTTAATCTCAATATCTCTACAAATCCAGCATCTGACACAGCAAGTATCAAACATTCACACACAATATTAGGATCCGAAGGAAGCTTATGCAGCAACTGTGTTCTTCCTCAACCAGTAATAGCGCAATATCTTGCTATAATCTTCGGTATGTTTATTGTTGTTGGCTATAGAGCGAGCCGATCACCTCCATGAGTCTGTGGGCGGGGCTACTGAATTAGACGTGCTGTAGAGGAGTTTTGTCGCGCGATGACGTAAAGATGCGCACACGATCATTTTCTGGGCCTGGTGTCTATAAAAGCTTTTCTTTGAATAACAATGAAGTTTTCAGCTCTCAAAACTTTCTTATTACCATGAACTTTTATATATCAAAAGCTCAAGGGAAAGATTATTTCTCAATTCATCACCCCTTTAATGAATATTACTCAGTACTTAAAAATAAAACTACACTGTAACAATGACTAGCTAAACATTTTCATAGTTCCTAGAACTAATGGCAGAAGAACCCACTTTTGCCATGTTCCCAACACAGGAACGATTTTAGTTCTATTAACTCCTTTTACACTGTTTGACCGAACAGATGCAAAACACCAGCACCTGTGTACACACACCAATTATAGCCTATATATTTACTCCATGAACTAACTCTACGAACATGGAAAACAGAGATAGACGCACCTCTCAACCTTTTACGCTAAGGAGAAAAATCCATTGCGACTTTGAGGGGACCGCTAGCAACATTGGACATCAACCACACGGCAGAAGCTAATACTTTTCCATATACTGTCTACTTTCTTTGTATAACAGTTCTATCTAATAACGTATTAGACAGGACTGTTAGACAGATCGTAAAGATTGAGAATGGCATTCTCAGCGTCGTCAAAATAAGGGTCCGCCGTGCCGTCAAAATAAAAGATACAAAATAAAAGTCAAGCACAGCTCATGTCATTTCAGAGGTCCTTTATTTTTAATTATTTAGATTTATTTAAGGTTTATGCATAATTTCAGTCATTAAAACAGAAGACCAAGACAGTGTATTATAATTGGCATGGTTTCTGGTGAGATCTTTGTTCACAATTCAGGGGGGGTTTTTTGGACCCCTTGACTGGACCATAACAGATCCTATTTTAAGAAGTGTTGCTTCAGAACAATTCTGGACACTTTGGAAAGAGTATCTATCAGTGTCTTTTACCTTTACTTTATATCTGTTGATAATCTTGCAGATACCAAATGGCCATATGCACTTTGTTCTAGAATCTAGTCACACTTTTGGTTCTTCATGTGTGTTATTTGTTAGCTGAAATGTACAGTCTCTTTTTACTGATGTGGGGACAGAACAAACATTTCCCTTTTTGAATTACTCCTTTTCATGTTAGTTCATTTATGATTCATGCAAATCACTAAAATGTTCAGTATCAGCGCTGTAAGAGCTGCATTTCTACTCTTTAAAAGTGTACTGCTCAAAAAGGTTTTAGTATATCGAACAATCTGTTCATAATCATCAGTGTTGATACATAGTGTAATCACCATAACTACAAAATGCCCCGAATGCACATACAATCACCATATGTCATTTGGGGATGTGTAATTTTCCAGAACTTCCTTCTTAAGTTGTATAGATTTAAATAAATGAACCGATCTGTAAAAAAAAAAGGAAATATTTAGAAATGTTTCTATATGCCAACAAACTCTGTTAATGAGACATTTCTCAGTTTGCTCACCATCTGTGTGGCAGCGCTTTCACAAGCTTAGCTGACCATATGTCTGTCATTAATAATTTTTGTTTTCTTTTGAATATTTGCTTTTTTGATGGGCTCAAGGCTGTGGCTCAGAAAGTCGTAGCATTCTGTTCAACCTTTTAAAGGTTTTTATTTTTCGAGAATAAAAACATCTGATTCTCTGTGCAGTGTTTAAAAGAGGAATACTTTTATTCAGCTGCCTGCCAGGTTTTGTGGGAGATTTCTGTGAGGTAGAGATGAATGAATGCTGTTCTGAGCCATGCTTTCATGGGGCCATTTGCCAAGACCTCATCAATGGCTACCAATGTCACTGTCGTCCAGGTGAGGCTTTTATGGTATTGAACATTTCTAATGTAATACAATATTAATTCATTTATATTGTCATGCAAAAGTGGTTTACCTCTTAATGGCATTATATGTACTTTATTAGGCTTTTATTGAATATTCCAGGGTTATAGTTAGTTAGTTTATTCGTTTATAGACAGGGTTCAACATGTGCATTTTTCTACGTTTATTTATATATATATATATATATATATATATATATATATATATATATATATATATATATATATATATATATATATATATATATATAATTTTTTATTTGTGTGTGTGCGTGTGTGTAAACAGTTGTTTGGGGTCAGTAATGTTTAATTTTATTGATTTTTTTTTAGCAAGGCCACATTAAATTGATCAAAAGTGAGAGCCTTTTAGAGACTTTTACATTGTTCCCAAAAAAATCAGTTTCAAACAAATTCTGTTCTTTTAAATGTTCTAGTCATCAACAAAAAAACTATTTTCGATTGATAATAATAAGAAATGTTTCTTGAGCATCAAATCAGTATATTAGAATGATTTCTGAAGAATCATGTGACATGGAAAAATGTAGTAGTTATGATGAAAATGCTTTGCCATCATAAGAATAAATTACATTTTTAAATACAGTATATTAAAATAGAAAACATTGTTTGTAAATTGTAACAAAATATTTCTCTATTACAATATGAATGTGTATAACAATATGTATTTTTGATCAAATAAATGTAGCCTTGGTGAGCAAAAAAAAAAATACTTTTGAAACTTTTGACATACATTTTTATCAGTAATTTTGTTTCAATACTGATCCTTATCTAGTTATCACAAACGCCTGGGAAAAGTCACAAAAATATCATGTAGGTTAAGTTGCAGGAACCCTGGATATGACATGCCTGCCGTACATGTTTATGAATATCTGCTGTCAACGTGTTTTTTTAGTTTTTTTTTTCCTGCCAATCTCATATCTGAAGAACACAAGAGAGATAAAGGTTTATGAAAAATCTTGGCTTCGTGCATCTTGATTCCACCACACAGAAATCACTTACGTTTCTCAGGGGAGTAATTTGCTCTCGCAGGCTACTGAAACAGACACAAGCCTCATAGAGTATTAAAATGTATTCAGCTGTTCTGTATGCCTGCGCATGTGGATGCTTTCCAGAACGGGAAAATGAAGCAGGAATTGAGATGGTGTAGAAAACATATGAGAGGCGGGAGGTGGGGGGTGGTTGGTTGTGGGGGTGGGCTCACTGTGGCACTCTGGGTTTTTGTTCCTGGCAGGTTGGACAGGCCTTCACTGTGAAGATGACATTAATGAGTGCTTGCTGCAACCGTGCAACCAGGGAATGTGCATCCAGAATGAGCCTGGCCATGGCTACACCTGCTTCTGTCGGCCCGGATTTGTGGTAAGTCTTGCTGAGTCCCCCACTCCCCCCTTCCTCCTCCTCCCTGAGCTCTTCATCTTCCCCTGAGGTGATTTTGAGAGAGACGCAATCCTGTTTGTCTTTCTCCTGTCAAGTATTCGCCATCCTTTTGTTTCCATTCCAATATTGCGATGGCCTTTAAATATCCTTGACGTCCTCGGGACGGGGAGGAAGCAGCGGGGTTCTTTAGTATTCAACATGCCAGTGGTGCTTTTCAAGTGCAGGGAAGCACAGATGTCACTTATCAATGACAGGATGTGCACAATATTTACCTATTTTTTAGTTTTATCATCTGCAGTGATGCTTGACGAAGTGACACTAAAAAAAAAGATAAGAAATAAGATTAGATTATAAATACTAATATATCTACCCTAATCCAAAATTTACTTGCAGGTACACTTAGTAATTTTCCTGATTTAAAGTAAAATACATTTGCATCCAGTCTGGATTCTTTATCTATTTTCTAAACGCATCTTATTGATCATATTGTGAATGAGTTGTTTTTTTGTTTTGTTTTTGGAGCTTATGACAAGTGGAGAATAAATGACACCCGAAATAAAAAGTTTGCTGCTCATAAATTATTCTGAATAGACACATAACCAACATATATTTAGAAAGCCAACATTTGAGAGTTTACAGTTCAAGACTCAGAAATACTGACATATTTTAATTTGGGGATATACGCTTAAAGCTAAAAGTGTAACTTTTTTTAGTTTGTTCTTAGCTAAAAACACTTAGTTCTTTCAAAAATATATGTGCTCATTAATGTATATTTACTTCTTTCAAGTAATAAAGTATTCTCGTAAGTTTATAATATGCCATTAAAAATACATATGGGTGAGGGTTTCGAATGCCGGTCGCCATGTTGGCCCTCCATCTTGAAAGTACATTAGCCTAAGAGGGACATACCCCTAAATTCAAGCTTCGCTTTTCGCGTTTTAACACTCGATGACAGTCATAAACGAGGTTGAACTGGAAGCCATGTTAATCTTGGACTAAATCGGCCACCGTAGGAGTTCAAACGAAATCAGAAATTGAGAGGAACCGAAACTAATATTCACTGGATTGTCATATACCTTTACACCGCTAGATGGGGGAAAATATTATACAGTGTAGCTTTAAACATTAAAAAAAAAAAGAATATAATTTTAAATGTATAAATAATATGATGTGTCTGTGTAGAAACTTTGAAATAATATATGTTGAAGCCACAAGTGTGGTCATGCTTCTTTTAAAATCTAAGGATTTTATCTCTAAAACTATGTATGTTAAGCATTTTTTAAAACTAAGCATTTTGTAAGACTATGTCATGTGAGTTTTTAGAGAAGGCTGATAAGATGTTAACAATATATTTTATTGCCCTGTAAGCATCCATTCGCAGTCTATTGTCTAATGTCTAGTAAGGTGAACTGCTCCATTCATGTTCTGTTGTTCTTACTCTACAAACTTTTTACACCTCTGCTGATATGAGACCTAATCTTCATTATTATTTTATAGTTATTCTTTTGTTTGTGTTAATGCATTATTAGCCTTAAAGTAAGAAAATGTACAACGCTTGCATGGACACAAAGTATATGAGCCTTTTACCTTGTTAAGAAGATATCACGCTTGTAATCTTCAACACAGCACTCAATATATTTAGTAATGGACATTTTTTTCAAAAAACCAAGAGAGTGGAAGATGAAAATGTATATTTATCCTTCAAACCGATACAAAGTGACTAAATCAGTTCCTTGGCAATCACAAGAGCAAAGCACTTTTGATTTCAAGGAAACAGTTTGATTTCAATATTAAGTTAATGTTCACCTCATAGCAACAATGAAGCTGTGCATCCAATTACATCTGTGAAAGTCATGTTCATATAGACCTTTTTATTCCCTAAAATATTAAAATGCACTGGGTGTGATAAGTAATACAGATTATCTTCACGCAGGAAAAATGTCATTGCTCATAAAGTCTCAAAGCAATTGCCACTAGTACAAATACTGTGTACATGTATGTACCGGTACAGCAGAAAGCATAATTGCTCCTGCTGCTAGGCATAAGCTACTATAATTTACATTCTTACTCAACCGGATTTGAGTTTTGCACCACACTTGAATTCTAATGCCCCCAGTCTAGTTGTGTACACAGCATTTCTTTCAGCGTATTGCATCAAACTTTGTTCTTCCTCACCGTAATGCCACATACTTGTGCAATTATTTCAGAAAACTGCCTTATTATTGTACTGACAACATTATTGAATGTGGCATTAAACAATATCCCAGCAGGCATTTCAAAAACACTTAGAGAAAAAAAGTAAGAAAAGACTTGATTTTGTGTTTCAGGGGGAAAACTGTGAATATAATTACGACGACTGCTTGATCGAATCATGCCCTGATGGATTTAGATGTAAGGATGGCATCAACAATGTAAGCTGTGTCCTTGTGAAGACAGACACATCCTCTGTTCCTCCCGTCTCGTGGAGTACCAACCACCTCGACGTTCAGTCACAACCCACTTTTGTACCCGTGGAAGACTTGCAAAGCACCGAGCGCCCGACAGGTTGGTAGTGAATCAGCATGTGCAATATTTTGAACTTTTGTAATACTTCTCTGTATTTTTAGCAGCCTCATAAAATCTTAGAGACCATATAATGCCCTTTTAGAAAATCTTGATTTTGGGGTCTGTTAGAATAGGATTTCATGCACATATTTTACACGACTCAGTCTGTCAGTATCACTCTGTATTGTTCCGTCTCATAGAAGCCACTCCGTCCAAAAAGCACAATCTTTTGCATGTATTGGTCAGCTGGACAAGTGTGTTGTGAACGGCTTCATATGCTTTGGATGGGGATTATTTAAAGGGACACTATGCAACTTTTGTGCCTCTGATGGTTAAAAAAAAAAAAACTTCTTGCATTTTGCAGAAGAACATTGTTTTGGCTGTGCTTCTGCCCTGCCGTGAGTGTGCTGATGAATATGGTTATCATGCTGCTCATAAAACATTCACTATAGGCTTGAGAGATATAACCGGTTTAGATGGAAAGGATCTCAAGCTGAATAGCTAAAGACGTTACTGCAGCTATGCACATTAATAGACATGATACTTCCTTGAAAATAAATTCCAGCGCAGCGCTACAACAACCATAATGAAATGACTCTTCACAATAGATAATCCTTTACAAAGAACTCTGTTAGGGAGCTACATATTGCAATTTATCAGTTCAATAAAAGAAAAAAAATGGACAGTGTACCTTTTAAATGAGTAATATTGTGACATATACGTATCTCATTTCAATCTAACAGGAATAAAATGTCCCTGCGCCTCATGAAGCATTTTAAGATTATGAGGTTGACTTCCATTGTACTGGCTGTTAATGTTATTGGCAAAAGGATTGGGTAAATGAAAGACAACATGAACAATTGATTTCAATCAATGACCTTGTGTGGTTTGTTTTGATTGATCGGCTTCATTATGTGCACCACGTATCATAAATATTATTTATGAAGTACATATTATCATTCTTTCAGTAAAATACAGTATATCATGTATATAGAAAAGTATTGTATATTGAAGAAAACACACAATGAATAGTCTGTCATCATTTACTCTTACTTTCTTCTGTAGAACACAAAAGAAGATATTTTGATGGATTTTGGTACCCAACCCATTGATTTTTTCATTGTATGGACAAAAAAATTGAAGACATTTTTCAAAATACTTTACTTTCCATGTTGGGGTAAACTATCCCTTTAATAAAAAGAGTTTAATTTACCCCATAATATTGAACTACTACATCTAAAAAGAAAGCTCAATGATCACATGAAAACAATAATTTAATATATTTACTGTCTGAAGTAATATTACTGAATAGTTTTCAACTTAACATGATGTAGATTATTTTAGCAGTCAGCAATCACTTGTATTTAACCCAACTTTGAAACCTAAATTGTAATTATCTTTAATTAGATGGTTTGATGAAATAATGTTCATAAGGTGTTTTTACATTTTTATTTCTCAATATCAGTTTTATGGAAAATCTCCCATGAAATGAGATCATCGCACTGCTTTTTCTCAGTCAGAGAGAGAGAGCGAGAGTAAGAAAGCTTGGTTATTGTCATCTTTCTAATTTGCCTTCACACTTTATGATATCAATGACTACAATAACATACAGATACATTACCACAGGCAACATCATGCCAGACAAAACGTCCTTGAAATGTGTATTCGGAAAACATTTCCCAAATAACCTACATTTTGCTTTGCTCTGTTCCAAAATGAGCTGGGAGCCCCTAAAGGTTAGTAAGATAAACACTCACCATCTGTGGTATGTCTGATAATAAGAGCTTTTTCAACATTTGTTCCACTAATGTTCTCTGAAGAGGCAATAGTTTGAACAAACTCAATTAGTTTTCACTGGAAAAAATTGCAGCTAATTAGGGACTATGTGCTATGGTTTATGATGTTTATTGAGTATGACACAAAACACCCATTGGTGACAATGAATGAATTGTAGAGAGCCAAAATGTCAGTGTGGTACATAAGGACTAAATTTCCACATCACTTTAGGAAATTGAACCGTCCTTGCATAATTTCCTGACAATGGACTAATAAATGGATTCTAGAGGCTAAATTTGTCAAATCACTGAAGGTAATTTAGTGAAGCAGTCTAAGCAAGTCATTTTAGAAGAAGAAAACCCATGAATGTGCTTAAATTCCCCTAAAGCATGACTTTTCGCTTTCTTTCTGAATTGATTTGAAATGAACTGCTGGCTCGTGGCCGTTTTCACAGTGTTTTTTTTTTCTTTTCTTTTTCTAAATACCACATTTCACTGTGTTAAAGAGTGAGAATTAGATGTCATTCTCTGAGTTACAGGTGAGTTTGTGTCGTCCAGTTGATATTTTAAATGTTGCACTGCTAGAAGAGTATATAAGACTGCCGCTATTCAAAGCGCACAACAAAAAAAATCAATAGGCCAGTTACAGGGCGAAAATAAAGGTAAATGCGTTTCTGGCAAATGTTGAGAGCGATTTTGACATTTAAGCTATGCTTTATGCTAGTCCTCGGGGGCACAACACAATGGAATTAAACCTCTCCGCAGAATGAAAAATGTAGTAAACAGAGCAACTGCATTAGGATCTCTTGGGGGTGCAGAAATGTGTATGGATATGACTGTGTGAATGTTTGCTCTAAGATACCATCAGCACTAATTTCTTCAGCCACTACTGAGAAAGACAAAGTGTGTGTAAGTCAGTGCCCTTGGGGAAGAGCGCAGTTAATTTTCCAAACATGCGCTTTACAGAAATCAATGCATTTACAATGCAGAAGGCAAATGCTACAGACAGCTTTAAAGGTTTGCCTGGGCATCCGTAGGAATTTTCCACAAGTGCCCGAGAGGTACACCAGCTGAGTAATCACTCTCCGATTGTCCAGACAGGGTGGAATTGAGGCCATTTTTTATAGAAGATAAAACTCAAGGAAGCTGCTATAGTCCTAACTCAAAAATGGCGGGATAAATCTATCATCTCAAGTTGGACTCAAAAATCCATTTAGTCTTTGGAATGCACACCCTCTTTTGATGGACAACTGGCTGGGATCGTTTTCACAGAATGGCAGATTGGACTGATACGAAGTAGCCAAATACTAGATAAAAGAAATGCACATTTGTTTCATTCGTCATAGTTAGACTTTATACAATGCTGCTGTTGTTGTTTTTTCTGAACCTGCTTCTTTCTTATTCTCATCTGTACTTGTCTTGTTTATCTGTCAGGTGTAGAAAAAATATCAGAATTTATAAAATGGCTCTTTTTCAATTGAGTGATTTCTTCTTGAGAGTGTACTACAAGAAGTTAAATTGCAGGAAAAGGACAAGAAATGTACTGAATTCAAATTTGAGAAGTTTCAAAATTAATAAGTTTAATATGATTAAACTTCTATCTATCTCGGCCTGTTTGTCCATCAAGTAAATATTATAGATCATATTTTATCTTGACAGTATTTGTTTTTCTGGTTAGAAAAATAATAATAAATAAATCTAAATTAAAAGTATATTAAATTCGGCATGCATTCAAATTACAGTGGGGGGGGTACTCTGGTAGTCAATGGCAACAAACATGGTTATAAACATTACTGGTTACAAACATGCTTCCAAATATTTTCCTTTGTGTTCAGCAGAACAAAGACATGCATACAGGTGTGGAATCCCTTCCAAAAGGCACATAATTATTATTATTTGTATCTTTCTCTTCCCTGCAGAACCTTATTTCGCCAAGTGCAACATGTTTCTGGATCAACATCTTTGTTAATCCTGGAACAAGATTACAATCAGATTAGAGGAAAAGTTTTGTGTCAAGTTTAGATTTACAATCAGGGTAAGGTGCTTCTACATCAATGTTATTCACTTATCATTTCCCTCTGGTTTTAGGGATATTTTATGGGTATGATTAGGTTTAGAGGTAGGAATATGGTTAGGAATAAATGTTCAGACAGGTATGTTGTTCCATGATCAACAAAATATTTTGTCCCAGGAACACGTCTTACTCCGTAAAATCAGGACGTGCTCCTTTCCGATGCACATTAAGGTCTCCTTCACTAAGCTTATTCAAATGATTTAAAATGTTGGTCGTAGTAAAAATGGGAGCAGGATTTTGGGCCATAAATAATGGGCAAAGTTTTTAAACCAAGCCCAAGCCTAGTTATTTTGTCATTTTATACATTTCACTGCCCCACATTGGTGTCACACACATTACTAAGTAAGGGATAATGTACATCCAGCCAGTTGTTATTACAGAATAAAAACAGACAGTGATCCGGATCTTGCATCACTCTGAGGGGGTTTATTCTGTGATAGCATCCAGCTGAGCCTGTGTTATCAGTTTTTACCGGTTGTTATCGGAGAATAACACACCACTGGATGGCACTTGATTCTTGACCAATCAGAATCAAGTATTCCACACATTCTTTTAATAAATTAGAAATAATTTGTCTTTTTTATTTAACTGGTTATTTAACAAGGAACATGTACTGTAACTTTCAGATAGGCACACAAACTCTCATCGATATGTCTATCTAGGTCGCTCTCTAAAAACGTCTTTTGCCCTAGGTGCAGCTATAAATATATTAGCCAGGAACTTGCATGATACCTCTGCTCTCTCTCTTTCTGCTGTCCTCTCCTCCTCCTCTGCATTCCCAGCTTACTGGGTATAGAATCTATTTTAGATAGAAACAAAAGACCGAGAGTTTGAAATTCTTCTTTGATATCAGTCGTCGGTCATGCTGGTTTGGACGTGTAACTTCACATGCAACGATTGGGCAAATAGTTGATGCAACACTTTGGTAATGCAAAGAAACTGTGACACAGTTGGGAGTTCATCTGTGTGCCCATCATATTTGGAAGAGGAGAAAAAAATATCTTTTTGATTTTGTGACGAAACTCATTACTTAGTGTGAGCAGGGCTGGACTGGGGCTTTGGACAAACCAAGCCCATCCGGCCCATGAGTTCCTCCGTGAATGTTTTTGCTGGGGGTTAGAGCCTTAAATTTGGAGTAAATAAATTTACTAACAGACTGAGTTGTGTAAAAATTAGGACAGGGACGAATAATTATGAATATTATTGAATTCACTGCAAATGCAGATAACCTAAATTTGCACTTTTGTCACACAGACATGCACTTGACAGTAAAGCACTGATTTTGAGCTAGGATGCAGTAAAGTTAATTTACTGCTAATAAATGCCGTCATCATTTACTCACCATCGTGTCATTCCAAACCTGTATGACTTTCTCTCTTCCTTGAAACACATAAGAGGATATTTTGAAAAATGTTGGCAACCAAACCATTTTGGTTACCATTGAATATTGTCTCGGCAAAAAACTGACTTTTTATTTTCTTTTATGTTACACAGAAAATAAATTCATTCAGGTTTGGAAGGACATTAGGGTTAGGAAATTGAGTTAAAATTCCTCTTTAAAAACAGTATTTTTCAAGAGTTAACACCTAATTTATGTAAGACACTGATATCTATCTTTCATAAGGCTCTCGTTGAAATAACATAAAATTTCATTATAACTATTAAAAAATTCATAAAACATTTAAAGAGAAAAAAAGCTTTGTCCTTTATTCATGGGATCCTTTAAAGCTGTTCTGTTGAATTATCCTTTAATTACCCTAATGACATTTTAACTGAGTTTAACTGTAGACCAGTTTCATTTAACTGTAAGATCATGGTAGTCACAGTAATAATAAACGACTGTTGTCGACGAATTTGTAGTAAAACAAGCCTCTATAAAAGTGATTTATCTATTGTAAGTAATAATAGCAAAATACATTTTTGCCAAGACACCATTTTTTTTCACTGTTAGTAGCTGCAAGGTAAATTGTGGTGGTGCTAGATTGACAAGTTTGTAGTTGTGTGTATTGCCATTTTCCAATTTATCTCGTCATGTATTTACATCGCGGCTGTTTACAGCTAAGGCAAAGTGCCGTTCATCACTTCATAATGCAGCAGAAACAGTGTATGTTCGTCAGCAGCAGTGCTGTGCGGATATATTTATCTTTTGCAGTTTCCCATGCGCAACAAAAACAACTGTTAAATTTAGAAGAAAAAAACAATGGGCCGCCTTCCCTGCATGATTGGCCAGTCCATGGCAAACATAAATTAATACATTTGTATTAGCCCCAAAGTGCGTTGGCCCCCCCGGGAAAATGCCCAGTATGCCAGATTACCAGTCCAGCCTTGTCTGGCTATCACCAGACCAATCTCAATTTAAAATTGAACATTGGTCTGGGGAGTCTGCTCTGTATTTTGTACTGCACAGGAGGCGTGATAAACGAGCATTATTCAAATGACTATACGCAATTAAATAGTCCTTCAACCAGTCAGACCATAAGAGGTGTGATCAACAGGCAACGACCCATCGCTTCTCTATCTGTCATCGTGTTAAACCCGCCAATAGTGCTCCGAGTGGATAAGCCAGTCCGTGATTGGTTCCCACAAAAGTTTAACAGAAGCAGTAGAAATTATTGGACAGGTTTCCAGACTGAGTTGCAGGGCGAAATCAAATCATCGGCAGATCAGGCTGGGTTTACCCAGTCTAAGTCCAGCCCTGAATGTGAGTAAAAATATATAATAAATTGGAACACTGTTACTTCTCACAGAAAATGTTGTGTTCAAGAGAAATGCTCTTTTTTTTTTTTAGTTTAGCTCCTGAATGAAATGAACTTCAGATGCGGTTGCTTCACGTGATTGCATGTTGATGTCAGGCGAACCAAATAGGTTGAATTCTCACACATCTATATGTATGGGGCATTGAACAACGTGGTATGCAGACAGAGCATAAATCAGATGACAATAAAGGAAAATGATCATTAATTTATTTGCATAACTAGCATTGAATTATTCATCATGGTTTCAATCTGTTCAATCTGTATCTCATTAACATGACTGATGAGGCTTATAAATCTGAGAGTTTTATGTAACGTCTGTCTTATTTTCTTTTGGGCACTTAATGCATGTATTTTTTAGTTGCACATTTGTGTGTGTTTCAGTGCTATAGTTAGAAAGCTTAAGAAATAATAATTGACTTTTTAAATTTATTAAACGTGTATGAGAGGGAAATTGTAACTTTAATGTTGATTATATCTGAGTCCTAAAATCCTTTTTTAGCATTTGAATTTTATAAGTTTATAAGTGACACTTCTACACATTAATCCTTTTTTGCTCATTTTATAGTCCGTCAGGTAACAATCCTTATCGCATAGGGGGAAAAAAGCACACTTCATTATAATTTAGAGGTATCATTTCTGTTTGTAGTAGTGGTTGTGTGCCAAGATGTACTGTACATCTCTAATAATGTTTGTTACTAATGAAAGTTATTTAAGTGTAAAAGAAGCTGTTGATTATGTTGGAAAATGGTGCATAAGTGCAAAGTTAGTTTTGCATTTGTATGAATTTAATGAGCTCTCATGCTTTCCTCTATAGTTTTAATGGGTGCGCTTTCCATTCATACATTAAACAGGAGTATTTTTGAATGGCCGTGAGGAAAACGCTGATATTTTTTCACTCTCTCTCTCTCTCTCTCTCTCTCTCTCTTGTTCTTCCCTTTACAGAGATCTATATTTATACATCCCATAATAGTGTTCATCAGCACAGCTGGCAGCGATCCAGCAGAGTCAGCATTTCACAAACATGAGCAATAACTACGTTCAAAGTGTTTGCGGACTTTTTATCCACCGAGTTTTGAGTTAGCTATTTCCTGTAGTGTCTTTTATAGCTCTCTGTAGATAATAACCTCTGAATGAGCTCGCAATCACCTGTCCCTATTGACCGTTTCTAACGATTTGAATGTTCAAGAACCAGCAAGAGCAGACTGTGCCAACCTTGTGTAGAAGTTAGTGGCTGAAATGCAGATTTCAAAAAGGGATCTGGAGTTAACGGCTAATGAGGTGAGAGTTTGCCTCCCAGCAGCAATCACGGACTGCGTGAAAGCCTTATATCAGTCCAAACAAGCATCTCAAATTAATGAATGGCTTAGTCTCAGAGGGGTAATTTTCCATCATCGGCGCTGGTAAACCTACCTGGAACACCAGGGGAGGGAGAAGGTAGACGTTCCGTAGTCGCCCTGCATTCATCCTCATTAATCGGAGATCACAGCCTCTGGTTTCCCGATAAGTCTCCATTCTTTCAGTCACAGGCCTCACTATGAGATATTTGTCCTATTATGGAGTGCAGGACTTAGCAGACGCAAGGGGATTTTTCTACAAGCTACTTAATCGCCAAAGTGCCCCAGAGACCTTCAGCGGCAGATCAAAAGATTTGTGCATTAAAAAGATTTAAAGTCAAGCAAATATTGATAAAGGCTTCATCTGCTGTAGGTCCATTAATCGTGACAGCAATCGCCAAATGCACGCTCTGTTTTGTTGCCTAGCATCGGTCAATCACATGGAGGGAGAAACACCGCAGGCAGGTCCGCATTATTGAGCGATTCATTGCAAAATACCCCGAGGCGAGAACTTTCGTTGGAACTGTTTGAGATTGAAGGGCATTAACTCCAGACCAACGCTAATGCTCAGGCCAAATTGCTCAAGTCAGAGCCGGTCTTTTAAGTTTGTCCGCATCAGTACCCTAAATGATCTCAAAGAGGGTGGAAGTCTCTGAAAATGTCCCATAATTGCCAACTGATACGGATGACAGAGAGCAGGATATCATGGCTTAAAATGAGGCATGTAATAAGCTGGTATAATTTTTCTCAGACAGTCACTCACTCTTGCTCTCTTTGCGAGGGGTATTTATGTGGCTTTCTTGGCAAACCATGCGCTTTTGCAAGTGTCGTGGTTTACTGTTCACTTCTGCTAAAAACCCCTCATGGTACAGGGCTGAGGTTCCTCAAGCCGACAGAAAGAGGTTTACGCTGTATAGAGATCATCTTAGAGCTACTCTCATTTACGATGCACTTGCCGTGGAAAAAAAATTGGCCTTTTTAGCTTTATCAGCTCTTGGGATACAAAATATGATCAATGCTAACTGGCATGTTCCTGTGCTTTTTAGCTCCCACGTAGCTTTTGAATGACTGCATCCTTTGAAATGTTAAACATATAATTATTTCAGATTTCATTAAGGATGAGAGATTTGTTATTTTCTGCTATGTCTAAACATGATAGATCCACTACTGTGCGGTAAGGACATTTCGAGGTGAACATCAGTGGC
The DNA here is from genome assembly GCF_024679245.1 of Pseudorasbora parva. Taxonomy (NCBI): domain Eukaryota; kingdom Metazoa; phylum Chordata; class Actinopteri; order Cypriniformes; family Gobionidae; genus Pseudorasbora; species Pseudorasbora parva. Next base: position 28,884,575 of record NC_090188.1, on the reverse strand, counting down.
TTCAGAGGATCCACTGACAGCAGTAAAACATTAGACGAGCGGCCCTTTCCTACCACTAATTGGAATAGACTTGCTCTGGAGAGTTATTCTTCAGTCCCCCCCAATTAAAGCCGATCTAAAAACTGCCTTTTTAAATGTACTAAGTCATGGCAGGTAATGGGTCACTCTTAGCTTTGATCACATTCCTGCGAGAGAAAGGAGCTACTGTACCAGGCGCAATTATCATAAAAGACCTTTAAAATGAAAGACAGGGATCTTACAGCCACCTGTTTTACAGGCCCTCAGATTTTTCTGTGAGTCAAATGAAAGCACAGTTTAATAGCGCTAATTCAAAAAAAAAAAAAAAAAAGATCAGATGTCTTTCATCAGATGTGAAAAATCTTTCTCTGAGATAACTTTTGTAGACTGTAAAAAATATTATTAGTTATAACATCTTTATCTATATAAAGTATACCCGTAATAATTTTGCCAAAAGTTTGCCAAAGTTTCAGCAACATTTTCTAAGAATGTAAATTAAAAGTGGTTAAAAAAAGTTTACAGTGAACTTATTACTGCAAAATTGCAACGGTGGCAACACTTTGAATTGACTTCTAACTAAAAAGTAATATTTTAATGTAATATTTTAGTTTAGGTTCTGTTCATTTATGTATTTATTTTATTATTACTTTTTGTGCATGTTGCATTTTACATAGTTCTGAGTTTGAATTTTTAAATGTTGAATATAGAACATTTGAAATTGAACACATCTGAAATGTTTTTATGTTGAAATTGTATAGACATGTATTTTCAAACAGCAGATATTTTGTTCTGAATTAATAGACAGAATTAAGATTTCAGATGAAGAAGAAATTCAGAACATCAAATTCAATATTCTAAAATTCAGAAATTCATATCTTACAGAAAATAGACCAGAGGTCATCATCAGGGAAGAGTAAAGGATCTCAGAAAAGTTGAACGGAGCACCATCGGATCATTTCATTTCCCATTTGTAATGGAATACAGATAAAAGATCAAATGGACCTTTTATACTTTTTTGTTTCATTTAGATTAATGCATAGAAAATTAGATTCCGGCTAGATTTTTTGTGTGGTTTACCGCACAATTAAATAAAACAGGTCAGGTTCTGAATAATATTTCATATATCGGATACACATTTTTTTCTTTGAAATGATTTAAATTGTGCTTGAGTGACATGCCTTAGAGATATTAATGCATGTTTATTCTTTATAATGAATAAACATGAATTAATATCTCTAAGGTATTTTGAGGATACATTACAAATTACTGAAATGTCATGTAATCGCTCAATCTGTGTTTCAGCCATGGAAAGACAATAAAACAGTTTGTAAACAATATCATCACATTTACCTCAGATGTCATTTGTGTCCACAGCTGTTAGTGCACTAGAGAAACAAACTGAATTAATATCTCTAAGGTATGTTGAGGATACATTACAAATTACTGAAATGTCATGTAATCGCTCAATCTGTGTTTCAGCCATGGAAAGACAATAAAACATTTTGTAAACAATATCATCACATTTACCTCAGATGTCATTTAGTGTCCACAGCTGTTAGTGCACTAGAGAAGCAAACTGAATTAATATCTCTAAGGTATGTTGAGGATACATTACAAATTACTGGAATGTCATGTAATCGCTCAATCAGTGTTTTAACTGCGGAAAGACAATAAAACAGCTTGACATTCCGCTAAATATATATGCACTATATAAACCTATATATTCATTATATTCTACTTATTTTCACACACAACCATTTCTAGGGTTTACAAAGAATGGTGTGAAAAGGGAAAAACATCCAGTATGCGGCAGTCCTGTGGGCAAAAATGCCTTGTTGATGCTAGAGGTCAGAGGAGAATGGGCCGACTGATTCAAGCTGATAGAAGAGCAACTTTGACTGAAATAACCACTCGTTACAGCCAAGGTATGCAGTAAGGCATTTGTGAAGCCACAACACAACCTTGAGGTGGATGGGCTACAACAGCAGAAGACCCCACCGGGTACCACTCATCGCCACTATAAATAGGAAAAAGAGGCTACAATTTGCACAAGCTCACCAAAATTGGACAGTTGAAGACTGGAAAAATGTTGCCTGGTCGGATGAGTCTCGATTTCTGTTGAGACATTCAGATGGTAGAGTCAGAATTTAGCGTAAACAGAATGAGAACATGGATCCATCATGCCTATGGTGTGGGGGATGTTTTCTTAGCACACTTTAGGGCCCCTAGTGCCAATTGGGCATCGTTTAAATGCCACAGCCTACCTGAGCATTGTTTCTGTCCATGTCCATCACTTTATGAACACCATGTACCCATCTGATGGCTACTTCCAACAGGATAATGCACCACGTCACAAAGCTTGAATCAATTCAAATTTGTTTCTTGAACATGACAATGAGTTCACTGTACTAAAATGGCCTCCACAGTCACCAGATCTCAACCCAATAGAGCATCTTTGGGATTTGGAGGAACGGGAGCTTCGTGCCCTGGATGTGCATCCCACAAATCTCCATCAACTGCAAGATGCTATCCTATCAATATGGGCCAACATTTCTAAAGAATGCTTTCAGCACCTTGTTGAATCAATGCCACGTAGAATTAAGTCAGTTCTGAAGGCGAAAGGGGGTCAAACACAGTATTAGTATGGTGTTCCTAATAAGCAATACATTTAGGTGAGTGTGTATATATAGTACAGCATGTACAGCACTCAATACTTAGTTGGGGCTCCTTTTGCCTGAATTACTGCAGCAATGTAGCGTTGCATGGAGTCGATCAGTCTGTGGCACTGCTCAGGTGTTATGAGAGCCCAGGCTTCTCTGATAGTGTCCTTCAGCTCTTCTGGATTGTTGGGTCTGGCATATCACATCTTCCTCTTGACAATAGCCCATAGATGTTCTATGGGGTTAAGGTCAGACGAGTTTGCTGGCCAATTAAGAACAGGGATACCATGGTTCTTAAACCAGGTACTGAATGCAAAACATTCAGAACATTCAACAAACTTTAATTCCAAAATAAATAAACAAAACGAAAGTAAAACCGCGGGCAGCCCCTCAAGGACGACTGCCCGCACTTACACACATAATCAAACGCGGGCAGTCCCTCACGGACGTCTGCCCGCACACACAAAACAAAATGTAAACATAACATAAAATAAAATCCAGGCCTGGTCCTCTCTCGTCTTCCGCTGCCTTCGCTCCTCCTTTTATGCTCCCGTCACTTGGCCGCCGGAGCATAAACCGATGACCGATGTGACCGCAGCTGGTACTCATTACCACTCGTCACCGGCCCGCTCTCGTGGTCCCTCGCCCCGCTGTTTGCCACAATTGACTCTAGCTGCAGTCCACTCTTTGTGTATCTCCCCCACAGTTTTGAAAGGGTTTTGTTTCAAAATCCTCTCCAGGGTGTGGTTATCCCTATTGCTTATTAGGGGTGACCCCTAATAGTCGAAGATTCGATCCATCGATATGCAGGACCGGATTCGACCACTGATCTCATGGTCCAATCTTCTCGGGTGTTATGAAACGAGGATCATACCATTTTAGGCAATATGGGGGTGCTCAATATTAGTGTTATAGATGTGTCGCGGCGCTGAGCGATCGCCCCTTTAAGGGCACTGAGCTTCGCACCGGACGCGCCGTGCCTTTAAAATTCGAACACATATACACCGACGGCGGCATTCGACGCCTCTCCGCGGCGATAAAATGTATATTTCCCTCAAATCGTAAATGTACATACTGATTTCACCCTGTGCTACAAGATACACTCATCGTGCAGCTCTTCTGTCAGAAGGCAATTCAAAATTGAGCTTGCGCGTATATGATCACGTCTGCCTGGTGTGAGATACCTGAGACACGGCACTGAGCTTCAGTCCAGTGTGCGACCCCCTTTAGGCACAATTGGCTTAAGAACGTGCATATAAACGCACTCAAAGTGTTCTTTTCCTCTCTAGGCAGGTATTTTTTTAGGTTTATTTATCAAAATGTTCTTTTATATATTTGTGTGATGTTCTGTGTTTCGATCGCGGCTTTTAAATGTTATGAGAGAACGGTTAATTTACGAGTGTGTAGTGTAGCCTAGTTTTGATCACTTTATTAAAAGTGGTGGCTGTGTGCCGTGTGTAAAGTAAAATAAAAATAGTCTTAGCCTCCTGCTGACTAGTGTCCTACCTTTCCCAACCCGTTTATACCGTTTATTTTTTTCCAGTCTATGGTTTACACACACATAGATGATTTGACTATTGGTCGACCATAGAGAGATTCGAAAATTCTGATTCGAATGTGTAAATCCTTAGTCGGAGACACTTTTTTTCTACCACATTTTTTTTCTTCCATTCCCCTCTCTATTAATGTGCTTGGACACAGAGCTCTGTGAGCAACCAGCCTCTTTTGCAATGACCTATTGTGTTTTGCCTTCCTTCTGCAAGGTGTCAATGGTTGTCATCTTTTGGACAACTGTCAAGTCACCAGTCTTCCCCAAGATTGTGTAGCCTACAGAACTAGACTGAGAGACCTAAAGGACTTTGCAGGTGTTTTGGGATAAAGAGTTAGTTCACGCAAAAAAGAAAATTCTGTCATTAATTACTTACCCTAATATCGTTCGACACCCGTAAGACCTCCGTTAATCTTTGGAACACAAGTGAAGATATTTTTGTTGAAATTCAAAATTTCAATTAATTACATTTGCAATTTATTTATAAGCAGACCAGAACACATACGAATGTGCCCAAAGTTTATTTGACTAAAACACATACCTAATCTTCACAAACACATACACACAAGCACACATACATGGGGTAGAATGGAAGGTGAAACTGGCTGAAAAATCAGTTCAGAACAGAGGAATGAAGCAATGGGAAAAGAGTCTAACGCCGCATTCACACGGGGCGTAGGCATTAACGCTTCCCATTTACTTTGAATGGGTGACATCATCCGTTGCCGAACTGAATTGTGGGTTCCGTCGCTTCACTCGCGTTGCAAGCGGCAGAAGTTGAAGATTTCTCAACTTTTCAAGCGCCAGCGCAGGCGTCATCCAATCAGATCGCCGTATGCAAATATCCTACAGCAGACTAGCCAATTGCGTTCATTACTGCTCCGTAAACCATCCAGACGCAGCTCCCGGACCACTACGTGATATTCTTTCCGCTGTCGGTGCTTTTTCAGGATTTAATGTACTTAACAGCTTCGAGCACCTGTGCAGTGCACTGACAACAACTACACAGGCAATCGCACTCACACATACAACCAAATCGGCATTCATTTCATCTCACAGACTAGCTGTCATAAAAAGGCGCTTTTTTGTGTTGTGTTTTGGTCCAAGCGGCAAGTTAATGTGATTGGCTGTTGTCACTATGACGATCGCGTCAGCACCCAGCTTCAGCCACGCCCTCCGTCAAGCGTTAATGCCTACGCCCCGTGTGAATGCGCTGTAACACCTGGGAGAACCATCAGTTATGACAACAAACTCCTTTGTTTGAACAAAGGGGTTTACAGCTTTAACTAACCACACAGCGATTTTGTATATCATACATTACCATTACTTGCATTTGCCTGAGCTGCTAAAGAGCATCCGCATATACATTCACAGGAGAATGTTTTGATTGTTTGATCCGATGGTGTTACAGTTGCAATCGATTCCTTCCATGTTGAGAGACTCAGTTATGGTCGAAGAATGGCCACATGGCTTGATGTGTGTGGGGCTGGCCGGCACGTACTGGGGAATGTATGTTCATTAATTTAACAGATTGTCTTAACAATTGATTAGTGGATAGAATTAGATAGCTATATTTGGAATTTTATTTTTACTGCTTATATATCAATGTATTGCAGTATGAATATATAAAAATTAAAAATGGAAGTTCAGGTAAGGGAGCATTGCATTAAGGGAAACCATGAAAAAAAACACATTCTATACTACATACTGCAAAAATACTATTAGTGGACCCCCTTTATATTAGGGGGCTACTATAATAACATATAAATTAATCACTTGATACAATGCACTTATTGTGTACATACATGTTTTTGCTAATATTTGTAAAATGACCTGCATGTAATTACATCTGTAATTAATTTTTGTCGTTACATCTTTAATTACACTGTTGACACCTTCCTTACACCTAAAACTACCCTTAAACTTACCCATACCCCTACACCTGTTCCGACCTTTACCCATATCCACCTTAATATCAGCAAAAGGGCTTTGCAATACAACATTAATACAATACATACATTGTACTTATTTTTTTTATGTAAGTAAGGCCACCTTATATAAAGTGGGGCCGTATTAGTTTTATGTTAGCTTTAAGTCCTTGTTAAATAATACTTATTGCTTATTCTTTCTGCTCAGAGCTAAGCATTATAATAATTTGCATTAAGATATTCATAGTTTTAAGAGCACTCTGTGATCTTTTGTAACCCTATCATATTAAAAACTGGTAGAACAATATAGGCTTAATTGAGAATTATTGGCTCATTGTGGGGAATTTAATGTGGAGGGCTGGTAATGTGTTACTCATATGCTTTCTTCTATTTTGATTAAAAAGGGATATTGGCAGAATGAAATGTGAACAGTAAAAAGTTAAAATATTTAAATAATTATGAATAACTGTCACAAAAGTTTATTTTCCATGTGAGACTTAATTTATATTCCTTATTCAGATTGTATTCATTATTTTTATTCGGATTCTTCATTCTTATCAACTCATGTTCTCATACAGTTTCTAATTTCACAATGCAGTACTGAATCTTAATAAGCTTGTGTTGCCCACTTTTTATTTGGAGTAACATGAAAACAGAGGTTCTGTGATGTTTCTTGTAATGATTCACCATTGGGTGGGGCTACCTTTTTTGAATCCCAGGATGTAATATTATTGTATTAAATATATATATCTGTATATTTAATGCAACTGTATATATAATTTATATATTAACTAACACCCAAAAGTAAATAAGTCTATGCAAATAATGTGGCAAATAAGATATTTATGCAAATTCAGCTCTGTACAGTCAACACACATCCACACAAGTGTCAACTTTTACTTTACTTTATTCAAACTAAGCAAAACAACGCTGACACTGTTTAACTGCCTACATTTCTCTCCTACAGGTATTAGTTTTGGGAGATATTCTGGAAAGTCCTTTTTGGAGTTTGAGGGCATTGAAGTCGGTGCTACGTTCAGTGTCACAATGAGATTACAGACTGTATCCAGGTATGGAACGCTGCTGTATTTGACCAGTGCCAAAAAAGGTGTCTTCTTCATCAAACTCTACATTTCCAATGGAACGCTTCAGGTAAAACTGCATATGCATATACATTTGTCTTTTTCAAAGTTAAGTCATTACCCTTACAAATAATGCATCAAAGAATGGGGATGAAGAATAATTAGATGGAACTAACCCACATTACCCACACACTCCAGTACGACTTTTCCTGCAACCAAAATGAGGGAGTTCAGCAGATCAATACAGCACAGCAGGTCGCTGATGGAAAGGAGCATGTGGTGCTTTTGAGGTAAGAGAATTTGTCCTCCAGAATCCAAATAATTTAAGATCATAGAGTTTAAAAATGATTCAGATGTCTACCAATTGTGTAATGGGCATGGAAAAAGTTAATCAACTGGAAACAGCTTGTGAAACTGGTTGTTCATGTAAAGGTAGCCTTTTGACACTTATAAATAAGTTAACACAGACCACAGCAAATAATTCGATTTAAAGTATAGAAACGCTCTATTCATAGTCAGTCATGATTTATTTATTCTCCAAGAAAAAAAGTGTCCAATAACAGAGCAACTGACATGCGACAGCTGATCAAACGCCATTGAGTTATTTGGTAAATATGCATTATATTTTTCATTTACATAATGGAGAGTATTTCTCTACAGCTCTTATTTGTCCAACTCTGTAATGGGTGCAATCTAAACCCATATTTGTTAGTTCTGGGCATTTTGAGTGAGAGCTGAAAGATTGCTGAAAGGTCTTTGATGTTCAAAAGCACAATTCATACAGGTCCATTAGGTTTGTTTCTTTTCATCCGCTTCAGCAGAAAGTGAAATGCACGGTCACACAGTCATTGAAATATTTCATCAGATTTTGAGACTCCGAGAGACAGCACAGCCTCTTCACATCCTGACGCTTTAGCCAGCTCCTGATCTTGAGTGCGTCTGCCTGTTTATGTCTGTTTTTCATAGAGATTTTGAAAAGCTTCCAAGATACACCAGCTGCACAAATCAGTCATTACTTTTGTGCCAACTAGCAAAAGACTTGCTAAAAGAGTGTTATCAAAAGAAAAAGGAAAAATCAGGGACCAATGAGAAGACATCTCTTAAAATGGGTCATATTGTTAAAATCAAAGTTTCCTTGATCTTTTGAAAGAGAGTTTGTTGTACTGTGAAAACATACAGATGCGTATTCACTACACAATTGTGTCATGTCTTTTAGGATGAATTTCAGGTCTTATTCACTAACCAGGTGGTAAATGTAGTAGTTGTTAGTATTTAAAGTAATATTCCGGATTTAGTTCAAATTAAGATTATTTTCAACTTCTCTATCCTTAACTATAAAAAAGAGGCCATGGAGACACAAAAACAATGGAATAAAATTGGGCCAATGGAGGATTTGAAATCAAGCTTTTAACCAGTGCATTGTCATAGCAACAAAGTTGTAAAATTGCCTATAACCTTACACAGAAAATGATAGTAATTCTTTTTTTTTACATAATAAATTCATATTAGCATGCATGATTACATGAGTCTTTTATTTTTTAAATAACAGGAGTGACTAATTGAAATTGGTGGTGGTTTTAATTGTCTTAAAGGTTAATTATACATATCAAGGAATAAATAAACTTAATTAGTCATTAGTTGTAGTCAAAAGATGTTTTCAAAAATTATTGCACTAATTTGATGTCTCTGTTGTGACATTTTGCTATGTACAATGTACAATTATGTATTAAGTGCAATCCTCTTTCTGCCATTCCAACTCATGTTCTAATTGTGGGTCTTGACGAATTAGATTCAAATTAAAGCTATTGACAAAAAAAAAAAAAAAAAATCAGATTTTTTAGTGGTAAAGAGGGAATTTAGAATTTTTGGTTGCACTCATGGACTGTAAAAGAAATATTAACAGTGTCCGTGACATCATCTGTAGCGTTTTTGAATTGTAAATTCAGCCGTTGCCATCTCTGCAGCACGTCACCGAGTGTCACTAACTCACTCCAGGCTTACTGAAAATGGGCAAAGAAGCAGGACATGGGTGGAGCTGAGGTGACGTGATGGCTAACAGACAGCAGACAAATGGCAACACACCTGTCACTCAAAGTGGCCACGCCCCTAATTATGCAGAACTTTAAGACGTAATATAATTTAAATGGATGAGTTATTAAAATAAGCAACCCCCTCACAGTTGTCATGAAGGGCAAAATTAGCCATATAGAACAAAACCACTATTTGTGCCAGTTTTTTTTATATGTAATGTTGGATATTTTAATATGGGGCAAAATGGGATTCTGCTCTCTTTAAGAGCGTGTCTCTAGCGGCCAGTCAATGAATTGTTACTTCCGTATTGGCTTCAAGAGAACCTGGGGGAGGTTGCCGCTTGATTGCACTTTACTTTTATGGTCCCTTTTAGACATTATTTTGACCTAATATAATGTTGCACCTACATGTAGCTCTCATTAGATGCTGCTTCCCAATTTGCCAATTTGATGAAAAGTAGATATTTTTGAGTGTGTAGCAGATGAGTAGGCAAGCTTTGGGACATACTACTTTGTCATCTTTAACAGAAAGCTCTGTCGCTTAGTTACGTATATCCTGTCATCGTTTAAACTGCCATGTCAATCATCTTGTCACAGTTAAAATCATCCACATTCAAGTACATTTCATTTCCTACCGTATTGGAGAGAAAGGTAGTGAGAAGTTGTTGTCATGCGTTGGTCTTTCATACAGTAACTCTCCTCATGTGTTTGCAATAAAAGCCAAACATATCATTACAAAAGCTCACAATGCTGTTGCAGATTAAATATTATGTGGATAATATTAGATAAATATATTTCGTGAAGTACTGATAATTATTCACTCAAACCCCTTTATCTAAACCTCTTTATTTACTCTCTACCTTTTGCACATCCTCCATGTTTGTAGTTTTTAACACTTTTTATCCATTTGTAGTTCTAATCAAAACCGCGTCCAACTCGCAATGGGTTGTGGGAAGTAGACTGACCGAATATCTTTGGAATACTCATTTAAACATAGGCTACTACAATTTGGGACATACTAATTATTTTTTCGAATACTATTTAGGATGGATAGTATGCAAATCGGGACGCACAGAGAGTATTAGTTGATTATTAGTATTAGACCGTTAGGGTCAGTAGAAAAAGGGGTTAGGGTTAGTAGAACAAGTTGATATGTACTTGCAATGTTTTTTATACTAAGTAGAATGTCTTTTCGAGGGACCATCAACATAAAGTGTTAGCAGACATTAAGCAGACAGTCTATTAATACTTTATTAATACTATATTAATAGTTAGTTGACATGTTGGTGCAGCATTACTAATAGTCAAAAGAATGTTTAAGGGCAACCATCAAATTAAATAAAAGTGTTAAAGTGGGGGTGAAACACTCAGTTTCAGTCAATCTCATGTCAATCTTGAGTACCTATAGAGTAGTATTGGATCCTTCATATCTCCGAAAAGTCTTTAGTTTTATTATATTTATAAAAGAAATATGGGCTGTACCGAGTCTTTCCGGAAAAAAACGAGCGCCTGGAGGCGTATCGAGTGGGCGGAGCTAAAGAATGACGAATGCGCAAAGCGGTGACGTCCTCAAGCGTGGAGAAACCCTTGCTATCGATCTCAGCTAATAGATATGATCCAGAATCTAATTCGGAGGCGGAAATAGAAACAGCAACAGCAGGACGTCCGTCTCTGTGGTATGTACTGTATTTAGTGGCCTGTCAACATTTGTGTGTGTTTACTCGCAGTTTATGAGGACATGATTCGGTTTATGTACTATTGTATGCGACCAAACCTTAGTAGCAAGCAAAACGGTTTTGCACGTCAGACTAGTGTAACGTTATAAGTTACATAGAACAGCAATGAAGTCCGTTAGCGCATTTGAATGACGAAGCACACGATCGTGTCGTTTACTGATGTTTACATACGCGACGATAAGCAACAGAACAGACATTTGAAGCTGTTTTACTCACCGGCTGCTTCCAAAGCAGGACCGAACCTTTATCGCTGGGACGGCTCTGTCAAAAACACACTTCTTGGAGTGTGGAGATCCACTTTGCGATGCGACTGAAGCATTTCTGCGTTCAAATCGGTTCAAATGCAGCGCTGCCTTCCCGCAATGCTGTGCTGAAGCGTTGAAGTCGCTTAATGTCAAAGTGGAGGAATGAAGTGGAGCGCGGCATGGACTATAACCGACATTAGTGTTCACGGACGACTGGATCTCCAGCTGTGTTTACGGCCGTGCATTTGCTCTCTCGCCTCTAGTCATGCACGCGTGCATGCACCCTACAGGGAGAAAAATAACAGTAACCCATACAAGGACCTTCCATTCTATTAACGTCAAGTCGACCCATACTCGAAAAAAACTCTCCGAAACTTGTGAGAAACCGGAAGGAGTATTTTTAACACAGAAATACTCCATCAAACGTCCAACATTAGTTTTTGAAACTTTGTCTATGTTTAGGATGGGAATCCAAGTCTTTAACAGTGTACAAAGCTCAGTATGCATGAAACAGCATTTCACCCCCCCCTTTATTTAATTCATAAATGCACAAAAAACAGGGTCACAGAGAGGGTGGAAAATTGTCAAGTAAAATGTAAAACAGCCATTTTTGTGCCGAAAACAATGTAAGTAGACCACAGGGAAAAATATAAAATAATATTTTTTTTTAAAAAAGATACGTTTCACTCCGTTATTCATGTCTCACATGACCAAGTGGAAGTGTAAAACGGTTTCAAGGGCCGTGCTGTGCTTTATTGTTGCCTTTAAAGCATTTCTAAGTAAAAGGATCATTCTCTGTGTGTCCTGCTGGGGAACTGTCTTTTCAAAGACTCAGTGGGACCAGTGGCTCTCTGGCGAGATGCCAGGATGCTCTTCTAAATTAACAGTTTCTCCGGCTGCTCCAGAGGGAGGACGTCCAGGGCCTGGTGGTCGGTCCTCCTGAGGTGTGGAGCAAAGCAGGACGAAAAACTCCACGGCCTATGAATTACAGGCTTAACAAATCAGTCAAGATTGGCTCCTCTGAACCTCAGGGAAGAGGGAGACGGATATCAAGGCTGGGGGGGGTGGTACTGCCATTATGAGCTGAGCATCTGTAGGCCAATCCTCCAGCTGCACATAGTTATCCCAGAATCCACACTGAGGTAATTATCTTTCCTCCCCTGTTGTTTGGAAGGGCAGAATAAGCTTTGGAAAACTCCCAAGGCTTGGGTACATCTCCGGAACAGTCTGTCCGAGACTCATAAGATGTCTTTAAAAGGAAGAGAGGAAACAATTAGCCGCAGGTGAAAGACGCCCTTGAGCATAGGAAATCATTTGTTTTGCTTAGCGGATTTTTTTCTGTCATGATTTACATTGTTGCAGCAGTAGCCTGCCGTTTTAATTAGCATTTAACTGGCAATAAAAGCATTTATAGTTGTTGTAATTACAACCGTGGTTTTATGCTGTATCACATACATTATGTTATAATATGCTGGTATTTGAAACAAGATTAAACCATTTACATATACAGTAGCATGACTTTAAATCACACAAAGACTTTTCTAGTTGAAAACCACAATAACATGATATTTTAAATGTTGTACTGGCTAATGAATTCACTGTGGACCTTTTTCCTTTCTCAATGCCTTCCTGTATCTCACGTATCCATGGAAACAACACATTCATTAGGAGTCATTCAGCATAACCTGTTTTTGGTCTGAATATTAAAAAAGTGGAAAATAATAACAGATAAAGCAGGCATTAGCAGTGCTTAGCTTTTAAAGTAATTGTCTGCTCCTTTAGGCGTAGCAAATGTATCCTGTTAACATAAACTGAATAGCCTTAAAAGACGTCTGTGGTATTAATACTAAAGATCATTAATTGAGTGCACTAAGAGCCATTAGGTGAAGAGACACAGGAAACAGGAGCCTGAAATGATGGTTTCTGACAAGACAGAGAGCATTTTGTCCCTATGCATATCACAGTGCTCCTTTAGTCTGTTTTTATCTCTTTTATTCCACAGACAATATTTTTCTCCGTGTGCAGCTGACATCACTATTTCTGGCTTTAAGACTGTCAGAAGTACTCCAAGAAATTACACATCAGCCGTGAGTTTACAGAGAACTGGCCATCTCTTCGTAGGAGGTATTCCTCTTCGACATTCACCCTATAAAGTAAGGAATGATTCTGTGTGAATTTATGTTTTTAATCCTGAGAAAAAGATCATATGCTGTATGTGTGTGTGCCTGTTTATGTGGTTTATGAGGACACAAATTTGTATAACTACATGGGTATTACACTGGTATTACACTATAAATGTGGTTTATGAGGACATTTCAAATGTCCTCATAATTCAAATAGCTTTAAAAACATACTAAATTATGTTTTTTTGAGAAAGTAAAAATGCAGAATGTTTCCTGTGATGGGTAGGTTTAGGGGCAGGGGCAGTGTAAGGGGATAGAAAATATGGTTTGTACGGTATAAAATCAATTCCGAAATAAATTATTCTTGAACCCAAATTTTTGAACAAGAAAAGAAAATACTTGCCAACCTTAAAGTGCCTTTATTATGCTTTGTGGAATATTACATTTCATGTAGTGTGTAATATAGATGTTTGGGAATGTAAAAGTTCTGCAAAGTTTTAAAGATCAACGCTGAGGAAGCCCACGATTCAGATACAGCCCCTGTCCCAAATGTGCACTTTCGGTCTTGTGGACTTACAGTGGCCGCTGCGTGTACGTGTCTGTTAAGTCCACGAGACCGCAGGATGTCCCCTTTGTAGTTTTAGGTGTCAGAAGGCCCCTTTGAGGTCAGTGTGCGCCCTCGATGCACATTTCTGCTGAGCCTGCACTTGTGCGGGTTATGCAGAAGACTTCTTCCCGGCAGTCAAAGCGGCATTACGTTGTGAAATTGGGACTCAGAAGAAGACCCTGAGGGTTTAGGGACAGGGCCATGTGGCCCCTGTCATTTGGGACAGGGCCATAATAATAGGCATTTTGTTGCTGACACTCACTGTGAATAGTCGACCAATCACAACTGGGCCGTCTAATCAGAGCACTAATCAGAGCAGATAGGCTTTCGAAAAGGAGGGGTTTAGAGACTGAATCTTCTAACAAATCGGTTTTGGACTCTTTGAGAAAAGGGGGGGGGGGGGTTACTTTACATGCATATTAACCTATTGTAGGAGACAAAATTAGAAGGCTTTAAACTAGCAGTAAAAATATTTGATTTGGTAGTAAATCTAACTTTTGCAGAGATTCTTTTGATTCACTTGATTCATCAACTAATCTAAAGATTTGTATTTGTAAATGACTGGGAAGGTTGTGGAAAAGTCAACCAAGAAAGTGGAAAAGAGAAGATTGATGGTTTGTGACATGTTACACAATGACCTGACCACTTACGGCAAAGATACCAACAACTTAATTTGGATTAAAATGGAATTTTGCAGTAATTTTCAGGTTACTAAAAACTGGTTCAGAGGGCTTCAAAGAACTGTCAAGGTCTACATATTGACAGTGATAAAGCTCTGAGAAACTAGCAGGCACACTTTTCATTTTCCTTCAGGCAGCTAGAAGCAGGTCACGGGCACTTGAGATACTGTTAAAAGAAGAAAAAGTAGAGAGTTAGATGTATTTGTCTAGACAACAAAGATTGGATCCACATGCTTTTTCTTTTTTCACATGACTGCTAATGAAATTGAGGTTATATATAATTTATTTATTTTTTCCATAAATACAGTTTTTTCTTTTGGTAATTTTACATGAGCCATTTCTGTCTCATTTGAAGACTCTTTATTGCCTTTGAAAAAACATTCAGTTGCATGTGTGGCATTTATAAATTAATGTTTATACAGGGAAAAGTGACATTGCATTAATAGATATAATTATTCCTTGTAGGTATCAATTTTTAAAATGGATATTTCACCAAAAAAATTAAGCTCTTTCAATATTTACTCACTCATGTCATTCCAGACTTGTATGCTGTTAAATTGCGATATATTCATCACACAAAGCTATGGCATTGTGTTAAGACTTGGAATATAGTTCACGTCACATTTCTTGTTGTCCTTGCAAGTCCTTGGTCATATGAACTGTTGTATGAAAAGTAAAACCGTTCCAAGGAGAAATACCAGCATACAGGTTTGGAACAATGTGAGAGTGAGTAAATAATGAATTTTCATTTTGGGTGAACTGTGCCTTAAAATGCAACTTCTTTGTTGTATGGCACTTTCTTCTCCCAGAATAGCTGCTTTGTAGCCGTTTTTCATTTTTACCCTTAGGTATGAGATGTTTTTCTGTTTTCCTCTGAAGAAACTGCTTGAGACTTTGTTGTTCCGTGTTCCCTCAGGAAGCTGAGCCTTTCCACAACTACACTGGCTGCATTGAAATAATCGAAATTAATAAGCTCAGAAGATTCCATGTGGACCATTCCATTGCCAGAAACAATGTTGACAACTGCAGGTAATTGAACCTAATTTTCCACCAGGAATCAATACAATTCTGTACGCTGTTTGGGAGTTGAAATTCATTTTAAATGATTCATAAATGATTCACTGATTTGTGTCACTGTAGAAATTCCATCATTTATTTAATTTCTAAATAGAAAGGCAGAACTTTGCAGTTCATCCATATGTTTTCAGGTTGTTGTTGTTTTTTTAAATATGAATTTGTCATTCATTCAATAAACCTTTATGGTAGGGAGGCAGATAAATAGTGTTTTGAATAAATTACAGATTATATAATCTATTTTACAATATTTTGGCAGTAGCTCCTAGTGCTGGTCAAATAATTAGAATATCATCAAAAAGTTGATTTATTTCACTAATTCCATTCAAATATTTTCAAAAATGTGTATATTATATTCATTCATTACACACTGATATATTTCAAATGTTTATTTCTTTTCATTTTTATGATTATAACTGATAACTAAGGAAAATCCCAAATTCAGTATCTCAAAAAATTAAAATATTACTTAAGACCAATACTAAGAAAGGATTTTTAGAAATCTTGGCCAAATGAAAAGTATGAACATGAAAAGTATGAGCATGTACAGCACTCAATACTTAGTTACTTAATACTTAGCAAAAGGGCTCCTTTTGCCTGAATTACTGGAGCAATGCGCTGTTGCATGGAGTCGATCAGTCTGTGGCACTGCTCAGGTGTTATGAGAGCCCAGGTTGCTCTGATAGTGGCCTTCAGCTCTTCTGCACTGTTGGGTCTGGCATATCGCATCTTCCTCTTCACAATAGCCCATCGATTTTCTATGGGGTTAAGGTCAGGCGAGTTTTCTGGCCTATTAAGAACAGGGATTCCATGGTTTTTAAACCAGACACTGGTTGCTTTGTTATTGTGTGCAGCAGCCAAGTCCTTTTGGAAAATGAAATCTGCATCTCCATAAAGTTGGCCTGCAGCAGGAAGCATGAAGTGCTCTTAAACTTCCTGGTATATGGCTGCGTTAAACTTTGACCTCAGAAAACACAGTGGACCAACACCAGCAGATGACATGGCACCCCAAACCATCACTGACTGTGGAAACTTTACACTAGACCTCAAGAGATGGATTGTGTGCCTCTCCTCTCTTCCTCCAGACTTTGAAACCCTGATTTCAACACAACGGAAACAAGGCACAACACAACGAAATCGCCACAACACAACGGAATCACCACAGCACGAGGGAATCACCACAACACAACGGAAATGCTACTGTCCACAAGGGGGCTCTCGAAGTGAAATAAAGTTAGTTTCCCTTGCCATTGCTCTATAGATTGGCCAGTCTTACAAAGATTTAAACACTACTGTCAGTTTTAAGTGTGTAACCATTGTATATCGACATGAAATATCAACTCAAAATCAGGCATTATAGCGGCATATTTATACTCGAAAACGCTTTTACACGCTGCCATGGTGTTTGATGCCCAAGGGAACGTCTGCCAATTCCACCATGCAGTTGAAACATGTAATTTGTATGAATTAAAATTACTTTTAACATTAAAAAACAGACATTTTAAAATCCCACAGCTTTTTGTATTCTAAAAAAATTACTCAATGCATAACATTAGAATTTGAACATTTAAACAAAACAAAAAAAGCAATTTTAATTAATAAAATGATACGTTTCAAACACTTGGTGGAATAGGCAGACGTTCCCTTAGGCATCAAGCGCTGTGATCGCTAGTAAAAACGTTTTTGAGTATAAATATGCAGCTATATTGCATGTAGGTGATTTTGAGTTGATATTTCATGTCGATATACAATGGTTACACACTTAAAACTAATCGTAGTGTTTATATCTTTGTAAGACTGGCCAATCTATAGAACAATGGCAAGGGAAACTAACTTTATTCCACTCTGAGAGTGGATGGGAGCATTTCCGTTGTGTTGTGGTGATTTTGTTGTGTTGTGGCTCGTTTCCGTTGTGTTGTGGCTCGTTTCCATTGTGCTGTGGTGATTTCGTTGTGTTGTGGCTCGTTTCCGTCGTGCTGTGGTGATTTCGTTGTGTTGTGGCTCGTTTCCATTGTGCTGTGGTGATTTTGTTGTGTTGTGGCTCGTTTCCGTTGTGTTGTGGCGATTCCGTTGTGTTGTGGGTCGTTTCCGTTGTGTTGTGGCGATTCCGTCGTGCTATGGTGATTTTGTTGTGTTGTGGTTCGTTTCCGTTGTGTTGTGGCTCGTTTCCGTTGTGTTGTGGTGATTCCATTGAGCTGTGGTGATTTCGTTGTGTTGTGGTTTGTTTCCGTTGTGTTGTGGCGATTCAGTTGTGGTGATTTCGTTGTGTTGTGGCGATTCCGTTGTGCTGTGGTGATTTTGTTGTGTTGTGGCTCGTTTCCGTTGTGTTGTGGTTCGTTTCCGTTGTGTTGTGGCTCGTTTCCGTTGTGTTGTGGCGATTCCGTTGTGCTGTGGTGATTTTGTTGTGTTGTGGCTCGTTTCCGTTGTGCTGTGGTGATTTTGTTGTGTTGTGGCTCGTTTCCGTTGTGCTGTGGTGATTTTGTTGTGTTGTGGCTCGTTTCCGTTGTGCTGTGGTGATTTTGTTGTGTTGTGGCTCGTTTCCGTTGTGTTGTGGCGATTCCGTTGTGTTGTGGGTCGTTTCCGTTGTGTTGTGGCGATTCCGTCGTGCTATGGTGATTTTGCTGTGTTGTGGTTCGTTTCAGTTGTGTTGTGGCTCGTTTCCGTTGTGTTGTGGCGATTCCGTTGTGCTGTGGTGATTTTGTTGTGTTGTGGTTCGTTTCCGTTGTGTTGTGGTGATTTCGTTGTGTTGTGGCTCGTTTCCGTTGTGTTGTGGCGATTCCGTCATGCTGTGGTGATTCCGTTGTGTTGTGGCTCGTTTCCGTTGTGTTGTGGCGATTCCGTCGTGCTGTGGTGATTTCGTTGTGTTGTGGCTCATCTCCGTGGTGTTGTGGCTCGTTTCCGTTGTGTTGTGGCTCGTTTCCGTTGTGTTGTGGCGATTCCGTCGTGCTATGGTGATTTTGTTGTGTTGTGGCTCGTTTCCGTTGTGTTGTGGCGATTCCGTTGTGCTGTGGTGATTTTGTTGTGTTGTGGCTCGTTTCCGTTGTGCTGTGGTGATTTTGTTGTGTTGTGGCTCGTTTCCGTTGTGTTGTGGCGATTCCGTTGTGTTGTGGGTCGTTTCCGTTGTGTTGTGGCGATTCCGTCGTGCTATGGTGATTTTGTTGTGTTGTGGTTCGTTTCCGTTGTGTTGTGGCTCGTTTCCGTTGTGTTGTGGCGATTCCGTTGTGCTGTGGTGATTTTGTTGTGTTGTGGTTCGTTTCCGTTGTGTTGTGGTGATTTCGTTGTGTTGTGGCTCGTTTCCGTTGTGTTGTGGCGATTCCGTCATGCTGTGGTGATTTCGTTGTGTTGTGGCTCGTTTCCGTTGTGTTGTGGCGATTCCGTCATGCTGTGGTGATTCCGTTGTGTTGTTGCTCGTTTCCGTTGTGTTGTGGCGATTCCGTCGTGCTGTGGTGATTTCGTTGTGTTGTGGCTCATCTCCGTGGTGTTGTGGCTCGTTTCCGTTGTGTTGTGGCTCGTTTCCGTTGTGTTGTGGCTCGTTTCCGTTGTGTTGTGGCGACTGCGTTGTGCTGTGGTGATTTTGTTGTGTTGTGGTTCGTTTCCGTCATGTTGTGGTGATTTTGTTGTGTTGTGGCTCCTTTCCGTTGTGTTGTGGCGATTGCGTTGTGCTGTGGTGATTTCGTTGTGTTGTGGCTCGTTTCCGTTGTGTTGTGGCTCGTTTCCGTTGTGTTGTGGCGATTGCGTTGTGCTGTGGTGATTTCATTGTGTTGTGGCTCGTTTCCGTCGTGCTGTGGTGATTTCGTTGTGTTGTGGCTCGTTTCCGTTGTGCTGTGGTGATTTTGTTGTGTTGTGGCTCGTTTCCGTTGTGTTGTGGCGATTCCGTTGTGTTGTGGGTCGTTTCCGTTGTGTTGTGGCGATTCCGTCGTGCTATGGTGATTTTGTTGTGTTGTGGTTCGTTTCCGTTTTGTTGTGGCTCGTTTCCGTTGTGTTGTGGCGATTCCGTTGTGCTGTGGTGATTTTGTTGTGTTGTGGCTCGTTTCCGTTGTGCTGTGGTGATTTTGTTGTGTTGTGGCTCGTTTCCGTTGTGCTGTGGTGATTTTGTTGTGTTGTGGCTCGTTTCCGTTGTGTTGTGGTGATTCCGTTGTGTTGTGGCTCGTTTCCGTTGTGTTGTGGCGATTCCGTTGTGCTGTGGTGATTTCGTTGTGTTGTGGCAATTCCGTCGTGCTGTGGTGATTTCGTTGTGTTGTGGCGATTCCGTCGTGCTGTGGTGATTTCGTTGTGTTGTGGCTCATCTCCGTGGTGTTGTGGCTCGTTTCCGTTGTGTTGTGGCTCGTTTCCGTTGTGTTGTGGCGATTCCGTCGTGCTATGGTGATTTTGTTGTGTTGTGGCTCGTTTCCGTTGTGTTGTGGCGATTCCGTTGTGCTGTGGTGATTTTGTTGTGTTGTGGCTCGTTTCCGTTGTGTTGTGGCGATTCCGTTGTGTTGTGGGTCGTTTCCGTTGTGTTGTGGGTCGTTTCCGTTGTGTTGTGGCGATTCCGTCGTGCTATGGTGATTTTGTTGTGTTGTGGTTCGTTTCCGTTGTGTTGTGGCTCGTTTCCGTTGTGTTGTGGCGATTCCGTTTTGCTGTGGTGATTTTGTTGTGTTGTGGTTCGTTTCCGTTGTGTTGTGGTGATTTCGTTGTGTTGTGGCTCGTTTCCGTTGTGTTGTGGCGATTCCGTCATGCTGTGGTGATTTCGTTGTGTTGTGGCTCGTTTCCGTTGTGTTGTGGCGATTCCGTCATGCTGTGGTGATTCCGTTGTGTTGTGGCTCGTTTCCGTTGTGTTGTGGCGATTCCGTCGTGCTGTGGTGATTTCGTTGTGTTGTGGCTCATCTCCGTGGTGTTGTGGCTCGTTTCCGTTGTGTTGTGGCTCGTTTCCGTTGTGTTGTGGCGACTGCGTTGTGCTGTGGTGATTTTGTTGTGTTGTGGTTCGTTTCCGTCATGTTGTGGTGATTTTGTTGTGTTGTGGCTCCTTTCCGTTGTGTTTTGGCGATTGCGTTGTGCTGTGGTGATTTCGTTGTGTTGTGGCTCGTTTCCGTTGTGTTGTGGCTCGTTTCCGTTGTGTTGTGGCGATTGCGTTGTGCTGTGGTGATTTCATTGTGTTGTGGCTCGTTTCCGTCGTGCTGTGGTGATTTCGTTGTGTTGTGGCTCGTTTCCGTTGTGCTGTGGTGATTTTGTTGTGTTGTGGCTCGTTTCCGTTGTGTTGTGGCGATTCCGTTGTGTTGTGGGTCGTTTCCGTTGTGTTGTGGCGATTCCGTCGTGCTATGGTGATTTTGTTGTGTTGTGGTTCGTTTCCGTTTTGTTGTGGCTCGTTTCCGTTGTGTTGTGGCGATTCCGTTGTGCTGTGGTGATTTTGTTGTGTTGTGGCTCGTTTCCGTTGTGCTGTGGTGATTTTGTTGTGTTGTGGCTCGTTTCCGTTGTGCTGTGGTGATTTTGTTGTGTTGTGGCTCGTTTCCGTTGTGTTGTGGTGATTCCGTTGTGTTGTGGCTCGTTTCCGTTGTGTTGTGGCGATTCCGTTGTGCTGTGGTGATTTCGTTGTGTTGTGGCGATTCCGTCGTGCTGTGGTGATTTCGTTGTGTTGTGGCGATTCCGTCGTGCTGTGGTGATTTCGTTGTGTTGTGGCTCATCTCCGTGGTGTTGTGGCTCGTTTCCGTTGTGTTGTGGCTCGTTTCCGTTGTGTTGTGGCGATTCCGTCGTGCTATGGTGATTTTGTTGTGTTGTGGCTCGTTTCCGTTGTGTTGTGGCGATTCCGTTGTGCTGTGGTGATTTTGTTGTGTTGTGGCTCGTTTCCGTTGTGTTGTGGCGATTCCGTTGTGTTGTGGGTCGTTTCCGTTGTGTTGTGGGTCGTTTCCGTTGTGTTGTGGCGATTCCGTCGTGCTATGGTGATTTTGTTGTGTTGTGGTTCGTTTCCGTTGTGTTGTGGCTCGTTTCCGTTGTGTTGTGGCGATTCCGTTTTGCTGTGGTGATTTTGTTGTGTTGTGGTTTGTTTCCGTTGTGTTGTGGTGATTTCGTTGTGTTGTGGCTCGTTTCCGTTGTGTTGTGGCGATTCCGTCATGCTGTGGTGATTTCGTTGTGTTGTGGCTCGTTTCCGTTGTGTTGTGGCGATTCCGTCATGCTGTGGTGATTTCGTTGTGTTGTGGCTCCTTTCCGTTGTGTTGTGGCGATTCCGTCGTGCTGTGGTGATTTCGTTGTGTTGTGGCTCATCTCCGTGGTGTTGTGGCTCGTTTCCGTTGTGTTGTGGCTCGTTTCCGTTGTGTTGTGGCTCGTTTCCGTTGTGTTGTGGCGATTGCGTTGTGCTGTGGTGATTTTGTTGTGTTGTGGTTCGTTTCCGTCATGTTGTGGTGATTTTGTTGTGTTGTGGCTCCTTTCCGTTGTGTTGTGGCGATTGCGTTGTGCTGTGGTGATTTTGTTGTGTTGTGGCTCGTTTCCGTTGTGTTGTGGCTCGTTTCCTTTGTGTTGTGGCTCGTTTCCGTTGTGTTGTGGCTCGTTTCCGTCGTGCTGTGGTGATTTTGTTGTGTTGTGGCTCGTTTCCGTCGTGCTGTGGTGATTTTGTTGTGTTGTGGCTCGTTTCCGTTGTGTTGTGGCTCGTTTCCGTTGTGTTGTGGCTCGTTTCCGTTGTGTTGTGGCTCGTTTCCGTTGTGTTGTGGCTCGTTTCCGTTGTGTTGTGGTGATTTCGTTGTGTTGTGGCTCGTTTCCGTTGTGTTGTGGCTCGTTTCCGTTGTGTTGTGGCTCGTTTCCGTTGTGTTGTGGCGATTCCGTTGTGGTGATTTCGTTGTGTTGTGGCTCGTTTCCGTTGTGTTGTGGTGATTTCGTTGTGTTGTGGCTCGTTTCCGTTGTGTTGTGGCTCGTTTCCGTTGTGTTGTGGCTCGTTTCCGTTGTGTTGTGGTGATTCCATTGAGCTGTGGTGATTTCGTTGTGTTGTGGTTTGTTTCCGTTGTGTTGTGGCGATTCAGTTGTGGTGATTTCGTTGTGTTGTGGCTCGTTTCCGTCGTGCTGTGGTGATTTCGTTGTGTTGTGGCTCGTTTCCGTTGTGTCGTGGCTCGTTTCCGTTGTGTTGTGGCTCGTTTCCGTTGTGTTGTGGCGATTCCGTTGTGGTGATTTCGTTGTCTTGTGGCTCGTTTCGGTTGTGTTGTGGCGATTCCATTGAGCTGTGGTGATTTCGTTGTGTTGTGGTTCGTTTCCGTTGTGTTGTGGCGATTCAGTTGTGGTGATTTCGTTGTGTTGTGGCTCGTTTCCGTCGTGCTGTGGTGATTTCGTTGTGTTGTGGCTCGTTTCCGTTGTGCTGTGGCTCGTTTCTGTTGTGTCATGGCTCGTTTCCATTGTGCTGTGGCTCGTTTCTGTTGTGTTGTGGAAAATTCGTTGTGTTGTGGTTTAATTTAGTACGGCTGCACTACTGGGCCACCGTACTGACATGACTGGAAATTCAAAAGTTACCTGGTTCTATAGTCAGATGAAAATAAAAAAGAGCTTTTTGACAGCAAACACACCAATTTTTTTTTTTTTTACTGGAGGTCCTGGACATCTTGTTCAGACACGACATCATGGATTCTAGCAAATACCAACAGATTAAAAAATCAAAACCTGAACACTTCTGCTAGAAATCTTAATGCGTCATGGTTGGATCTTCCATCAAACATCAAAATCAACAAAATAATGTGTCCCTGAGCACAAAATAAGCTTCTGCCATGACCATCCTTGTCCCCACCAAATTAGCGTGGTGAACTAAAGAGAGGAAGCACCAACGTGGATCTGGGAATCTGAAGGATCTGGAGAGATTTTGTATGGAGGAATGATCTCTTGTCAGATGTTCTCCAAACTCATTATAGAAGACGCAGAGCTGTTATCTTTTGAAAAGGACAGCAATAATTGGGTGCCAATACTTGTGACATAAACTAGATAAAGACATTTATTTCATATTGAGATTTTTTTCCACCACTTTACATTGTTTTGCTTCAATGATAAATTAGAATTTTGTGATTTTTTTTTTTTTTAAAGATCAAAAAGATAAACAATGTAGATTTATTTTTAAAGCCTCATTTGATCATATTTAGCAAGGGTGCCAATAATTCTGGAGGTGGCTGTATATCTGAGCTACATACAGTACATTCAAAATATTATGTTGACGCCATTATGTTGCTCCCATAAAAAGTTTTATTTTTCCTTCTTGCCTCATGGCTTTTGAAATGTGCTATTTGCCAGCCTTGTCAGCCATCTCTCAAACACACAAACTATAATTTAGTGCGTTGCTTGAGTGCACAGGTGCTGTACATTCATGCTGTGTACAAATTGCTCATCAAGAGTGAGATTCTGTGGATATTTAAGTGTTTGGCTTCACACATTGTGTATTAGTGTTTCAAAGAAAATGCAAGCACCCATTTTGATTATGGTTTTAGTTTTTTGTGTTTTTTTAGTAGAAAGCCCTGTTTTGCCAAGCAGAAAGAAATGAGCATGAGATTGGTGATCACACAGACTTGTTAATATTTTAATGAGGTAGATTTGTGGTCTCTCTTTATTATCATATATTATTTATTCTGCTCTGTCATCTGTCTGGAGTTGGAGTAAAATGTGGAGATGGGGTTTCCAAAAGAAGAACAGCAATTTGTGGCATCTTACATGGCTCTCACTTGCAATTGAAAGGAAATATTCATCAGGGCCATTAGAAAGATATATATCATGGTTGTTCTGTGAGCTGATTTATTGTTAGAGGTGATTGATATGTAGGCATAACTGTTTTGAAAGTTTCTTACTATATAAAGCCGTTATTTGTTTAGCTCTAATTATTGGTGTTGTTTAACGTGATAAAGTGCATTTTATTGCTTGTCCAATATAATGCACTTAAGCGGAGTTGGAACTGGCCAATATATTTTTCAGGACTTATTGTGAGGAATGTTGACATAAATTTCACATCATCATCATTTACTCGCCCTCATGAACCCATATGCCATTCCCTTTTCCGTCTTAAAATGTGGTCTTTAGCAGAATGTTGGATCTGCTTTTTCCCATAAAATGACTATGATGACTGTGTTTAGATTTTAATAATGATAATTTAAAGGATGATTAATATAGATTTTTACAATGGATGTGGGTATGGTTTTAATTGTACTAATGTGTTTGGTTTGTCTTTGTTATGTGTAGTTATATGATTAAAGAATGCAGAGGAGGTGGCTCCATATATCCTTTGCCCCTCTGATTAAAACTCTAGGAGGGAATTCACTAAGAATGAATGTCACCCACTGATAGCGCTGCTTATTTGCATGCCCAGTCTGCATTGTTTTAGCGCTTGATTCACTAAAGGAATTATGCAAATCAGGTAAATGTCCACAAAATTCTGTCAATC
Organism: Pseudorasbora parva; assembly: GCF_024679245.1. Taxonomy (NCBI): domain Eukaryota; kingdom Metazoa; phylum Chordata; class Actinopteri; order Cypriniformes; family Gobionidae; genus Pseudorasbora; species Pseudorasbora parva. The sequence goes on along the minus strand of NC_090188.1, from coordinate 28,859,476 downwards.
TGCATGGTGTAATTCTTGATCTTGTGGGTCATTTCTAGGTTGTGGATGAAGCACATAAAAAGTGTATATTTCTGTCTGCCTCTCTGTCTGTCTGTCTGTCTGTCTCTCTCTTTCTGTCTATCTGTCTCTGTCTGTCTCATCTGTCTGTCTCTATCTACAGTATCTGTCTGTCTGTATATGTCTGTCTATCTTCTGTATGTCTGTATATCTGTCTGTCTATCTCTATCTGTCTCTGTGTCTATCTGTCTGTCTGTCTGTCTCTATCTGTCTGTCTATATGTCTCTTTCTGTCTTGTTGACTGTCAGTCTCTATCTGTGTCTGTCTGTCTGTCTGTCTGTCTGTCTGTCTGTCTG